>NC_080194.1:126243113-126546143 GCF_030028045.1 Hippopotamus amphibius kiboko
TGGGATCTTCCCAGCTCAGGGCCTGAACCTGTGTCCCCTGCATTGGCAGGTGGATTCTTAACCACTGTACTACCAGGGAAGCCCAGAACTGCAAAGATTTTAATCAAAATTCCCTTGACATTTCTCAAACACTACAAACACTATGTCACCCACCCCTTTCCCTGCGGCGATATATGAGACCATGAGAAAACTCCAAATTAAGTTAGAATTGAAGGATAAAAAAGAGGCTTGGTATCCGAGGAACAAGGTTCAGTCATCTATATCTTCTCTGCATCAGCCTTCAAGAGGGTGGACATGGCAGGGACCACTGATGCTTATGTTGGAGCACTAATTATTTTTCTTGTTGTTGTTAATTTTTTTATTGTAGTATAGTTGATTGGAGCAGTCATTATTAACAGCAGCTTATCATGTGCTGGGCTCTGCTGTCAGCACGTTATATAGATTACTCAATCTTCACAGCAGACTTAGGATTTAGGTACTACTATTATCCCCATTTTACAGATGAGGCAACTAAGCTGCAGGTAGCTGAAATGACAGGCTCGAATCTGCAGAACTAGCGTGAAACGAACACCAGTTTCTTGTGACCCCAGGAGTCTGCCCTCCTGCCCTTTTCCGTCTTACAGGAATGTCAAAGTGGCTTTCTGTATGGTACCTCATCTCTGCATGCCACTTTGGGGTCTTCTCACTGTGTGTGTACTGTTAACAGTAAGCACTTCCTATGTGTCTCCTTTAAAAATGCACATGATGAGAGGATGCACTGCTTTTGGGAGCATCTCTTGGCTTTTCCATGCTGTCCATTGGTGCGACCCACTGCTTCCATCCTCATTCCACTCCTGGCTGAGCTTTGGAAGTGAAAGCTGAAGTTTCATCTCAAGCCATGTGATAAAACCAGGGCAGAAGGAATAAGACAGGGCCCCTGATGTTGGCAGCTGGGACTCAGACTTGGGTTGTACTGAATATCAGCAGGTCCTTATGTCACTGCAGGCTCAGCTCTTCTTGGATTTCCTTATGCATTTGAAATTAGCTGGGAACAGGGGCAGGGGAGAGGCAGCTGGTGTGTTTTGCTTTCATCTGATGGAAACCAATGCCTGCATGTTGTACCTTGTGGACAGGTAGGATGATTGTAATAACAAAAAAGGGAATTTGATGCCAGGAACAGAAAGCAAAAATATTTTGAAAGAGTTGGAAAGACTGTTCCAACCACAAAGCCGTACCTATTTTCCCCAAGCAACTAGAATTGCCTAAATCCTCAACTCCTACTTCGAAACACAAACCCTAGTTGTTCTAACTTTTTCCTGCAAAGTGGTTTCGGAAAATCCAGTCTGAGTGGTAGGTAGAAATAGCCCAAAGTAAGACTTGTGGATTATTTTGGGGAACACACCCACGAAGATGGAGTGGTCCACCCTGCATGACCTCTTTGGGGTTGTTTCCCATCACTGTGCACCCTTTTTCTTCTTCTCTTTGCAAATTGAACATTTACATTCACTGACTGTATATCTCCGAGGGTTGATCTTCAAGGGATTACGTGTACGAGGTTTGTATTGTATACCCTGGATGGTGAATACTGAAAATATCTCACAGCTGGCTGGAAACCTCTTAATCCAGGCGTGTAAAATGGCGCTGAGGCCAACCTGGAAACCCAGCCTGTCCACACCACATGGATCTTCAGTCCACTAGGACAGAGCCTGGGAGGGGAGGTGGCATGTTGACAGATAGTGGTTCTCTGATCCAATCACCACTACACAGATCAAAATACTGCGTGTTAGATATGGGATTTTTTTCTTGTGACTACCTTCATGGAACTGGCTCCTGAATCGAGCTTTCTGGGTGTACGTGTCTGTATCCACATCTGTTTGCAATGCATTGTACCTGCTTTAGTTCTTCATGCTAATAGTTTTCCTGCTCTGATGGCAGCTTCCACTCATATCCTTGCTCTTCAGATCGTAAATTCCTGGAAAACGCATGTTCCTCTATTTCACTACTTTGGGGGTTATTGTTTATTATTTATTCACTGTTTATCCAACAAATATTTATTAATTAGTCATATGTGCCAGGCCAAGGTTATGCATAAGGGGTACATCAATAGATAACAGAGAAAGAGCCCTTGCTTTCCTTTTTAATATTTGTAGTAATATAGCTTGTAAAACATGTTAGAAAGTTAGAAACAACCTAAACTGTCATCAAAATGAAAATGTGAAAATGACAGTAGAAAGTAACTTAATGGAGTGCTATAGAGAAATGAAAAATAAACCAGTAGGTAAAGCTCAAATTTTAATATTGAAAAAACCCACAAGTTGCAAAAGGATATGTTACCATTTGTGTGAAGTTTAAAAGCATGAAAAATAATGTGAAACAAATTAATATGTTGTTTTGGAGTTGTGGGATGTATATGTATATGCATGTATATATACGTGCATATATGCATATATGTGAGGGGTATCTAGAGGGCTTTTAATCTATTGGTAATATTTATTAAACTAGTATAGGAAACAAGCGTTTGTTGTATTATAATACTGCTTGTGTCAAATATTTTATATTAATTTTTTTTTATAAATAAAAATGTATATACTCACTCCAAATTCGTGCAACCTTAAGGAGTTCGTGGATTATTTTTCTCTACTGAACTTGGGTGGGATAGTGGAAAGGTTGACAGGATTAGTTAAAGTAATGAAAAAGGGATCTGAAAGAAAAAGGAAATTGGGGCTGTTTAGAGAACTGTTACCCTAGACACATCTCTAATCAACGTGCACCTCTTAATTAGCTGTAGCACTTGGGAAAGAATGGTTAACTCAGTGCAAGTTCTAGTTCATGAGAGTTGCTCTCTTTAGACCTAAAGCTTTTAGGAAAGAATAGATCCTTCCATGCCCTTGAGGGCTGGTAGGAAAACTCAGGTCTGGTGCTTACCTGAGAAGGTCATGTTCCTTCTCCTTCCTTCCTTTATAGGTCTTGCTGACTCTCCAAACCTACCTCTCGGGTGTGAAGTTTTCCAATACCATTTGTTTTCCTCCCCAAATCCTTTTTTCCAGGATTTTTGTACTTTCTACCATTCTAAACCCCAATCACAAAATGGTAGAGCAAGAAAAAGCCTGGAGGTTATATGACCTTGTTTACTTCATTTTATAGGCAAGGAAACTAAGACCTAGAGAGCATGAATGACTTGTCTCCTGGTTCACATTTAGGTCTTGCACATACTTAGATAAATTTTTTAAATGTGAGTATGATTTTTAACTTATGGCAAAACTTCAAGAATGGTGAAAATAGCTTCCATATACATTTTACCTATTTTACCAGTTATTTAAATTTTTACCATTTGCTTTATCCTTCCTTCTCTCTCCCTCCTCACCCTGTCTGTCTGTCTGTCTAGCTAGCTAGCTAGCTATCTGCTTATCTAGCTATAATTTCCAGCTTCATACCTATATTTATATACATACATAGTTATTTTTATTCTTAACTATCAGTGTAAGTTGCAGACATGGTGCCCTGTTATCCTTGAATTACTTCAGAGTGTCACTCCTAAGAACAAGAACCGTGTCTTACATAAGCACAATACGATATCAAAATCAGGACATTTAACACAGTTAATAGTCCTATTAACTAATAATACAGTTCATTTTCTGAATTCATCAGTTGTCCCTAGAATGTTCTTGATAGCAATTTTTCATGGCCCAGGATCCAATCCAGCACGCATTTCATTTAGTTGTCAGGTCTCTTTAGCGTCTTTCAAGCCAGAACAGTAAGACAATCTTGCTCCATCTTTCATGATCTTGACATTTTTTTAAGCGTACAGGCCAGCGATTTTGTAAATAACCCTCCACTTGGTTTTCCAACAGTTTCCTCCTGATCTGAGTCAGGGTACGTACTTTTTGCCCGCGGTATCTCAGGAGTGCCCTTGCCTTGCTTTTCCCAGGGAGTCATATCAAGAAGCATGTGGTGTTGGGTTGTCCCATTATTGGTGACATTCTCTGTAATCACTTGGTTCAGACAGGGTCTCCCAGGTAGCCCCACTGAAAGGTTTCCCATGGTCATTAACAAGTAGTTTGGAGGAAAACTCTCTTAGCCTCTGGAAACATCCTGTTTGCCGTCAAATCTTCATTCACTAGTTTTTACCAGTCACTGGTAACTCTTGTTGGAGTTGATTATGACCATGATGACTGTCAAATGGTGGTTTTTCTAACTCCATCACACGCAGATTTCTTAGCTGGCCTTCTATTTCTTTTCCCTCATGTATTCATTTAATCAGTTATATCAGTGTGGAGTCATGAATTCATATTTTATTCAGTGGGTTGCAATCTGTTGCTACCGTTATTTGTTTCAATGCTCATGTTGCCCTCGATTTGGTCACTTCAAGCCAATTGTAACTGGCTCCTGTGTCCTTTTGACATATCCCCCCTCGTTCTGTGATGACATCCTTATCTATTGGCACCACGAGATGTTCCAGGTTCATCTGTACCATCCCTACCCCAGCTGTGGAACCAAACACTTCTCCAAGGAGCCCTTTTTCCTTTTAGTGGAGAATGGCATTTAGAAACAAAATCCTACGTTTTCCAGGCTCATGTTTTCTAGGCTCTTTAAATGGATGGTGTGGACAGATTGGTAAAAACACACACAGACGCATGAACTTATGTGATATCTCAAATTCTAATATAATATGATAACCCTTTCCATATTCTCATCTCTATTCTCCCACAACAAGAACCTGGCTCTCATGGTTACTTATTTCCTGGATTCTAGAGTACCCAGAAAATCATTTCTGAACGTTAACCCATGTCACTTTGAAAAACCTACCAACTAGTGTTCAGTATTTGTTTACAGTTATTTTATCTTCAGGATAAATGTACATAGTTAAAATGTTCTGTTCTGAAGTTACACAGATTCGTTCATTTTTTTTTCATTCTCAATGTGCTATATTATTCATTTGAAATACAGATAGATTCAGCTTTTTCTGCTTATACTTCATTTGAGTACCATTTCCTTCCTCTGTGCAGATTTTATTTAATTTTGATTTTTGTGTGTATCAAACCTTGCCATGATTCCAAAAGTCAAAACTGTTCACAGGTTATGCTCACAAAGTGTCACTCATCCATTCCAAATGCTTCTACTCCATTCCCACTGAAGTAAGCATTTTCATTACTTTTTGATTTATTTTTCCTGTGCTTTTTTTACCCTAAAATTAACAAATGCACATCTTTATTTCTCCTTCTATCTTATACAAAGGGTGATATACTACATATACTTTTTTATACCTCCTTTTCCCCGTTTACCATGTACATTTATTAGCAAGCAAGCACAAAGCCGTCACACAGCCTGTGTTCTTTCAGCCCTATAAAATCTCAGCACCCTGCATTTAAGGCACTCTATCCAAAGCTTTGCATAAAAGGTCCACTTAAGGAAGATGTGACAATACTTTTCGTAAGACTAAGCATTTCTTTTAGTTTAGGATCAGAATGCACTTTGATTTTATCCTGGAGATTACATCCTGGAAGTCACTCTGTGTCAGTGAACAGAGATATCTCTCATTCTTTTTTACAGCTGCATAATACCCCATTCTTTGAATGACCATGGATTATTGAACCAATCTCCTGTGTGTGCACATGTAGGTGCTTACGCATCTTTTGTAATTGTAAACACTGCTGCAGTGAACCACCTTGTCCATATGCTTATTTGTTGTTTTGCATCTCTTTGGAGGGACACCTCCAAAATACATCCCTAGACTTGGGATGGGTGGATGAAAAAAAGATAAATGAATGCAGAGTTGTGTTAAATATTGCCAAATTTTCCTCCATGAGGACTGCATTCCATTTGTAATATATGAGAGTGCCTATTTACCCAGGGCATTCCCAGAATGTATTATGTAGGTTAAATTTTTTTTTTGCCTATCTGATAACATTTATTATTACCAGCATCTTTTGTCGATCTTACAGACTGTGAGATCATTGAGGAAAGAGATTCTATTTTTTCAGTCATGTTTGTATCCCATTTACCAGGTCAATGTCTGGTACAGAATAGATGCTCTCATATAAGTTGGTAGGAATGTTGGGTGGTTGGTGGGAGGGCTGTTAGCTGGGCGGATATTTACTTGAGTGGGAGGAAGGACAGTTGAGTGGGAGGAGGTCTGCATGTCTGTTTTATCAATATATGACTTTTTTATTATACTTATGTGCTCATTGAGACCAAATACTGTTTTATATACCATTTTAGTTCCATGTGGTCTTGCAAATAGTATTCACTCTAAATCTGTTGATTTTCTGAAGATGACAGTCAGGACAATGACCATCACCTTTGAATTTGTATCCGCCATAGTGCTGGGCACTTAGTACATAGTGCTTAGAATTAAGTACTTGTGAAGTACTTAGTATTCAATGTGTCAGTTAGTCAGTCAATCAGTCAGTTACAACAGCAACAAATATTACCTCCTCTAATTTTTCATGGCGAGTGAATCTGTGTTGTCAGTTTTTCCAGCACTGAGAACGGGCTCGATTCATACCCTCTGGACAGACATTTATTTGCTGTGAGATCATTTAAAGAGTGTTCTACTTAAATTAGCAGGTGTTTTAAGAATGGATGGGCGTCATGTCGTCTTGTAATTATTCACTGGATCGTATGATCAGGGGACAAACTTTTACTTTGGAATCAATGTCTAACACCTCACTTTTGGGGACCATTTCATGATCAGGCGACAGAACTGACTGGAAGGAATTCATCTAGGAGTCGATAGAGGACACACATGTTAAGTGGCTCACATCCTGAAATACCTGTTTTTTTAACCGTCTCGTTATTTTCTCCCACTGATGAAATGAATGGCAAATTCTTCTCACACTGCTATTATGAAAAGAAAGGAAGCCCAATTTTTAAGATATGTTTTCTTTCTTTTTTCTTTTTTTCCTTTTTGGGTTTCTTATGGGTTCTGGTGTCTTTAGAGAAAATGTTCATAGTGAAGTTTAGCCCAGAAGACTGGATGCTGTGTCACGTGGATAAGCACGTGGAGAGACAGAGTTTCCACTGGAAAATGTCTTTCCCCAGGGCATTTACATGCTGGCCATGTGTTCTTGTGCAAAAGTAACATTTTCTCATCCAGATCCAAGACGCAAGTCATCGTGTTGTTATTGCCACTGATTGGTATCGAGGAATTGTGCCTGGGTGGGGTGGGGTGAAGGCAAGCTGAATTATCAAATGCCTTCCTTTGAAGTCAAATCAATTTTTATTCTTAATCTTTGAGCATGAGATGGGAACAAATAACTTCTGAGTGAAATAAAGATTTCTTAGGCTGTCAAGATTTATCTTATCAGTCTGAAGAGGTGGGATTCCCGTTAGCAACTGGCAGTGTTAATAATCCACTCGCCTGAGGAAGTGTGAAAACAGCCTGCAGAACAAAGACTGGGAGCTCTGGCTGTATTGAGTTCCTATTTGCTCCTTTTTTTCATTCCCTACTTGAGACTCTGCCAGGTCCAACTTTAAAACATTTGCAGGCCAATGGGAGCCTATACAGGGAGTCTCAAAAGTCATTTCTTTGGGGAGGGAGAGTTTTATGGTGCAAAATGGTTGTTCTGTTGCCAAAACACCAATGGAAATAGGGTATTTTCTAGGAACTTCACAGGGGGGCTTCACAGAGAATTCTCCATGTCAGTCTCCGAAGCTGAAGCCTTTTATTGATCACTGTTTGGCCACTGTGGAAGAATCCACCTTTCCCAGGTTAATTTCTCCTTTGAAAATAAAGCCCAAGTAGACAGTTCTGTGAATGAGCTGAATAAACCTTTGAGTTTGGGGTACAGCACTACCCTAAGGCAAAGCCAAGGAAAGAAAACCTGTGCTATTTCTTGGGTATCTTTGGGCAGATTATTACTTCTGGGCAGGGAGAAGATGACAAGTCCTGTGCAATTTTGGCTCATTTGAAAATGCACTAGGAAAGACCACTGTGTATTCTCTGCCCATTCTCCTGGGATGTGAAGAATCATGCCATCACCGGGCAGCCCCTTGGAAGCCGGCCAGCCCAGCCTCCTCCTTATCCAGATGGAAACCCAGAGGCACAACTTACGGGACTGTTGATGAACCCAAGGTCGCTCGGCTCTGATTGGTGGCAGAGCCAGGATGGTACCCTGAGCTTTCCAGCATCTCAACACAAACAGTATCCATTAAGATCAGAATCCTCCCCCCCCCCCCCCCAAATAAACAGTGAGACCACAGCTGCCTTTCTGTGGTTTTGGGAACCAGCAGGTGGGCCTGGGCCGAGGATTCCCCTTCCCGCCGCCCTGCCTCCCCCAGTGCCCACCTCCCTTGTGTTAATATGACTCTATCTCCCTATTTGAGTTCAGTGATCCCACTTTTATGGGGATACATCCCATGACTCCTCTGAGCAGACCAAGCCCCCTCCATAATGAATTCTATGGTGATCTCTCTCAGTGCAATTATCCTGGTTGCAATTTTATATTGATTTCTGTGTTCTTTGAGTGGTTTCTCTCTCCCACTAGATTCCACGTTCATAAGATCAAGTGCTTTGCTCTTTAAAGTCTCTGCTGTGTCCGTGGCACCTAGCCTGGCACTTAGTGGGCAGGTATACTCGCTTCCTAGGGCTGCTCTAACAAAATACCTATAACCTGGGTGACTAAAACAACAGACGTTTACTGTCTCACACTTCCAGTGGCCAGAAGTCTGAAATTAATGTGTCGGCGGGGCCGCACTCCCTCTGAAGGCTTTCGGGGATGATTCTCCCTTGCCCGTTCCAGCCTCTGCGGGTTGCCAGAAATCTCTGATGCTCCTTGGCTTGTAGGCACATCACTCCAACCTCTGCCTCTGTTGTCGCATGGCATCCTCGCTTGTCTCTTCACATTGTCTTCCCTCTGCACGTGGCTCAGTGTCTAAATTCCCCTCTTCTTGTAAGGACACTGGCCCTTGCATGAGGGCTCAGCATAATGGTTTTATGACTCCTGTACTAGTTTCCTTGGGCTGCGGTAAGAATGATCACATAGCTGGGGGCTTAAAACTATAGAACTTTCTTTTCTCACAGTTGTGGAGGCCATAAGTGTGAAATCACACTGTTGGCAGAGCCATGCACCCTCCAAAGATAAGGAAGAATCCTTCCTTGCCTCTTCTATTTATTTATTTATTTTCTGGGTTCAGATTTATTTATTTATTTATTTATTTATTTATTTATTTATTTATTTATTTATTATTGGAATATAATTGCTTTACAACAGACTCTAGTGGTCGTTAGGGAGCTTTGGCATCCCTTGACTAGTAAATGCATGGCCCCAATCTCTGCCTGCCTCTTCATGTGGCCTCTCCCCTGTGTGTCCATGTGTCTTCTCTTTTCCTGTAAGGGCATCAGTCATTGGATGAGGGCTCACCCTAATTCAGTATGACCTCATCTTAACTTGATTACATTTGTAAAAATCCTGCTTCCAAATAAGGTCACGTTCTGAGCTTCAGAGCTGGGGGGGTGGGGGGTGGCATGTGGATTTTGAGGCGATACTATTCCACCCAGCATGGCAGGCAATACGCATGTTGAATACATGATAGTGCCTTGGCCTCTGGCAAGTCCCAGCTGAGGAGAACTGCATGGTCACATCTGAGCAGAAGTGAGTCCGACATCCACTCCATTGGAGTTTCGGGGGGTCAAGGTCTATGTTGACAGAAATGAGAACCCTCACCAGAGCACCTCACCCCCTCTTAAAAGACTCCTCCAGATTACTTTGCTGTGCTTCTTCCCTCTGCAGCGTGTTTTTAATATGTCTATTTAAATGCAAATTTTGACTTTCTGTCTGTAATCATATAAAATGTTTGGCACTAAAATTTTAATCAGGAATGTAATTTTATATAGAGGCGGTAATGGAGTGGTAGGCCACACATAATAGAATGAAGCATCCCAGGCGTGGATTCCTGGCGCACGGAGCTCCGGCCTCCCCGCTCCTGGAAAACCCCTGTCTAGCTCAGCGGGCCGCTTTGGAAAAGATGTGTCACGCTTCCAGCCGTGCCCTGGGTATTGTCCCTAATCCTGGTACTCAATGGTCCTTTAACGCTGCAGAAGGCAGTCAGGTACTGTCTTCCTGTGTCCTCTGGTCTCCTCTGAGTCCCAGCAGACCATGGGTGTGCAAAGAGGGGCTCTACCCTGTTCCAGTCTAAGGTGATGGCTCATTTATCAAGATGAGGCTGGCGGCTCGGCCACCAGAGCCTCTGCTGTTTGGGACTGCGGCTGCCAGTGACAGATGTTTATCAGTCCCTCAGCTCCCTGCAGCCTTTGAGCTCCATCTGCCCTGAACTCAAGCACAGCTGCCAGCTTGTCCCCCTCTGCCCTCGCCTGTTCACCTCTAAGGGAGCCTGAGGCTTCGTGCATCTGGGCCTGTTGGGGAGAGGGCTTCCCAGACCCGGCAACCCTTGGTGCGATGGTCCTTCTCGACAGCTCCCTGAGCCTCTTTCTGTATTTTCTTGATGGTGTGTTTAAAGTAGCCCCAATCAAGGTTGTTGAGAAAGGTTGGAATTGCAGTTCATCACTTTGGTCTTGGTGTCCCCACTTGTCATGGCGAGGGTATCAGACAGCACACAACCATCTCCCAGGTGGGCCATCTGATGGTGTGGGCGTGTGTACACACTCTCCTGTTTCTGACTAGGCTATTCACTGCCTCAGGGCCTTTGCAGTGGCTTTTCCCTAGTCCTAGGATGCTCTTCCCCATTGGTCAGCTGGCTCCTCATCCTTCAGACCTCAGTTCAGGAGGCTGGCCTTCCACTCCCTGATTAAAGTGTACAGCCCCCGTGTCACATGTGATCTGAACATTCTCTTTATTACCCTCCTTGCCCTTATCCCAATCTATAATTATTATCAGATTTGTAACATCTCTTGAACAGTTCTTTAGGAAGCTGACGCACCCTAGAGTGTGCAAAAGGGTTCAAGAGTGGGGTGGGGGTGTGCAGAAGTGGTGGTAAGGGGACAAGGTTGGAATCTGTAGCTTTGATCCTATTGAGAGAAGATTGGCCCTGGAAACAGAAAGTAGCAGCTAGGAAAGAAACAATTAGATGCCTGTGAGCACTTTTTACGCAGTAGATGAGAAGAGCTGGTGATTGCGTGTTAGGACTGGGAAAGAGGGAGGATGATGCCTGGTTTCCCAAACTGGATATGCGAGGGGATGGGGGAGTCACTTTTGCTAAACATAAAGAATAGATCGAGGGAGAAGAGGCTGAGCTCATTACGGAAATGTTGGATTTGGTGCTTCTGTAGGAGACCCAGCTGAGGTTTGGATGTAGGTGTCTGACTGAGAGCATCAGAGGGGTGAGGGTGCTTGAAGCCATGGGAACGGAAGGCGCTTCCCTGGGAGAGAGGCAGAAAGAAAAGATAAGGTCCAGGAATTAGGGTTGCCTTACGTCCCGGGGAACCAGGCTGTTCCTGCTGTATACCTGTGACTTCCGCATCATTTCCAATAGCGCCCCTTCCATTGTCAGTCTATCCCAGTTTGGAAAGTAAATTATGTGGTTGCCCTACCCAGAGCAGAAGGCTGGGGAAATTCAACATTTCTAGGAGGGCAGAGAAGGAACTCACTAAAAAACAGAGCGTGAGCAGAGGTATAGGAGGAAAACCAGGAGCGTGTTTTATTGTGCAATGGATGCCAAGGGGATAGAATTTACAAAAGGAGAAGCAATCCTTCATGTCAGATATTTCACAGAGGCAGACTCATGTACGGATTTGGACACACCAGTGGATCTGGCTACAAAAGTATGGGTGACGCTGTCATGATGAGGACAGGGAGATGCCAGATGGTGGTGGGTTTGAGGAGCGAGTGGAAAGTGAGAAAGTGGAGACAGTCAGTCTCACTAAGCTTTGCTGAGGAAGAAGGGAGACACTTTAGATGAACAGGCAGACGTAGACATGAGAAGGTCGTTAGATGGAGATATTTGAGCGTCTCAATGCTGGGCAAAGGCCAGCAGGGGTCTGAGGGTGACCGCTTCAGGAGGGAGAGGGTTTATCTGGGGCTCCTGAGGTCAGAGAGCAGGTGTGAGAAGGGGCACCTTCCCCCCGTAACAGGAGGAAAAAGAAGAAAGTGTGGGTGTGAGGAAGTCCAGAGGCTTTAAAGCAGGGATTTGGAGAGAGTTCCTCTCCACTGGCGTTTATTATCCTTTCCGCAGGAGGAGGCGCCCGAGAGGTCGGGAGACTAAAGATGTGAGGAGAG
This sequence comes from Hippopotamus amphibius kiboko, assembly GCF_030028045.1. Lineage (NCBI taxonomy): Eukaryota > Metazoa > Chordata > Mammalia > Artiodactyla > Hippopotamidae > Hippopotamus > Hippopotamus amphibius. The sequence continues at coordinate 126,255,266 of NC_080194.1, forward strand.
CAGGCAGTGCTTTAAATACCAGTATGGAAAATGGGGGTGGAATGCGCTCATTTAGAAGACTTTTCTTGTGTGCCTCTGTGCTGTAAGCCCTGGAATATCCAAGTGTGATGACAGCGGTCAAGTTGGTCCTTTCTTCTCCTTGGGAAGGTCCGGTAGCCATGGCGCAGGCAGCGCTGGGCACAGAGGAGGCTGTGGACCCCACGCTCAGAATGACATGGGTCCCCATAGCGCATGGTTTTCTTCATTCTGATAAAGAACAGCTCAGTAGCTTTGGTCTAGACCCAGAGGAGACTGACAGCTGGATGGTCTGGAGCTGGCGCACAGGAGGGCATATGAGTTGAAGTTCTGGGGGGGAAATAAATGGCAGTTGAATTTCTGGACCATTAAATCGAATCTGGATGTGGAATAAAGGGCACATTTAGGCCGTTTCTCCCTTTCTTTTTTCTTTATTCCCTCGGACAAGCATTGCTATAGTGAGTGTCCTTGAACAAATCTCTTTGGGGGTTTAGACAAGTATTTCTCTAAAACAGATCCTGAGAAGAGGAATGTGGGGTTCAAAGGAGAACACATAATACCTTTCAATAAATATGGCCAAGGTGCCTGTTACACATGCGTCCCCTGTGTGCGCTCCCACCAGCAGCACCCAGAAGAACCCTCTCGGAACACGCCCTTGCCAACACCGGATGGTATCGATCTTTCTACCGTGAACTCGCTCGACGAGGAAACAAGAGGCCCTCATGCTCTTATGTGCGTTTCAGTGATTGCTGGTCATTGCAGTCGCACTTCTGTGGGCTTGTAGGGAGACTCGTGGTTGCAGTGATGACTGAGGACATATTTTAGAGGACACATCGGAGAGGAGAGGCGATATCTGCAAGGTTGGGGCAGGGAGCATGAGGGAAGTTATTGGAGGAAATGGGATGGGAGACAAGAGGACTGATCTAGTCAAATGGAGGAGTTAGTTTCTAGAGACGTGTCAGGAGTGACACGTGGTGGGCTTGGTGACCTTTTGAGGAAGCAGGAGAAAGAGGTCAGAGCTGGCAGAGGTTTGCAGCTTGGTGGTTTGAGTGACTGTACTAAATAAACTCTTTACCCAGGAGGGAGGATATGGAAGGAGATGTAGGTTTGGGGGCGGCAGGATGTAATGAGCTCTGTTCCAGCATCTGGGCTCCACCTATTGGATGTCAAATTCTATCCTTTGCTATCCCCTAGGGCAGGACTCTCCAAACGTTTTCCATAAAGGGCCAGATATTATTTTAGGCTCATGGGCCATAGGGTCTCCGGTTCCTCTCAACCCCACCGTAGTAGCGTGAAAGCAAACAGGGATGACATGTGAACAGATGGACGTGGCTGTGTTCTAATAAAACTTTATTTATGAAGTGTGAACTTCACATAATTTTCAAGGCATAAAATATGACTCTTCTTTTGATTTTTTTCCCCAGCCATTTAAAATTGCAAAAACCCTTCTTAGCCTGTGGGCTGCACAAAAACAAGCAGCATGCTGGTGGCCCAAGGTGCACAGTTTGCCAACCTCTGTCCTAAAATGTAGCATGGTGCCTGCAGCATGGTAAATACCCACTTCATGTCGTGGAGGAGAGGGAGGGAGGGGTGTAATTCGTCTTTGCACTTTCTTCTTCCTGCAGCGTGGGAAAGGAGCTGCATCGTGGAACAAAACGAACGGTAGATTTGGTGTCCGTAATGAGCCTCCACTCATGGATGGCATGACCTTGAGCCTCAGCTGTCTTATCTGTGTAATGGGGAGAAGCTGGCCTTCATTGGAGGTATTGAAAACAGATCACAGACCCAAGCACATTGACAAGTGTAAGTTAGTCCCTGAAGCAGGAGTCAGGGCACAAGTGACCCGGAAAAGTCTGAACCCCGACAGGCCAGTGCGTAAGCAGTTGCCAGTGCCGGCTCGGCTGCAGAGGCAGCCCAGTCCCAGGAGTGGGCAGGAGCATTGGACGTCCGGTGCCCACGAAGTGCCTGGGGGCAGCCCAGTGACTCGCTGACACGTGTTGGCTGATTCCCATGCTTTCTCCCAAAGAAGCATACAGCATGAATTTCACTCCCCACAATCCTGGTTATTTGCAAGACGATCTGGCTTTATTATTTTTAAGTTGAGGATTTTAATGAGGACTGAATGAAGTAGGTATCAAACCTGAGTGATGTTATGGCCACAGTTAAATGAAAGCAGGATCTCTTAAACTTGGCATCTTTGACCTGTCTCCCTTCTCTGCTAGACAACCTTACGCAAGGTGTCACGTGGTCTGGGGGACACAGAGGCAGAACGTGTGTCTTTTCTTTCTGCCCTGAGGCCCCCTGTGCCATGATATAGTTTTCTCTTTCCATCTTGCTTCCTCTGCTTGGTAGGGACGACATCGATGCACTGAGTATACCGCACCCCTCCTAGAGGACAGCACAGTAGGCGGGAGAAGTGCAGTGGCTACAGCCAAAGATTTTAAACCAATTGTCCAAGTACAAGAAATTAGCCGGGGGGTTGGGGGATTATTTGGTTTTTGTTGTCGGTGTTGCCGTGTTGTTTTGAAACAGAGGGGATCCTCTACTACACGGGAGATTTAAGGGAAAAGACGATTTCTCCTCTGCAGTACATTTATTGCTGCTCCGAAATGTTTCTGTTTCACCGCCGTTCATCTTTGCTGATTGGTTTTGCTTTTCTTCTTCTAAGATGTTGCTAAATTTGCTCGTAAAGTTTTGTGTATTCATCAGAGCTCCGTTGAATGACGCTGGATCATTCATCCAACTATTCAAGGTGAACCGTGCTTTATGCGGAAACTGCCTTTTATGGGACAGATTTCAGGGTTTTGCAAGAGCTGAGTGCTACCTCATGTTTGACATTTCAGCCATGAATCCTGTTTGAAATGTGATTTGAATCCAATCATCATCTTATTTGTGGAGAAAGATAAATATAATATACAAATATTGCAGTCAAATTGCCTTCCTCTTGCACCTCTAGCGTATTCCGCGATTCAGAGAGCTTTGGCTGGGGTGGCACTGAGCAATGTCATTCCTACTGTAATTCTGTCTTGCGTTTTTCTCCCTGTGTGTATTTCCCTCCCAGAAGCCTTCAACTTGTTTCCTTTGTATCTCACATGAGTTGCATGGGGCTTCTCAAGAGCGTACATTGAGGAAGAAATGGAGCTCACATGATCACTCTTGCACCTTGTAGAATCTTTAGGATTCTACAATAAAGGGCTTTAAAGGTCACCTACTTCATCTAGTTATGCAATCACAGAATTCTTTCTTTAAAGAAACAAATGAAGAATTTAATCTTCCAGGCCTCTTTGGAAACGTGTGAATAAGTTTCTAAGTGCCTCCATCTCACAGTGTTTGGATGTAGCATTTAATTACAGATAGAGGCAGTAAGCTTTGCTATTTTTTATGATCCGATATAGCTTACAGTTCTTACCTAACCCTGTGGAGCTCTTGTTCAGCTTGTGTCTTGGGATGCTTGCTTTCTAACTGAAGAGTGCCCATCCCTGAGAACTAGCCTGGGGGAAGCCACGCTTCACAATCTCACACTGGAGATGGCACCATTTCTATATAAATTACAGCCATATCCGGGTTTGTCTTACCCGCTTTCCTTATGTGCTGTCTGTAAGTGCTCCCCCCACCCCCTTTTATTTTTTTAAAAAAAGATTTATTTATTTGGCTATGTTGAGTCTTCGTTGCTGCCCACGGGCTTTCTCTAGTTTCGAGAGCGGGGGCTTCTCAGTGCGGCGGCTTCTCTTGTTGCAGAGCACGGGCTCTAGGTGCGCAGGCTTCAGTAGTTGTGGCATGTGGGCTCAGTAGTTGTGGCTTGCGGGCCCTAGACCACAGGCTCAGTAGTTGTGGAGCATGGGCTTAGTTGCTCTGCAGCACGTGGGATCTTCCCGGACCAGGGATCGAACCCGTGTCCCCTGCATTGACAGGCGGATTCTTAAGCACTGCACCACCAGGGACGTCCCGACACCTCTCTCCTAATAAAAGCCTGCCCTTCCACAGCTTCTCAAACTTACATTTACTGTGAAGTGTTAATGGATGGATAACATTTAGCCTCATCGTGGATATGCACATGGGGAGATGTTAATAGCGTGGGTAAGATCAAACCAGAAAAGCTTGTGGAGCCCTGGCTCTCTGTTTGTGTAATGGTGATTATCAGTGTCGCCTGGGGGTGAGGCACCTGGGTCTGGGTTCAGATCCAAACCCTGCCTCTTACTAGCTGAGATCATTCTGTTACTTAACCTCTTTGTGCCTCAATTGTCCCATCTTAAAAATGGGGATAATAATAAGCCTATCTCATAGCACTGTTGTGAAAACTCAGCGAGCTGATGATCATAAACCTCTTAGCACAGAGGCTGGAACATCTCAAATAGTTATTAGCAACAAGCCAAGGAAGTGATTCCCTTACTGTAAAATATCAAATTCTACTACCAGGTGGCTGAAATGCTAGTCTGGGGAAGAGTATGCCCATGAGATATTGGTGCGGGACAGCCTCCCATAACTACCCTTGGGAACTCCATTTTGGGACACATTTCTCAATTTCATCTCACCGGCGTGTTCTCTGGATCATATGATCATAGTCAAACTTAAGGCAGCTTCATTTGTGCAGGACATTTTGGCTGGACAAACCAATACCCATAGGGGTAATTCCTACACTCCTGTGTGGGCCTTTCCTTAATGTTTGAGGTTATTTCCTACTCTCAATTTTCATCCACTTCCTGTTGTATATTAGCATGAGCGGGCTCAAATCCTTCTCCATTCATTCAACTGATAATTATTGAATATCTGCTTAGTCCCAATGTTGTAGATATAGCAAACACGATTCCTACACTGATATAGCTTATGACCTAGTGGGAGGGACAGAAAAGCCACAGATAAATGGACACATAACTAAAGCAATCATAGGATGTGAAATGTATGTGAAAGAAACCAAGGCATCACAAAGAGAGACACAAGAAGTTCTTTCAATATCCCTAGTTCCTAAAATAGTGTCTGATACCTAGTGGGTACTCAATAATTATTTGTTAAATAAATATTTGTGGGAAGTGGGATTTTTTGGGTAGGGAAGTCCACAAAATTCTCTGAGGAGCTATTTGAACAGAAAACGAAAGAGCTATTCATGAGAAGAGGGAGGATAGTGTTCATGATGAGAGAGGCAAAGAACTGGAAAGAGCATGGCTTGTTAGAGGAACTGCAGGTTACAGACTCTGTATGGTTGAAGGGTGCAGAGAAAGGGGTTGGGGTGGTGGGAGATGCCCAAAGATGAGGCTCGAGAAGTGCCCAGAGACCATGTAGTGGGGCCCTCAGTGAGGTTTGGGAGAGGCACTCAGCCTTTATCTGAACTGCAAAGGGAAATGATGGAAGGCTTGGTACAGTCAAGCTTCACTGGTGAACCTGAGCCTTTTAGGGCTAGTGACCCTGAAGGGTGAACACTGGTCTTGAGAGTAACGGGTTTTTATAAGGTCAACCATGGCTTTCAGTTACAGCCTGGATCACATCACGCACCTCCCAGGAGGATCTACATCCCTCATTTTCAGTGGGATAAAAGAAGTCAAGAGGCATACCTTCCCTGTGCTGTTGTGGAACCCACCCACGTGTCTGTGGTGGGTCTCGTTGGCATGATGCTGTCATCATGCAACTTGACTTGTATTTACAAGTCTTGTTCGTAGGGGAAGACCCAGCTTACAAATAAGAGGACTTGATCAGGAAAAACCTTTTAAAGAGAGAGGTATGAAATATAAAGCCATTCACATCAACTTAAACTCAAGATATTTAAGATGATAAGTCTGCTTACAGGCTCAGAAAACAATCACCAGCTCAAGGTTATAGCAAGCAAAGAAAAGATCAGGCCTAGCTCAGCTGCTTTAGGCTACTTGATTATTATATTATTAACCTCTCTGCACTCGGGATTCTAAACTCCCTCAAAATAAGGTGTGTTTGTTGCTTGAGCGTAGACTGGGCATCTGTCAGTTTTGCAGCCCAGAATTCATTCCCTCTACTTCTATCAGGGCCCAGTTTCCTTCACAGATCTCCTCCCCATCACTCTCAGCCCTTGTGAGTTCTGGTCCAGCTCCCACTATGTCAGTCTCCCGGGAGGGAGCATGTGACTTACACTCAGCCAATCAAAGCAGTGTGAACCCCAGTCATCAGGATTGTTGGAAGCTGAGCAGCGTACCCATTGGAACCTGTACCATGAAGTCTGTGGGATTTTAAAATTTTACTTGAACTCGGGAGGATGTAGGTCTGAAGCTGCTTGCAGCCATCTTGGCACCATGTGGAAGCTACACGTAAAACCCACATTCCTGGAGATGGAATCATGAGATAGAGAAAAACCAAGACCCAGTGATATCATTTAAAATGTCCCAGAAGCCAGCCAAGCCTGAATTCCTCTACACCCTGAGCTATTCAGCTACCCGAGCCACTTTTTCCTTTGTTTTTTTTTCCTCTTAAGCCAGCTTGGCTTTGCAGTTTTTGCCAGTTGCAACCTGGAGAGTTTTAACTGTTGTGGAGTCTCATTAGTACTTTCAGATCACCACGGGGGGCTCTTAGGATGTGCACACCACAGGGACGTGGATGAAGGGTTGCCGTCTTCATTCTTTTCTGTTCCTGGAAGCACTGGCAGGGAAAAGGAGAGAGTAATGTAAGAACAGAGACGAACACACACACGACTCCGCACAGAGGGTACGCACACTGACTGTTACTGCATAGCCTTTGCTTGTTGTTTAAAAGACTTTTCAATCATTAACCCACACCCTATTTTTTTTCCTTGATAGTGTTCAAGAAAATAAGATCATTAAATACATCATCATGAAAGCAGGCACCTGGCTTTTGATATATTAAATTTCTTCACTTCCACCCCCTCTGTGGCTTAATTCCCACAACTTTAAAACGAAGGCCCACTTAGTCGAATTACTCTTCTAAGAACCTGTGATGTTTTGATCTTGAATTCTTCTCTCCAGGCTATGGTGTGAGGGGGTGTATTAACAAGCACCTAAAATTGAATGACGGGAGTAAAGACGAGACAGGTTTTTCTTGTGCCCATCAATGACTGCCACCCTGCTCAGGCATTCAGCTCAGGTCACAGCTGCCAGACAAATGACCGTGGACCAGAAGGCACAGGAACTCAATGGCATGAGGCTGCACTCGGGAGAAATCAGCCTTTGGACCAGTAAGGCTGGAAATAAAAATTGATCCTGCGTTCTCCTGCTTTGGGATCCTGGGATTGTACCTCTTCAGGTGACTTATAGGGACTGCCGTCTGAGTCACCATCTCAACATTTCTGGCAGAAGTGCAACAGTGCTGGGGAAATGTGGCTGTTGGATGATTCGTCACCCATGTGGACGGCCAGGCAAAGTGTGTTTGGGCTGAATCGCTTTAGGCTGGGAGCCTCATCTTTCCATCTTCTCATGGCTGGGAAGTGAGGGATGCGTGGGAGCAGCCCAAGCTAAGAGCACTGTCTCCTCTGTTATCCTTTACGTGGTTGCTAATCTATTAATTAGAAGGTTTGCCGTAATCATGGGCACTTTATGCCTGTGTACATTAGTGTTTCTATTTATGTTCACACATTAGATGTATTTGCATATCCATAAACCCAAGTCTTTCCACTTAGCTCTTAGAGGTGCCCTTCTAATTATTTTCTGGCTCAGCGGTGGAAAGTCAAAATCTGCACCCCCCCCCACCCCAAATTCTGAACTTGAGTGAAGTTGTGGTAATGACATTGACCGGAGGGACAGTGCAGGGACCTAGTGTTTTACTTTGAGAAAATTACTTATTAACACATCTTTTAATTTTGAAAAAATTGTATTAAGCGATTCAAATATACAGGCGCTGTGTTAGCTTCTGGGAATAAAAACAAAAGGGAGAAGGTCTCTGCCTTCATGGAACATTGAATTTACTGGGTGACTGAAAATAAAATAAGTAAATATGTAAGAAACAGGTGGTTATGATTTAAATTTTGATTTAAATGAAATTAAAATAAACTACGGATTAATATTAGTTGCTGGGACAGTGAGCGACTAGGTGGGTTTTTAAGCTTGGGGGTTAAAGATGATTTTTACAAAGAGATAACTTTTAAGCTGAAATTTATGCAACAAAGGAGAAGCACATGTAAATATCAGGGGGAAGCATTTCAAGCTAAAGGAAGAATTAGCACAAAGGCTGTAGGGTAGAAATACACTTACAGTGGTCCCAGAACCGAGAAGGAGCAGATGTGGTGGCTTTTGGTGGAGATAGGAAGAGCAGCGTCAGATGCTGCTGGAGAGATGACTGGGTATTTGATCTCATAGACGAGGGTTTCTCAACCTCGGCACTACTGGTATTGGAGGCTGGATAGTTCTTTGATGTGCGGCCATCCTGTGCACTGCAGGATGTTTAGCAGCATCCCTGGCCCCTACCCACTCGATGCCAGGACACTGCACTCCGCCAGTTGTGACAACCACAAGTGTTCCCAGACATTGCCACATGTCCCCTCCAGGCACGGCAATGTCTCCCTCGGTTGAGAGCCACTGAAGTTGGATTTGCAGGCCTCCAAGAAGTTTGCATTTTATTCTGGGTTCCATGGACAGGCACTGAACATTTTAAACAGGAGAATGTCATGATCTGATTTACGTTTTTGAAAGATCACTCTGTCTATTATGAACCAATGGAAGGTAGGAGGGCAAAAGTGAAAGAAAAAATGATCGCCCCAGAGGGAGGTTATAATGCTGTGGATGAGAGATGATTAGCCATGGAAACAAAGTTGCGCAGGCAGATGTGTTTTGGGTAAAGTCGGCAAAACATTTATGAACTGGATGGACCAGATGGGCAGTGAGAGAAAGAGAAGATGAAAGAAAATTCCTAGAATTTTTTTGAATGACGAGTAGGATGCCTCTCCTGTCTTCGAGGCACTCACACTGGAGTGAGAGAAAACAAATATATGTTTGTGTATGTATGTGTGTGTGTGTGTGTGTGTGTATACAGATATATACGTATATATCATGCTCTTTATGATGTACTCTAGTACATGCATGTAATACAAAATGTGGTAGCACTGAGGAGAGAGTGAATAATTCTTTCAGGGAAAGTCATGGGGGGTTGCTCAGAGGCTGTAAAACTTTTAGAAGAATAAGTAAGATTTTTCTGAGTGGAGAAGGAGCTTGAATTCCTGGTTTATGAAGAGAAGAAGCTATAGGAGGTAATCCTTCTTCAATATTTCATACTGTTGTCAAGAAGATTATGCCCAGGGTGACTCTGTTCTATGTCTCAAGTGGGAAGCTAGCAGAAGCATTCTCCAAATTGTTGTCTTTGAAAAGGCTATTTTCTAAATCTGTAGACCAAAGCAACCTTTTGCTGGTGAAGCTGTGTTTAAGATGTTTTGCAAGTGTTTTAACTTAAAAGAAGACAGAGTCTTTTGTTTTTATTGAATTTCGAAAGAAGCATGTGCTGTAAGAGGTAGAGTTACACAGTATTTCTAGGTAATTGTTTGTTTCCTGGATCATAGAGTATCTTAAATACATAACATCCTTTAGTTTAATAATAGTAACATGGTTTCACTAAGAAACTAGAGGTAACAAATTTTAGATTGTTCATTTGAACCTTGGGAGCAATAATTACTGTTTCCGTTTGTATAAATACAAAGATGTCCAGTTAAGGCTAAATTTTATCATATTCTGTGCAGTCTAAAAGGTCAAAATATATAGTCCTGATGGAATATGGTAATATCCCCTTTGCTTCACTCCCAGTGTTGTGGAAACTTCCTCTGGGAACTCATAGACCCTCCCTACTCCCACCTGCCTTAATAAGATGCAGATGGTGACTCAGAGTAGATGGCATTCCATAAATACTTGGGGGCACTCCAGATTGGGACCTTGAGAAACTAGATGGTATGTTAAATTCCCTCCTTCCTTTGCAGGGATTAAAAAACATCTCTCAAATTGACAAGAAAATTGGATAATAAATTAATCATTTACAGTTTAGTAAACCATATGCACAATTGAAGTTACACGTCACGGGCGTATTTTTATCAGATGAAACACCAGATCAGGAATAAACCATTCTCCCCACCCTCTTCTGCCGTGGAAGAACAATGGACTGAAGTCTTTCATAATTGCTTGTTTCAAGATGCTCACTAAATCAGGCATGCAACTCCTGTCTTTTGTCTTTAAGGGATGTTGAGCCGTCGACCAAGACAAAACCAAGCAGGGACACTGGAGTCAATTGAGCACTCCGTCTCACCTATACTTTCTTTGAAATGTATGTTTGGGAAGTTTTAGCAATAGATACAGTTTGCAGCTGGATGCTATTTGCTTTTTGACTGGTAGAGTTGGTATGACTTTTAGGCTACCATATGTAGCTACAGAAAATGTCACATTATTTTATTTTCCCATATAAAAGTAAATGATTCTGAGGATCCAATCACCAGAGTTTTGAGAAATTCAGTCAGAGCTGTTTATGGGAGGTGGGGATGGACACTGTCACTGTCCATATAGTATATCAACATTCACCGGTGGAGCTTATGAAAGCTTGGAATATAGGGAAGGACCATTCGTCTCTGTGACCTCATGGGTGTGTTTGGGAGGCTTATTATTAGACCTACCCAGTTCATTTGAAAAGGGACTGCTCTTTTAATTCTGTGACACACCGGAACAAGAGACCTTTGTTGATGCTTAGATACTCACCGCCACGTATCCAAACACTTGAGGACCCACCAAAAGCCCCACACCCTTCTCAGTTCCCTTTTAATCGTGAGACTCTCCCCTTCCTCAGCATCTCTGCTTCTGTCAACTTCCTGTTACTTGTTTCTTTCCATCTTATCCTACTTTCTCACCATCCCACATGGTCTTTGCTCACTGTTCCTTTGGACACACAGTACGGTCCTCTTTCCTGGGTTTTGGTTTTGGGGAAGGAAATGGCTGTGTTTTACCTAACTGATCAGGGTACACTAGTGGTCTGGATGTTTCATCGGCAAGGTGACCAGTTAACTCCTTGTCTTAACTAGAACCCTATGGAGAGTACTGTCCTCTTTCTGTGCCAGAAAGCTCGTTTATCGGGACCTGTCACAGGCAACCTGGGAACTGTAATCACCTCATGCAGGGAAGGAAGAAAACAAGTAGGAGGATAGCCTACTATGTTTCCAACAAGAATCTTGAGAAAGGACTTCATTCTGGAAACGGTTTACAAGAGGATGCTAAATGTCCCTCCCTATTAGCAGCGTGTATAACGTCGTGAGATGCAGACGAGTGTGGTGACGCTCACCAGACGCTCTCAGCAGTGCACGTGTGTTCACAGGCTGTTTCCATCCCCAACCTTGAAGATATGGGATTCTGAGTTCAAATCCGGCTCAGACACTGACTCTCCGTTTGACCTTGAGCGATCTGCTTCATTTCATAGGGTGTGTTTGCTCATCTGAAAACAAAAGGGATGGTGCTGATCCAAGCATATTATGACAATTAATTAGTTTCTGAAGTGCTGAGATCAACAGATGAAAGGCTTTGAGTGGAAATTATTTTGTTTTTAAAGGAATTATCGATGTGGGTGAAGGAAAGAGAACTTACAGAACTGAATTACAGGCATTTGGCTGTGGGAGGGAGTCGGGGAGGAAAGAACATTGCTTCTCTCAAAAGGACCCCAAATTCACCCTTCAAATGGCAGTGGGAAAAAATTGCTGTTTTTTGTGTGATTCTGAAAGGAGGAGAAATTATGCAAAGGAAAAGAGTGAGAAGAACAGGAGAATAGATGCAGTTAAGACACATTTCAAAGTAACTTTCCCGGATAAACAACTAGGCACACACACACAAAATACTCCGCCAGTCCTCTGTGATTAGGTGGTTAGCCAAATGCTTGTAAACCAAAATGTCTCAGCCAAGATCCCCCAAAGAGGCCTAATGGCCCATATGTCATTAGTGGGAAGATCAGGTTAGGAATGAGAAACTATCCAGTTAAAAATCCCACAACTATTTATCATCGCGTGATTACTAGCACTTATGAGTATGTTGAAAACCAGTTTTGCTCATGTTACAATTGGTCTTTTCTTAAATAAATATTACTGTTGCCCTTGATGTACAGATAGAAAAATGAGTCTTAGCGAAATTAAGTGACCGGTCCATAGCCATTTGGTTGGTTAAATGGCTGAGGGCTTATTCTGCCTGAGGGCTTCTGATTCGAAAGATTCTGATCATTCCACTATAACGGAAAAGTCTACTAAGGATGCAGTGATATCCAGACAGCATATGGAAGTGAATTATTTCCCAAGGATCACAGAAGAATTGGAAAGAAGACAAGATATTTTTGTCAAAGGAAATCAAATATTCTGAGAATTAAACTAATGCAATTTTATCATAAAAATGATGAGAAATGCCAACAGAGTAGAATTTAAAAATTCTAAGTCCCCTACGTCAAATAGAAACTCTAAGTTACAGTTCTTCTTTGTCTTTTATCCGTGCATTTTTATAATATAGTTATGTTATTCCAGACTATTCTAAAGTATATCTTTAAATGGCTCCATAATTTTCTGCCTTGTGGACATTGCATAGTTTATCTTGGTATTTCCCTTACATTTTAGAGATTTAGTGTCCTGTATAAATAAAATTAATAAATAAATAAAAATTACTAGATGTGAAAAGAAGTAATCCATGATCATGAGAAAAAAAATAGTTAATACTGACATGATCATGATGGTGGAATTAGCAGACAAGGAGTTTAAAACATTTATTATAACTTTGAATAGGAATTTAAAGAAATGCATAGTCAAACGAAAATGAAAATTTTAAAGTTAAAAATAAATTATTTGAAATGAAAGCTTCACTAGGTGGATTTGATAGCAGCATGGAGGCAGCAGCACAATAGATTGGTGAGCAGAATAAAGATTACTATAAATTATTCAATCTGGGGAACAGCGAAATATGATTAAATTATTAACAGACCAGTGACCTATGGCTCAGTATCTAGGGGTATAGCCTACAGGTAATTAGAGTCCCAGAAAGAAACAAGGCAAATGATGTGTAAATAATGGTTGAAATGTCCCCAAATTTGGTGAAATAAGTCAAAGTTAACAAATTCAAGAAGCTCAGGAAAACTCAAACAGGATGGATATGAAGAAAACCACACCTAGGGTGATATTAGTATCCCTATCATAGTCACAGTGATAAAGCCAAAAGATTAAAAAAAAAAAGTCTTGAGAGCAGTCAGGAAAAAAAGTACATTACGTATAGGAAGCATAACAATACTAATAATAGTCAGCTTCTCATCAGAAACAGTTGAGGCAAGAAGATGATAGGCGATTTTTTTCTCTTTCTTTCCTTTCCTCTCCTTTCCTCTCCTTTTTTTTTTTTGCTGTGTTGGGTCTTCGTTGCTGCATGCGGGCTTTCTCTAGTTGTGGTGAGTGGGGCTACTCTTTGTTGTGGTGCGTGGGCTTCTCATTGCAGTGGCTTCTCATGTTGCGGAGCACAGGCTCTAGGTGCATGGGTTTCATTGGTTGCAGCACATGGGCTCAGTAGTTGTGGCTTGCAGGCTCTAGAGCGCAGGCTCAGTAGTTGTGGTGCACCAGCTTAGTTGCTTCATGGCATGTGGTATTTTTCCAGCCCGGGGCTTGAACCCCTGTCCCCTGCATTGGCAGGCAGATTCTTAACCACTGCACCACCAGGGAAGTCCCGACAGGACGAACCTTTAAGTGATTAAGAAAGAAATTTGCTGACCTGGAATTCTAAATTCATCAAAGATATCCTTCACAGAAAAAGATACTATAAAGGCATATTTAGACAAAACCAGAGATTTCATAACCTTGAGACCTGCACTGCAAGTAATATGCAAGGAGAATCTTCAGGCTGAAAGGAAATGACCCCAGGTGAACTTATATTTAAAGACAGGAATGAAAAACACTGGATATGATAATGTATGTGGTTAAATATCAAAGGCGATGATATTTCTTTTATTTTGAAAATACATATAACTGCTTAAAGGAAGAATATCACTGTTTTGGGGGGGTGGTGGTTATGACATATAGACACAAAAGATGAGCATGTTAAAACTATATTGTTGAAAGCTTCTTACACTTGACGAGAAGTAGTATAGTTTTAATGCTAAGTAGACCATGCTGTGCTAAGGATACATATTTAATCCCCAGAGCAACTACTAAAAATAATACAAAGATGTATAGTTTAAAACATAGTAGAGAAACTAAAATGGAATAATATATCAGTTAACTCAAAAGAAAATGAAAGAAGAGGAACAGAGGAATAAACAACAAAACAACAACAATAAAAATAAAGGACAAATAGAAATGAAGACCAAATATAAACTTTATCTAAGTTCAACTATAGCAATAACTACACTAAATATAAATGGACTGAACATTTGAATTAAAAGAGCAATCTTCTCAGACTGTTTTTTAAAAAAGAGCCAACTATATGCTGTGTACAAGAAACCCACTTTAAATACAAAACACAGAAACTCATGTATTATGAAATAAAAGGACAGAAAACAGTACATCAGTAAACATAGGAAGCACAGGAAAAACTGTATTAGTGGCTTTTATGAATATCAAAACAGTATGCTTCAAGACAAGGAATATTACTGGACATAAAAGGGATGTTTCATAATGAAAAATATCAAGTTACCAGGGAGGCATAACAGTCATAAATGTTCATACCTGATAACAGAGCTTCAAATAAATGAAGCAAAAATGTACAGAACAGACGAAAAATAACGGTACGTATAGATGGGATGAACAATGCTTTATACCAACTTGACCTAATGACATTTGTAGAATAGTATACCCAACAACTGCGTAACATATATACTTTTCAAGTGCACATGAAATATTCTCCTAAGATCTTAATCCATTTCAAATCTTGCAATATTATTGAGTATATTTTCTGACAATAAATTAGGAGTCAGTAATAATAATATAGCTAGAAAAGTCCAAAAGTTTTGGAAATTAAGTAACGCACCTCCAAATGACTCTTGGGTTAAAGAAGATATCACAGAGGAAATTATATTTTGAATTGAATGACAATGAAAGACAACCTGTCAACATTTCAGGATGCATTGCCTGCATATACCACATCTTTATCCATTCATCCATTGACGGATGGACACTTAGGTTGTTTCCATATCTTGGCTATTGCAAATAATGCTGCAATGAACATAAGAATGCATGTAACTTTTTGAATTAGTGTTTTCCTGTTCTTCAAATAAATACCCAGAAGTGGAGGAGCTGGGTAATACGCGAGTTCTATTCTTAACTTTCTGAGGAATCTCCATCCTGTTTCCCATAGTGGCTGCACCAATTTACAGTCCCACCAACAGTGAAAGGGGGTTTCCTTTACTCCACATTATTTCCAACATTTGTATTCCTTGTCTTTTCGACAATAGCTATTTTAACATGTGTGAGGTGATCTCATTGTGATTTTGATTTGCATTTCCCTGATAATTAGTGATGTTGAACATCTTTTCATGTTTCTGTTGGCCATATGTAGGTTTTCTCTGGAAAAATGTCTATTCAGATTCTCTGCCCATTTTTTAATTGGATTGTTTGTTTGTTATTGAGCTATATGAGTTCTTTATCTATTTTGAATATTAACCCCTTATCAGATATGTGATTTGCAAATATCTTCTCCCATTCAGTAGATTGCCTTTTCACTTTGATAATGGTTTCCTTTGCTGTGCAGAAGCTTTTTAGTTTGATATAGTCCCGTTTGTTTATTTTCTATTTTGTTTCCCTTGCTTTTGGGATCAGATCCACAGAAACATCCCTAATATTGATGTCAGTGAAGTTATGGCCTACATTTCCTTCTAGGAATTTTGTGGTTTCAGGTCTCAGGCATAAAAAAGGGTGAAATTCTGCTGTTTGTGACAACATAGATGGACCTTGAGGATATTATGCTAAGTGAAATAAGTCAGACGAAGAAAGACAAATACTGTATGATTTCACTTGTATGTGGAATCTAAAAATGAAACAATGAAGCCCCACAAAACCAACGAACAAACAAAACATAAACAAACTCATAGGTGCAGAGAACAGATTAGTGGTCAACAGATGGGAAGGGAGGTTGTGAAGGTGAGTGAAATGAGTAAAGGGGGCTCAACTCTATGGTAATGGATGGTAACGACTTGTGTGTTGATCGCTCCAGTGTACACAGATGTTGAACTATACTACTGTACACCTGAAAATTATATAATGAAAAAAATATATATATATACACTTTTAATTGAGCAATCCCAGTGCTATGACTTTACCTATGGATATAAAAGTTCCTTAGGATATGCAGAAAAAAAATATGGGATAAAGGACAGAGGGAAGGTGTAGCTATAAATACTGTAAGTTTATTGCTTTGAATGTCAGAGTGATTTGAAATTAATAATCCAAGTTTATACTCTAAAAACCTAGAAAAAGAAAATGAAGTAAAAGGAAGGAAACAGTACAGATAAAAACAAAAATAAATAATAATGTTATTACTACTTATTAAAATTTTTTATTTATAAAATTTTTTATTTATTAACTTTTAATTTAATAATAAATGTATTTATTTATTAAAATAAATAATAATAATCTATAGTACCTGGTTGTATTGGATTTAAATTGGAGATATTAGCATGAATTTAGGCTTGTTAATTTACATGAACAGATATAAAAATTTAGAGGACCTAGAGTCAATGAGACTCCACAATCAATGACTATGCCTTGCCTGGTGGGTGAGGTGAGGAGAGAGCTAGAAAGAGAGAGGTGGCCTGGAAGAAAACGACAGAAAAAAAAAGCATTTTCTTGAGTCCTCTCCTGAAACTGAGCACCCAGATCTTGGTTTCTGAATACCATTTACCATCGAAAAGAACCAGTGCTCATTGGAGGAAAGGCTGATTCCTGAACTGGAACAGGGGAAGTACAATGTGAATCTAGAGTATCGTTTTAATTTTTTTTTTAATTTTTTTGCCAGAAAGAAAGGAAATGCCCAAAGAATGACAGGGACATGTCAAACAGATATAGATCCCAGTTTCAAGGGACTTCCAGTGGCCAAATCTGGGACCATTTGAATATCAAAATAAACAGGAGAGTAACAGATTTTAATCCATTGACTACAGTATGAATACATGAATAGAGACTGATATAAATAAATGAATGAATAAATAAGGGTGAGAAGGGAAATTTCTTCTTACAATATAGACATTACTACCAATTTACAGGCACAAATCCTATCTGCCAAGCCTGACAGTACCCTCACCAATATTCGACTATTATTTTTAAACCTGTGCTAATTTGAAGGGCATGAAATGACCTTTTATTTGGATTTGTAAGTCTTGTGATACTTAGTAGAAGGCAACTATTAGCCACAGGTTCATAATTTATTTTTAACTAAAGTGTGATTGTTATTTAGCCATTCGATAGCCTTTGTTTACTTATCACCCATTTCACATGCCATGTACAACGGAAACCACTATTAGTGTCTCAAGAGTGATTCCATTGGTCTTAAACAGAGAGAGAGGAGGAGCTACTCAGTTGATTTTTTAAAAATTTTTATTGAAGTATAGTTGATTTAAAATATTGTGTTAGTTTCAGGTGTACAGCAAAGTGAATCAGTTATACATATACATGTATCCACCCTTTTTCAGATTCTTTTCCCATATAGGTCATCACCGTGTATTGAATAGAGTTCCCTGTGCTATACGGCAGGTTCTTATTAGTTCTCTATTTCATATATAGTAGTGTGTATATGTCAGTCCCAATCTCCTAAGTTATCGCTCCCTTCACTTTCTCCCTTGGTAACCATAAGTTTGTTTTCTACATCTGTGACTCTATTTCTGTTTTGTAAATAAGTTCCTTTGCACCACTCTTTTTAGATTCCACATATAAGCGAGGTGGCATGGGAGAAGACAACAGAAAAAGCATTTGCTTCTGATTCCCCTCATGAAGAAAGACCATTCATTCATCCCACAAATACTCTTGAGTTCATGCAGTATCCAAATTTAATCTCGGATTTAGAAAGGAATCTGAGATTCATCCCCAACCACTCGTCGCTGGGGCAGAATAAGCTTAAGGGAGGTTCCCAAGAGGGAAATCTCACCCTTTGGTATCACACAGTAGGATAAAATGAAAAGAACATGGATATTTAGGCTAATTCTTTCCCAAACCAAACAAAAACAAACAGATTTGTTCTTTTCTTTCTTTATTTTTTAAAAGGAATTTCATTGGAATTCAGTCCACACCTAGTGAAGGATGGTTGAAGCATTAAATATAGTCTTTTTCTCCAAATGGCACCCAAAGAAAAGCTAAGTACTGCTTGCTGCTTAGTAGTTTTCAGTTTGTCCTTGACCTGTATGTTTATATTGGGTTTCTGTCCTCTGCCTCCTCCCCTCTCTGTCTGCACATTACTTACATAAACACACACACACACACACACACATGCACACACCTTAGTTCTGCATAGATTCCATGCATTTGAATAACATGGTTTGAATAGTATGTTCTGTTGAAATCGTTTGCAGATATATACATATTTTCAATATTGAATATTGTTGCTTCTTTCTTGGATTTCTGCTTTCCACTCAGCGTGTAACCAGTTCTTTTTGCATATCAATTCTAGAACCTAAAGTATACATGGGAAGAGTGTAGCTATACCCAGGTATAATTGTAATTGAAGCAGTGAGCTGAAATACAAAGGCTAATCAAAGCTTCAGTAGACATGCTTTGTGTGCATTAATACATGGCATTTTAAAATATTCCACCCTTACCTTCTCAATTTTGTCTGTTTATTTGCTTGCTTGTTGATTTATTTATTTAATTTATGGATTAGAGGCTCAGATGTTAAGAGCCGAGGGCTGGGGTCCTGCAAAGGACTGAGAACATGAGGTCTTTTACTCTAGTTGCTGGATGAGAAGCCTCAGCATCACCTGGGAGGTTGTTACAAATACAAAACATTAGTCCCTATCAGACCCAGTGAATCAGAATCTGCATTTTAACAAGGTACGCCAGTAATTCAGAAGCACAGTAAAGTCTGAGAAGTACTACATCAGTTTACTCTTGTTATCAAAGCCAAACCTCTCACTCAGGTGTCACAAACGTGAGCAATAAGGAATACTTTGCTTTTGCTAATCAACCTCCAGTCTTACCAGAGACATTTCTGGTGAGTTGGATGGATTTCTAATTATTGGATCTCTAAGTGCCCTGGAGAAGGCTCTGCAGGGATAAGGAGGCATAGGGCTGTGTTCATACTATGAACTGAATACTGCCCCCTCCCCCACCATCCTTATGTTGAAGCCATAAGCCCCAATGAGAGTGTATTTGGAGACAGGGCTTTTAGGAGGTAATTGAGATTGAATGAGATCATAAGGGTGGGATTGTAATCCAGTAGGATCGGTGATCTTGTGAAAAGAGGAAGTTTTTATAAGGAGGGAGAGAGAGCTCTCTCTCAGCCATGTGAGAACACAACGAGAAGGTGGCTGTCTGCACGCCAGGAAGAGAGCTCTCGCCAGAACACAAACCTATCCATGCTGGCACCCTGATCTCAGATGTCCGGCCTCCAGAACTGTGAGAAAATAGGTTTCTCTCTTTAAGCCACCCAGTCTATGGCATTTTGTTATGGCAACCCAGGCAAACTAAGACAGTTCTGCTACACTTGGTTTTCTCCTATAGCAACTTGGCTCTAAAAAAGAGTTGGTAAAGGGAGTGACCATGTGGATTCCCTACTCAGCAACATTTCAGGCCCAAGTGGGTTATTGGTTATCGATCCTTCTCTTTCCCTTTTTTTTTATGGTGACACATGGTCCCGATTTACTTGGGAATGAAGGGTTTTCAGGGATACGGGGTGTTCAGTGATAAAACTGGGAGAGGACCAGGCAAACTGGGATGGTTGGTCACTGTATCCTTTGCTGGATTCTTTCCTGAGCTGGGGTTCTTAGCTGCCCTAAAAACTTCACACTGCCACTAAGAAGAGCAAATTCCAGTAGAATCTGCAGGCAACTGGAAAGGTGACTATCAGATTGAAGCTTCTGGAACACCTAATCCTTAGATTATTCTTGCTTTGGAAGGGAGAAGCCTGGCCATCTTAAGTTGGGGAGAATTAAGAACTGGCAGAGTCCCCGCCTCCCGCAAGAAGCCTTCTTTATTTCTGGTCTTCTTATATGACCTCAAGAGAAATCTATAGAAAGAGTCCTGAGACCAAGCATAACTTAACTGCTAAACATTTATGCCTGCATAACAGAGTGATTAAGAGGCTTTAGGTGGGTCTTGTATTCCTTTTTCACTATAAAACTTGTTTAAATCTTGCAATCTACTCTATACCACAGAAATATTTATCATGTTTATAAATGTTTATAAATGCTATTAAGACTCCTCTGATGTGCCTGCTATCCAATCACACTAGAACAAATGGCTGGAATTTCATTGAATTTTGAAGATATTTTGAGGCTGGGTTATGAATCCTCTGGATAATTGTATTTGGAGAGTCAGTTGTTATAAGTTAGGTTAAGCTGCAGTAATAGATTGACTCCCAAATCTCAGTGGCTTCATATGACAAAGTTTTTATGTGCCCGGTGTGGGCTGGGAAGGGCTTTTCTCCAAATAGTGACTCAGGGATTCAGCCTGTGGAGAATGCTACTGTCTCATAGCCATTGATACATCATCTGGAATGCATCACTTCCTTTGTGCTTTGGCTACAAGTGAAGCTTATTGGTCAGAAGTTGTAACATGGTCTCACCCAACACAGGAGGTCTGAAGCTCAAGTTTCCTGTGGCCAGAAAGGGAAGGAAAAACAGATGTTGAGGTGATCTAACATTAGGATCAAAGAGGTGGATTCTCTAAATGGCAGACTGTCACCCCCAGAAAAGCAAGTCATTAATTTGGGATCTGGCCCCTTTGCACATGAGCTACTGTTACAGTTGCTCCAGTAGTTACAGGGATTTATTTATTTAATAATGATTAATGAAACATAAAATATCAGGAAAGCCAGCTGCCTAAATCATAAAATGTAATGATTTAACCTACTTTCCACAGACTACAATTGAAAGTGCACAAGGATGATGTACGATGTATGTCTAAGGTTATCTATACCTTGGATGCACACATTCTGTGTCCAGGAAAGGGAAATCCCAGGCGAACCAAGGATTCCGCATTACCTGGAGAAACACGCTCCCTCTCCTTGACCAGTGGTACCTCCTACGCATCGCATAGAATACACAGAGCTCAGGAATGAATGCATCCTCGACTTTTCCAAGTGTGGTGACATTAAAGACCATGTACTTTGCTAGATGGCATCCCCCAATCCCATGCTTGTTAGTGCAAAAGATAATCAGTTCTCATAGCATTTCCCTGAGGATCTAAGATTATCTTTACTGAGGCAATGGCCATTAAGTCTACGTAGCCTCCCATCTCCTGGAGATTTATGGTCTTTCCCCGCCGTTGCTCTTTCATAGCATCCACCTGTGGTAGCCCCACCCCCACAGAAGACAAGGCACGTTCAGAAGCAGTGTATGCAGTGTTACCTCTGCCAAAAGAACATAGAATGTAGACAAACACGGAAGTCACTAACGCTGTGCCATTATTTGCTTAACAGCAAAATGGGAAAAAAAGAATTCTTTCCTACAGGAGGGGAATATTTAATACCCGTAGGGTTACGTGGTCATTTGGAGGTCAATTCCTTCTCTTCTCTCCATTTGATGAACTATTTTTGGGAACTGAGGTTTTTCTTTTCTTTCTAAAACACATTATTGATACTTGGCACCTCCAAGTAATAGAATTTTGAAGAGCTCATCCTGTTCCCATCCTAAGCCAAGTTGTGTGGATGGGTCAGAAACTGATGCTGTAGATGGACAATTCTGGGACACGCATCATTCTGGGAGTGCATTGTTGGAAAGGGTGTTTGAGAGGCTGTGTTTCTCTGTGAGTCAGGAGCTGTGTGGAGCCGGAAAACTTGAATGGACCAATTGATGTTGGGAGTGGAGAACAGAACAGCGACCTGAAATTAACAGTTGTGTGTTTATATAATGGCTGATCCACCTATTGGCCGTGTGACCGTGGGCAAAACAGAACCTCTGCTTCTCATCTTTGAAATGGGGGCTAGCATGGCTGCCCGGCTTGCTGACATCCGTGGGTTGCCAAGGTCCAAATAAGGTAAACTGTTTTGAGAGAGGTCTGGAAAAATGATGGGTGTTCCACAAATACATGGTGTTATGACTGGGTATCAGTGATAGGGAATGATGAAGATCAATATGTGAGCAAAATGGTCAGGAGCTATCTATTTACTCAGCAAATAGTACCTATATGTATGTCTGTGTCTATATCTCCATCTATATATCTGTATCTATATACCTGTATCTAGCTGTATGTCTGTAGACCTATATCTCTATGTCTCTATCCTTATCTGTCTCTATACATTTATTTCTGTATCTACACTTTCAT
Organism: Hippopotamus amphibius kiboko; assembly: GCF_030028045.1. Classification (NCBI taxonomy): domain Eukaryota; kingdom Metazoa; phylum Chordata; class Mammalia; order Artiodactyla; family Hippopotamidae; genus Hippopotamus; species Hippopotamus amphibius. Next base: position 126,277,626 of record NC_080194.1, read on the forward strand.
CTGTGTCCATAGCTATACTACTCTGTATCCATACATTTATCCGTATGTCTATAATCTAAGTCTCTATACCTCTAGCTATATCTCTGTGATGGTATGTTTATATCTATACCTATACCTATACTTACACATTTAGCTTTATACTTATGAATATCTATGCCTATACCTACAGAGAGAAGGAGAGAGGGAGGGAGGGAGGGCAAGCAAGAAAGAGCAAGGGACAGAGCATTAGATTCCCTCCTAAGAAATGGGGGTACAGCTGTAAATGAGCCGTTACAGTTTTGACTTAAGCTCTGAGAAGGGACTTGCATTAAACAAATGTATCTTGAATGAATTACAATTGCTGTCAGTGCTATGAAGGAAAAGTCCCGGGTTAAAATAAGACTCTCATCCCAGCAGGGACCATCGAGGGACACACAAGAAATAAAATAAGTCATAGATCCTCATGCAGTGTAGGTGGTTCCTATATGTGAACACCAGCTTTTGTGAATAGATCCCTAAAAGAAAAGCACTTCATTCCTGAAAGCACTGTCATTTAACACAAAGTGGAACCCTCCCCAGATGTCTCTTAAGAATAAGGAGGGTACTCTGAATTATGTAGTGGGCTGCATCTAACTTACTATGTGTTTAATATCCTAGATCTAGTCTTTAGTATTTTTTAATGCACTGGATTTTCCTTCAAGATAAGCTCTGGCTCTTAATTCAGCAGGTGCTCCTGGTTCATCTTTTGCCAGACCGAGTCCTTTTCTCTCCCGTCCCATTATGGCAGGCAGCTCCTTCCACCTTTCAGAGGTTTTGAAATAGAATGAATATAGTTGGAGTCTGCACGTGAAAGTTTGCACGTATTGTACACTCTGCTTGAACCTCAAAGCCAATTTCCTTCCTCTCAGATATTTACAAGCACACCCTTTGTTGCGGCTTTAGCAAGTTCCCACGACAAAAGGATGAGGTGCTGGGGAGACTGAATTCGCAGTTAAGAGACAGGTGAACTCAGGAAAATGACATTGCTTTGTGTTTGCATTTTAATTTGATTCACCCCTAAGTATGCCCCATCCTCCTCTTATTCTCTGTCATCACATCCTGTATCTTCCCTGTGTAGCTCTTGTCACAATTAATCTTTACGTGCATTTTTACGTTATTGTTTTCTCTTGGTATCATTTCTCTTCCACTATCTGTAGGCGCCCTGAAGGTAGGGACCTTTTCTGTTTTATTCACTAATGCACATCACCGCCAGGCACACATTTGGCACTCTGTAAGTATCTGTGGTTTGATTACAGGAATGAATTCACAGGTATCTCATCATGCATTACTGCCAATATTAATGTTTCATAACAAATATAAATCTTAGCTAACATGTTGAAACTAGAAAAATTTATTTTCTGCTTAAAAGTTAAGATGCATATGAGTGCTATTTAAAAGTCTCTACATTTGTGCACTTTCAGTGTATATGTTTTACCTCAATAAAAAGTTGCTTCTTTAAGCTAAGACGCACAACTTAAAATATCCTGTGAAATATTTCGACGAACAAAATAACTTGGTCCCCAAACAATTGTTTTAAAGGAGGGAGGCAATGATTTCAGCTAGAATTTATCCAGCTACAAACCACTGTCTTAAACCAGAAAGAAATTTATCTTCCTTTAAAGCTGAGGGAAAATCAAAATCCACAAGCGACCCTTCCCTTCCCATAGCTGTTTCGTTCATGGCTCAGTTTCTGGAGATCTGAGATAATCATTTTGTCCTTGAGAGTCTTGTGGCTGTGCTCTCAGACAGTTTGGGTTTAAAATCTTAGGATTTGATCCTGCTCAGAAAAACAAGGCATGAGCACCTGTGAAGCATCTGAAATCAGCCATTGCCAGAGGCTGGCTGCTGTACCTGCATTTCCATTCTGATGTGCCCTCTGCAAGGTGAGGGCAAGAATACAAGCCCTGCTTGTGGGAAGATGCCTTTGTTCCAGAACCATCGCACATTCCGAGGGTTAGTTTTGGGATCACAAAATTGGCAACTTTCTTTTTTGTTTAGTGCGGTTTAGATTTTTAAGCATTGTACGGCCGTGTGTGTGTGTGTGTGTGTGTGTGTGTGTGTGTGTGTGTTGGTGCATGTAGACTTGCTTTTGCAGGTACCAGAAAATAAATCATCCAAAGCCAACCTTTCCTTTGCTGTGTGCTAATGAAACTTTGACCCAGGGTTTTACCTCTTTGAGGCCCTTGTGCAAGGACTGCCATTAAGAGCAAAGTGTGTGGAAGCACAAGGATGCTCTGGGAGGCCTGTTGGACCATGTGTGTCTATTCAAATGGAATTTTTGTTACCTTCTAGTGCCCTTTATTAGAAAGTGTCATGGGGAGCCGTTGGCGGCTGTGTAGGCAGGAGAGACAGACTGTGGGAGTGAAAACTGACCTGCCCTGGGAGCGAGCAGCTGTGTGCTGCTCCATTCTGCCACAGTCTGCAGAAGTGGTCCTAACTTCTCTGAGCCTCAGTTTTCTCGTCTCATAATTGGGGATAAAAGGGCTCATTTACTGAGTGTTTTGGGGTTGGCTAAGGACTTAATGTATTATCTGAACAATCTCTGCTGAATAACCCCAGAATGTAGTCATCACCCTTATTATCATTCCTAGTTTAATAGAAGAGGCACAGTGTCCTGAGGGATGCTACCAGCGCCCCTGCTCTTCAGAGACATCAGTGCTCTGACACCAACTGGGTGTCCTTAATGTCAGTTCAGCTCTGACAGCAACCACCTGGAGTTAGCATAGACCCCACAGGTTACGGGCAAAGCCCTTCACAAGACTGATCTGATACACATGCCAGCCATGTTTTGGATGTCCTCCAGTCACCCACACTCTGCCCCACCGACTCCAAATTCAGGATCTCTCATCACTGCCCCCGCCCCCTGCCCCCTGCCCTTCAGGTTCATTCGTTTGCTAAAAACAACTCCCAGAACTTGAGGAAGTGCTGTACTTTAATTGCAAACCTTTTATTATAAATGATACAAATAAACAGCCAGATGAAAGGTACATAGAGCAAAGCCTGGGAGGGTCCCCACGGGCAGAAGTTTCTGTCTCCGTGGAGTCTATGTGCATTACTTTCCTGGTATATTGAATGTTTGCCAATTAGGAAGCACCACCGAGCCTCAGTTTCCAGAGTTTTTATTGGGGTTTTCTTATGTAGGCATGACTGGTTAAATCATTGGCCAAGTCACTGAATTTCACCTGCAGGCGCAATTCCCTCCCTGGAGGTTGGGCTGACCCAGAGTGCCAACCCTGTCATCACGTGATTGGATTTTCTGGAGACCCATCTGGAGCTATGTCAGGACCCACCGTGATTCACCACACCTGCCCATAGCTCCTTGCTCTTCCTCTTCATTGTGCTTCAACCTGACTTCCAACAGCCAACCTGCATCTCTTTGCCCAATGGCTTTCTCTTGCCAGAGGTCACCTTGGTCCGCAGACAACAAGACGGAAATGACAGGGATTCATGCACCCCAGAGACATCTCTTCTAATAGAGAGGAAGGCAATGTACCAATTCCACATGGTGAACAAATGGAGGAACAAGGGTGAATCCAGAGATTCAGAATTGGTTGCACTTTGCCTGACTTGCTGTACTGGCTCTTTGGTTCAGTTGTACCTGCTCCAGCAGCAAATCAGAAATGCTACTAGAAGGAAAGGAGACAGTAGGTCGTGACAGCCCTCAAGAATGCCAACTTTGTTATGTTCAAAACTTACCATTTACGATGATAATAATTCTGAGGTCCAAGCAAAGTTGCCTTTCCTTCCAGATAGCCGTGTGTCCAGAGGTGACCCCTAAAACAGAACCGCCTTGCACGAGTGGCTTGATCAATGTGGCGATGCGTACATTCACTACTTCTGTTTTGTGTGTTCTCAATGAACACATGCATTTGTTATTAATTATTCATCTATCTTCCAATATAATTTTAGATCTGGTGATAATTTCTGAATTTCTCTATTTATAGAAAACTTTGAACTTCATAAATATTAAAATGCCCTATTATCTACATGCAGACTGCTTTTTCTACAGCCATAGACATTATGCAATTATTACCAGAACCATTAATTAAATTTGAAAATAGATAAATAATGGATCAGGATGCTATTTATGAGTTAAAAATGAGAAAATGAAAATTATCCTCCATTCTATCACCTTTGATGAGTCTAGCCTACTGCATGCGCTCAGCTTTTATTATTGAAAGTTTTTATGTTACTCAGCATAAAAATAAGCAATTGGTTGTAAGGAATAAGTCTCAAATGGTGATCGATTTTCAGATGGAATGATTAAAATCTTTTCTTCATAACACAGTCGAAAAGTGGTCCTGTCACAGTGGTCAAATAGCAGGCAATTTCCATACTCTACAAGTTAAAAACTTGTAGAATACGAGAGAGGGAGGGTAAGCCCTCAAGAAAAGAAGGAGCATGTATATGGGGAGCTAGCATGGAAAGCTTTCATAACCTCTATGGTAAAATCATGCATTTGTGGGTTGCTTCTGGTCCACCTCCTAGACTTCATTCCTCCACGTCTGCCTTTGAAAAGACGCTTTGCGGTTGTCTGTGGTCGTTGGAGGATACCCTTTATTTAGTTCACAATGCTTGTGAACCCGCCGGCCTGTGCCATTCGATCAGCACCCTGTAAAAACTGTCTTTCTACTCTGTTTATTAGAACCGCGTTCTCAAGTGGACACCTTCAATGATGTCTTTGAAGGCTTTTTATTTTTACTGTGACCGGGAATGAGAGATGCATTCATGTTGCGATCCAGCCCTCACCTATGATCATGGGACACATGTTCCACACACTTGGGTGTTCTCATTTATTTCTCTTTAGAAGAAAGTGCTGGTCGTAGACAATACTCCTGACTTTCTGACTGCTAGTGGACGTGCCAACGGTGCCCCAGAACCCCCTGGCGATCTGATTCACTGAGCAGGAGCCTGAACGTGGGAACCCAGCACGCGTATGCGTCTGTGTTCCCACATTTCCTGAGTCCCTGGGGGGTGGGGTTGACATTGGTTGAGGTTCTCCTTGGGTGGTTTGCACAGTACTAGTACAAATGGATTTTTGAAAAACTGGTAATTTTGAAAGGAAAACCATCGTTGAATACCCTTGCCTTGGGTACTTCAAAATTATTGAGAAATTAAAATTTTTGAGAAAATTACCTAAAATTTTTGAGAAAAAATTGAGAAAAGAATGACAATGAACCCCATGATTAAGAATTTGCTGTCGCTCAAAAATTGACCTTTGACTTTCCTGTAGAAGCAAAATTGCTAAGCACGTTAGCAGTTGGTAAAAAGAACGTGGGGCATTCTTGGTTAAACTGTTATTAGTTTAGAAATGGTAATGTGGGTGCCAAAAATTGACCTATTCGTTATCCATGAAATGTATCTTTAAATAAAGAGTGTTGGGGAAAATGAAGTTCTCAGTTGGCTATCATTCCAAATATCATACCTGTGTGTTACGGTGAGTGCTTTCAGTCTCCCAGTCAATCCAAACAATTGGCAGAAAAAAAAAAGGATGGTTGTGAAAGGATTCTAAATAATGAAGGTTTTGAATGAGAGCAACTCTGTTGGAAATGTTCCAGAATCTTTTGAAGTGACTACTTGAAGAACAGTACCCAAGTAAAGGCTTATCTTTTGAGCTTAATTAATTAATTAATAATCAACAAATTCTCCATCTTTGCTACACACCCATGCTGGCCGCTGACGCTTGCTCCCTGTGGCTTCTCAATAGGAGGTTATTTCATACCTTTGGGACGAATTAGTGTTTGATGGAAAAAGAACTGCAACACTAACTGAGGACTAAAGGAGCTTGGGAGATGAGGGGGTGAGGATGAGTCCCTCCTTAGGGAAGTAGATGGAGAACCACGTCTTAAAGGATGAACACAGGTGGACATGAGGAGAAGGGAATTCCACTCAGAGGGAAAGGTATTTGCAAAGGCAGGAAGGGTGAGAATTTAGTGAAGACAAAGAATGCCAGGAACACTGTGGAAAGGGGAGGACTTTGCATCCTGAGAGGTCAAGTGCAGGCCCTTGGAAAAGGGAAATGGTTGAAGCCTTCTTAATCAGGAGAAGATGATCTAATTTCCATTTTGTGAAGCATCTGCTGACAAAAACCATGCAGAAGTGGACAAAGGCATTGTTTCTAATATTTGCCTGAATTTCTGAATCACCTACAGCACTTGTATATGTGACATATACACCGTGTATGTGTATTCAGTTACCAAGTCCCCTTCTATGGGGTTAGGGGTAGGCTATACTGCATCCATTCCCACAGATGCCTCCTGAGCACCTGCTGTGTTCTAGGCTCTGCACTAGTTGTGGGGCTTATGGTACTGAATGTGGCAAGTGAGGTTCTGATCACCACTGGGCTTCTGTGCTCGTGGGAGGGAGGTAGATATTAACAAGTCCACACCTAAATAAAGAAGATCGTTTCTGGGTGTGGCAGATGCAAAAGAGAAAATGAAGTATAGTGTTCTGTAAGGGAGGGGATCTCACTTGATTCAAACTTACATCCCACCCAAATGACTGGCACAGCATCTTGTAAATAATAGCTAACCTCAGGGAGTGCTTTCTGTGCACCCAACATCATTCTAGGCACTATAAATCTAATAATTCTCTCTTCAGAACCGCTCTGTAGGGGCAGGGTTCTCACCAGGATTGATTTTGTTCTTAGGGGGCATTTGACAATGTCTGGCTAGAGACATTTTTGGTTGTTGCAAAATGGTAGGGATTAGCAGGTGCTACTGGCATCTGGCGGGCATAGGTGAGAGATGCTGCCACACATCCTACGATGCACAGGGCATCCCCAACAACAAGACAGATCTGGCCCCAAACGTCAATATTGTGGAGCTTGAGAATCCCTGCTATGAAGGTTCACACTCTTGTTGCCCCCATCTTATAAAAACACAAAAGAAGACCCGGGTGGCTTATTTATGTGACATGCCCAAGCCCAAACAGCTAGGATGTGGTACCCCAAGGCTTTGAACTAAGAGAGCCTGGCTCCAGAGCTCAAACATGTGACCCCTACAATCACAGAACACTTGTGAGACACCTGAATGAAGAAACGTGAATGACTGTTTTGAGTAGGGGCTTCAGAGTCTCTCCCAGTTTGAAAAATGGGAACGGTTTTTGAAGATGAGTGCCAGCAAACATGGGCTCACTTGGGAAACCCTGGTTTAATCAGGAACTTGAGATTTGTTGTTTCCCAGTGCTTGTCACAATATCCCATTGTTAACACCTGCCAGCGTTGTCATCCTAAACTGTCACTGCTATTTTAGAGACGGGCCACAACAGGTGTGCCAAATATTGGGCCATTAGCGAGCGGTAATTCACCAGCATGAATATTTATCATCTCGTAATGAGACAACAAAAGCCGTGTCTACTTTTTAGAACCATGTGCAGCAACGTCCTCAAAACCAAATTGTTTGAGTTTCTCATTTATGCAAAGGAAGGACAGCTCCTCTGTAATTTTCCATTAGGTGGATTTATTTTCTCAGCCTTCTCCACGTCAAAACACAGCCCTGGCAAGCCCTTGATTTTACTGAGCCAGGAAGATCACCCAGCAGTTTATAGAGCTCAGGGCCCTGGTTATCAAAATATCCATTTGCAGATTGTTCTTGAAACTAGTCACTGCTCTCCCAGGAAGTGCCCAGCCTGATGGAGAGGGGAACTCTTTTCTTCTCACTCTTAATTCCTTCCTTCCTTTCTCCCGCCTTACTTGTTTTGTTCCTTCTTTCCTTCTATTTTTTTTTTTCCTGAAAGAAATTACACTACAAGTGCGAAAGAGAGGGGAAAACTTAGAATAGACGAGAGGGCATCATACAAAGGCTTCTTGGGAGAGAGTGTTGACATGTGTTATGTACTAAGAACCCTAAACGAAAAACTGCTTTTAAAGGAAAAATCAAATGAGAGAAGCATGCTGTGTGGGGACTTCCCTGGCGGTCCAGTGGTTAAGACTCCGAGCTTCCGCTGCGGGGGCCAAGGGCCCGATCCCTGGTCGGGGAACTAAGATCCCACATGCCTCACCGCACAGCCAAAAACTTAAAAAACAAAAACCAAACCAAGCAAACAAACAAACCGAAAAACTATGCTGTGTTGAAACTGTCATCACTCCTCAGTGCATGGTCCTGCTGCAGCGGTTTAATGCCCATGGTGGTCATCATTATGAAATTTACTTATAATACACAGGAAATAAACAGGTACAATGCTGGTCATAACTGATTTGGAAACCAAATTAGTTTCCCCAGTTTTTAAGTATTGCCATTATCAAGGGTGTAATGATGGAATTCCAATATGTGGGGGTGCCATTTGTCTTGGGGTATCGTTGCTAACCCCGCCTTTCCGTGCATATTCCATGATGATCATTTATACGCTTGTCCCTGGCCTTAAATTTCTGCAAATCATTCTCCTTCTGACTCCAAAGTCATTGCTGAATCGTCTCCTCTCTTCCTCTTTCTGCCTGGCCTCTCTGCTGATTCTATCTTTATACTTGATCAAATAAGAGTTTCAGTTAGCCAAACATAAACGTGTTCATTTGACTATTCAGTAAAGAGAACGGGTTTTTAGTCTGCTTCCTTGCTACTTTCTTTAGTTTGATGATAGACACATAGAAAACAGAACTTCTTGTAAGTTGAGATGAGTGTTTTCCCCTTTAGAAAGTTGTATCAATAATAGCTAATTCTTAGAAGATGCTTAGAAAATATTTGACAAATGAATGGTCAAAGTTAAATAAGGACCACAGGTCAAAGCCTGAAACAAATTACACTGGACCCAGAGGGCTCCCTTTGGCCTTGTAGTGAGAGTAATCCCATTTCTAGGTCATAATGATAACTAGCATTGGCTGAGGACTTACTGGGCATGGTTACACATCATGCACTTAACCTCACAAGGGAGGCACTTCCATTTACTCCATATTGCAGTTGTATAACGGAGGCTTGGAGAGATCATCGAGTGTGTGCCAGCTTGGCTAGTGAGTGGCTGAGTCTGGGTGTAAACCCAGGCAGCCTGACATGCAGTCACTTTACTAAACCATTCTCATTTCCATAACAGAGAAACAATAGCATCTCTTATGGAGGCTTCTAGGACTAAGGAAGCCTATTACGAGTTGCTTATTTGGGGAAGATATCTGAAAATCTGGGGCCAATAAAGTAGGGTGAGAAAAGAGCTCATTCCTATGTGTTAACACATGGGAGGGGATTGGAATTCACATCTTCACCTCATCTGTAGTTTGAGGTAGTTGGTTGTCTCTCTGAAAGATTGATAAGCTTTCCCTTGTTGGAGTTTTGTCCTTGAGTATTATCTGAAAACTAGGGAGGATCTCTATGTGGAAAAACCATTGCATTGCAATTTCTGGGGACCAGAAGGAAAGTAATTTTGGAGGAAGAGTGTGAGCCTGGACCCTTCCTCTCCCAGAACCAAAGATAGTTTGCAGAACTTTCACTTGACGATTTCTCCCCAATCTGGGAAGTGTTCCTTCCATCCTCAGGGTTATCTTTGCAGCGACCTCAGTCATCTCCCTTTAGCCCGAGGCAATTTTTCTTAAATTTTCTAAACTGTATTCTAAACTTTCAGTTTTCTGAACTCTAACAAAAATGTTGACTTCTTTTGCAAGACCCTATGTCCCCTCCTTCTTGAAGCACGCCGTGATTTTCTTCCACCTCCCAGGCATGTGCTTTGCTGCTGTAAGTTATCACTACTCTTTGCCTCCTTGTGTAAAACTTCCTTATTGACATGTGAGTTCCCTCTGTGTGAGCTCCCCAGAGCCTGGAGCTTTGCTTCTCCATTACCTACCTGTGCCTCTGCATAGTGGCCACTCAACAAATATTGAAGGGATGGAGGGACAAGGAAAGAGCTCGGGAAGGAAAGAAGAAGGCAAAGAAGGAAAAGTTGATTCAAGTCCATTTCTACCAAGTTTCTGGAACCAGAGTCCTGAACAAGGAAGCCACTGGGGGCTCTGGAGCTAAGGTGGGCCCCGTGCCAACATCATTTCAGAAAACATTCAGATTGATGCTCTCCTGCCTGCGTTGGGAGCACGTGTGCACCTGTACATCTGGGGTAGCTACAGGTACCGTATCATTCTCATCCTTCATAGATGACATGACGCTTCCCAGCATCGTACTCTCTTTTGCACACAGCGCACATACACCGATTTTTGCCTTGTGAAGCCTTTAAAGCCCTTATTATCTCAGATTATGAAGACAAACTGTGCCGGGGATAGGCATGATCTCAAACTGAGTTAATTGAAGGTGAAGGTCAGTTTGGCTTTCTTGGACCATCAATCAGTAAAAGAAAAAAAAAAAAGTTTGCTTGTTTAATGCGCAAAGAGAATGAAAGTAAAGCTGCAGGTTTGCCCCTCACCCCTCCTCTTTGGGGCTGTCAGGGAGATGTTAGATTTCACTGAGCTGTTAACAATCTTAATGGATCCCACTGAGCTGTTTCAGGTTGTTTGTGACAATCACTTAATTTCCTTGTTTTGCAGCTAACAATGATTTTAATCTTCATTTCAGATTAATCACATAAAGCTTCACTGTCCTTTCCTCCCTTTGGCATGCCTGCTTCAATTCTGTGTAATCAATGAACAGGAGCTTCTTTTCCTTTCTCTTCAGCAGTTTAACAAAAACGTATCTTCAGCAAGATTATACATACAGTAATTTCTCATATATGTTAAAAATGCATAGTAGCGAAGATTGGAAATACAGCAAAGTTTGTAATAGTGATTGCCTCTGGGTGATTTGATGATGAGGGGATTTTTTTCTTGCTTCTTTATACATTTTTATGCTTTCAACATTTTCTGTGATGAGCATGTATTATTTTTACAGTAAGAATAAGTAAATTAAAGAATTAGTGTTTCCAAATCAAGGATGAACAAAGGAAATGCAGTCTTTTGATGAGATGTTAAGCTGGAAAAAATTTCAACATTAAAGAAGGGTAAAAAAAAAAAAAACTACATCAGGATAAGAGAATGAGGTTGGAAAATTAGCCTGCAACTTGAAGGATGGTCCTTATTATAGAGAATGCCGCCAACAGCCTAGGTTCATCACATCTCTCATTTTTAGTGTATTGGAGTTTGCTCACAGGAAAGTTCCCACCTTGAGCTGCTAATTATTTCATCGCCGTTCACTTGCACAATTGACAGGCTTTGAACCAATATTACTGCACAGACCAGAGGAATGATTCTCCACGAGAGAGGTGATTGAAGAGGCGAAGATTGGGGGAAATGAAGAAGATGTATTCGGTGGTCTCCAAGTGCTTTACGCGAGGGATGGAGCTGAGACAGGGCAAGGAGCAAATGATGTCATCATTTAAAAAGGCTACATCTGCATCCAAGGGCACTCGCTTGGATGTGCCGAAGCCTGGAGGGTTGGAGGATGCTTTTTTCCAGTGGTCCCTTGTTGTAAGATGAATGTCTTCTGTCTTTGTATTTTGATTGTACTGTTCCTTAATGGCTAATTGCTAGGCAATAGAAAACATAATTTATACTTCAATTTGTAAGTCAATCAAATGAAGGCTGGGTGTCAGCAGACTTGGAGAGAAATGAACATTGGGATAAACAGGAGACGCCCAGAGGCGTGTGGATGCAATTTTAGGAATCCCCGGCCACCCCACAGCATTGGTTCCCACTGCATCCTCTTCAGAGAGGAGATGGAGGGCAGCTCACATCTCTGCTCCTCCATCTCCAGCTGTTCTTTGTGGGAAAAGGAGCCTGGAGTCCTCTGTGGACTGTTGATCTGAAAAAAGGAAATTCTGACAAATTGTGGTGAATGAGAAAAGTGTTATTACGTGAATATGAAAATGTTTGCACATCTGAGGACTTCACGGTTTTATTCAAAGAAGTTCTACTTTTAAGGAGGTTATGAATTTGGAATCAGAGTTTTGTCGTCAGGGGAATGCTTCTTAGAAGGAAGGAAATGTACTTTTTAACAAGATTTTCAGCAAACTTTGACACATTCATTATGGTCATGAGCACGGAGGTGGCTCAAATATATTTTGCATAACGTGGGAATAATATTGCATTCGGTGAGCTCCTGTCTCCCAGCACCGCCAGGAATGCCACTGGTACACAAGGAAACATGGGTGCTTGAGACAAAAGGTCGATTGGGGCAAACTTATCAAAACACTAATCATTACAAAGGGGCTTCTCCATGTGTTTTTTCAATATATAGGTTTATCTCAGCCCCGGCTTACCTCTGTGCCAGAGGTTATTTTTTACTGCAAACCAAGCCACACTCTGGCACATGGTACCCAACCTCTCCCCATATCACAAGCCCCATCCAACAGATAAGTACTCCCATTCCGTTCGCCTAGGGGTGGGGACCTAGATGTCTCCTTTTAGCTCATTTTTCCTCTCTCAGGTCACTGAAATTTACTTCCCATCTGTCTCTCCTCTCCCTACCCAATTTTCTCTGCTAATAGCATAAATATTTGTCACATGTATCTGACCAACCCTCTACCTTCTGAAGGCAGCAGAGATTCTTTTTAAAAGGATGATCATAAATTCTGCCATTATCCCTGTGAGAGGGGAGCCTTCTTGCCATTGGGGGGCAGATGGAGATAAAGTCCAGAAATGAGACACAGGAGACATGCAGGTGCTGATGCAGGAGGTGGGCTGGTCTGTCCAGTAAGACCCGCCGTGGAGCGAAAGCTCAGCTGAGACACAGCTCCACGGCCGTAAGAAGGCTGTGGGTCCAGGGGGATATCTGAAAGGAGGCCAAATAAGGAGCCGTGATCAGGGATCGATGCTTAATGTTGGTAACACCAGGAAAAACAGGATCACAGGCCTCAAGGACTGGGAAATAGGTGTGTGTCTGGGCAGAGTATCCTTGTAAGAGGTGCCCGGGTGAGGAGACAGTCTATGCTCTCCCCACCTTGGTGGCCTGGTGTGTTTTAGAGGTCAAGCATCAAAGGTATTGAAAAGTTGCATCTCATTCCGCCCAGTGTTTGCACATCCATTATTACAGCCCACCAGTGCTCAACAGGGGATGATCATACCCCAGGGGACAGCAAGCAATGTCTGGAGACATTTCTACTGTCACAACAGAAGGAGCAATGCAACTGGTACCCAATGGGTGGAGGCCCAGGATGCTGCTCAGCATCCCATAAACAGGAGGGCCTCTTATCACAAAGTATTTCCATCTTCAAATGTAACCAGTAGCTGGGTTGAGAAACCCTGATATATCTCAAGAGGGGGTGTGTTTGTGTGTGTGTGTGTGTGTGTGTGTGTGTGTGTGTGAATGGGAGCAGAGGGGATTATACTCTGTACAAAGGTTTATCTACAGAGATGTTTATTGCAGCATTGTTTATGGTGTTAAAAAAATTAAACAACCTACATGTTCAACAATAGAGATTTGGAGAAACAAATTACATTTCCTTTTCTTATGTGATGAAATGACCTTGCAGCCTTTATAAATGATGCCTCAGGACAATGTTTAATGAGATGGAAAAATGTTCCTGGGATATTATTAAATGGAAACAAACAAACAAGTAACACAATACTATTTGCAGTGTGATCCAATTTCTGTTTTAAAAAAGGCTATTTATAGATTTATGTTTATCTGCATCTAAGTGAAGATTCGAAATAGAATACAACAAAGAAGCTTCTGCAATATTAAGTATTATCCCTTAGGTACTGAAATTATGGATGAGTCTAATAGTTTTCCTACATTGTTATTAAATATCGTCTCAGTTCTCCACAATGAACATACATATCTTTTATAGTGAGAGTAAAACAACGTAATTATTGGAAAAATACTATTTTTTCAAATATGAAGCTGAAGTGTGAGTAAATAGCTAAGCCAGGGCTTTCTGTCCAGGGTCTCTTTTTAGGCTGGCACATCAGACAAGAATATATTTCCAAATTCAGAGAGGAAGCCAGGTCGGGGCAGGGAGCAGCAAGTCTGGAGGAGGTAGCATTTGGCTCTCACTTGAAGCATCAGGGGCTGAGCTGGAAGAGGAATGCTCTAAAATCATCGCTTCACATTTAAACGCTCTTGATCACTGAACGCCCTCTCCTGAATGTTTCAATTACATTGAGAATTGGGTGTAGTTTTAAATTTGCTTTCTATCCCTCCCCCAGTTTCCCAGGCCTTCCTCAGGCCACTCTGCCTGGCTTGTGTTGAGGCTGCGTGTGTGTGTGTGTGTGCGCGCGCCTGTGTGTGTGCACATGCGTGTGTGTGTGTGTGTGTGTGTGTGTGTGTGTGTGTGTGTTGGATCTTGCAGGGTGGGTGCCTGGAGCCAGGAGAGAAACTGTCACTCACAACTTCAACTCCAGATGGAAGGTGTACAAGTTTACAACCAGTGTACGGGGTTCTCTTTATTTTTGTCGTTGTTCTTAAGAAAATCCTTTTGTTTTAGAAACAGTGTGGTGCATTCTGTAGCCATGTCTGTTGATGGCTTTGTGCAGAGTGGGATCTATAGGTACCAGGAAGTGTGTGTATGTGTGTGTGTGGAGAGAGAGAGAGAGAGCAAGGGCTCGAGGGCCCACGAGCCTTGAGCAAAGATTGTTTCCATTTGACTTTTTAAATTGAGGTAAAATTTGTGTAACATAAAATTAACCAGTTTAAAGTATACAGTTCAGTGACAGTACAGTCACCTTCCAAAAAGAAGCTCCCTAGCCACGAAGGAGTCACTCCCCGTTCCTCCCTGCCCCCGCTCAGCCCCGGCACCCCCTGGTATACTTCACATACTTCCTGTTGCTGACTTTTAGAAACTTGTCGGCCTAAAGTTGTATTTTAGTTTGTATTGTGGCTTGTTGTTCTCTCTCTCTCTCCTTCCCTCCCTCCCTCTCTGCCCATCTATCTCTCCATCTTGCCCCCTCTCTTCCTCTCCATCCTCCCATCTCCTTGTATACCTGTCTTGCCTTGTGTGTGCCTTTCTCAGAGAGAGAGAGAGAGAGAGAGAGAGAGAGGGAGAAAAGGTGGGGTAGAAAAGTGAAGAGGAAGGAGAGAGAGGGATGGAAGGAAAGAGAAGGAAGAGGATCAGGAGGCGAGGGAAGAGGAGGAGGGTCTAGGAGATAGAGAGACCAGGTGTGAATGAAGAACTTAGCCCACAATATCAATAAACAAAGGATGTTGCGGCCATGAAGCCACTACAGCTGCCCTGGGGGTGAGCCCTGAGAGAACTCAGGTTAGAGACAAATGGGCTGCCCCCCCTGCCCCCCCGCAAGCCCTCAGGCCCTGCAGCCACCCCCAACTGTGCACCCCAAGGGGATTCAGGATACTGACCCTAGATAGTAAAGGTGCATATCAAAGGAATGATTTCAATGAGTCCAGACTCTTGCACCTTCCCGTACATAGAAAAGCGCTAAATTCATTAACTTGAGATGTCTGGTTTTCTTTAATTAACAGTAATCATTTGAAGTTCTGACCACCTGGTCTTTTGTTGCAAAAACTCCTATATATCCTGGCTCCTCTTACCTCTTTGGAGCAGTCCCTCCGCCTGATCTGAGAGACTGCATCCCGTGCTTAAGTCCCCAGTTTTGTCCACCAAACAAAATATAATTCTCAACTTTTAGGTTGTGCATTCTTTTTCAGTTGACACAGCGTAGGCTCAGAAGGAGAGAAGCCCCCACCCACATACACCTGATTCTTAAGACCAAGAATCCATTTGAAAGAGCTGTTCTGAAATTCCATATGTGCCTGATCATCTCAATGAGTTAACAAAGGAGGGTAGAACAGACCCGGGAAGACCTTTACTCAGACTCGGGGGTTGCCAGTGACAGACTCTACCCCTGGGGTCTAAGCCTCCCAAGCGTTTGGGGGTCCCGTTGCCATCTCCCCAGTCCTTCTGTTGACATCCTGAAACCAACTCTCCATCATGAATTTGGCTTTTCAGTTTTTTTCACACTTAATAATTGAGTTTCTGTGATTCCAGTGCAGACAGTGGGGTGAACTTCAGATTGTCTAGTTGTTACAGATTAGCCCTGCTGATATTGCAAGCTTGGGCAGAGTTGATATGCTGTAGAATGACATGGAAACCCGATAACAATGGGGAAAGAGACTCTTCTATAAGTCTTTTTTAGTATTTCCATATTAAATCTTATAAAGTGAGTGATGAATGGACCCTCACTGATGGAATACGCTTCAGCCCTCCTGGCAGGCTTCCTGAGGACCCCAGATGATCAAAGCCGACCAGAGTATCTCTTCATTACCACCACCAACTTACACTTACATTATTCTCTTTGTCATTGAGAACTCCAGACTCCATCTATAGGAAATGTTTCACACGTAGTTGAAATACGGGCAGCGGTACCGTGGAGTAGCTCTGAACACCCAGTGCAGCATCATTGGAATATTTCATGTGATTCAAGTTCTGAGATGGAGACAAACAGGCAGCCTACTGGTCAGGAGAAGCCAGAGGCCGAATAGAGAGGCTCACGTACAGACAGGGAGTTCATTAATCTGCATTGAATGGTCTCAGATTCGCCTTCACAACTTTGTGCAAATAATAAAAAATGTTCAGGAGGGTGTGGAGCTGCCAAGGAAAGTAATTTTTTTGCTAGTGATTTTCGTACTGCAGTGATGAAAGGATTGAAGGCACAGATCCTGAAGCTATGTCCACCCTTTCCCAGCCATGTGACTTGGAGTAAATCCCTCTCACCTGTAAAGTGGGGATAGTACAGATAAGTTATAGGGCTGTTCTGAGGGTTTCTGGAGGTAGTGTCAGAACATGCTCAGAACCATGATTGGTGCATAATTAGTATTCAATAAATGTGCTATTATCATTATTATTATTAATTTTATTGTTATCTGGAAGCTCATGTTCTGAAATCTTCAATGAAAACAAGATTTACTGAGCTACATATGTAAATATATGTGTGCGTATATAGTTCCTTGAAATAATTTCTTGTTCTGTATAATATAGGCATATTCTGTGATTAAATATGTTACTTATGCTCTCTGTGACTCTGTTTTCTCATCTGTAAAATGGGAGCAAATCTGGTACTTTATAGGTTTGTTATGATGATTCCAGGAGTTAATGTATGTCAAGCATCTAACACACACTTCACTGTAAATTTGCTATCTGACCACCTCCATCACCACCATCACCATCATCACCATCATCATGACATCATCATCACCACCAGTGTCATGGTTATTGTTACTATTACCTGGAGGCTGCTCAGGTCCTGAAAACTACAATGAGAAGAATGTTCACTGAGCTGCAGAAATTTGAAAAAAAAACTGTATGTATACATAGTTCCTTGATGCAATCCTTTTTATTCTATAGAAAACAGGATGTTCTATTTTTAAGTCAGTTTGACAATCCGAAGTCTGAATTAATTCAGCAGACAAATTAGGCTGCAATTGCTTATCTTCCCCAAGGTTTATTAGCTTTATCAAAATATCCTGCAGGAAGCAGTAAAGGCTGTGCTTAGATCACAGTGCACTGGAAATGTGATTTGGTTTATGGACACAGTACACACACAGCCTTGTCTGGGACGCACACGTTCAGTGAGGTGCCCTTGCTCTGTGCAGTTTACCTGGAATAGCGGAGTGCATCTTCCTCCTGCTGTTTTTGGCAGGCATGCTTATGTTGGGGGGTGGAGCAGATTAAAGACCTTATTTAAGTATTAGTTATGAAATGTCATAGCAACATCTGGATTGCCAACTATGTTTGGTACTGGGTTTTAATTCTCATTAGGGAAATTCCAAATATTTAAAATGAGTCTTTGGAGAGAGCTTCAGTGGAACGTGAGAAAGAAAGTCATGATGAAGTTGCAGAACTTTGGGATCAGCCTTCCATACGACCTGGGATCCTGGTCTGGCCCCTGCTGACTTGGGGCTCCGTAGTGGTCCCTAGAGGCCAGCCTCTTCCATTGCTGAGCAATGGGGTCGTTGCAAAGTCATTTCTCATATTTCCTCAATATATGCTTCTCTGTAGATTCCACCTGTAGGTCCTGGTATTTTCTCAAGAGCTTACAGATAATTTGTTCACTCGTTCATGTATGTGCATTCTTCTATTTGTTCATCGTTCAATAAGTATTATTTCAATGCCTACTGTGTGCTAGCTAAGTTTCTCAGCACTGTGCTGTGTATTGAGACATGCAAAAAAAGAGTGAAACTTGACCTTTACTCTTTGGGGGCTCAAACTCTGTCAGGAGAGATACATGAGAGATAGATGAGAGAGTTACAACATGCTCTGATGTACAAATGTCACAAATCAAAATTTGTACAAAGAAAGGAAGAATTAATGGTGTCAAAGGGAGAGAGCTTTGGGGTTGCTTGCAGAAACAGTGATGCCAGAGGAGAGCTTTGCAGAAGGAAAAGGAAGATCTCCAGGCAAACCAAATTTGGGGGAGAGAGAAGGAGGGAAGACAAGAGAGGCAGAAGGAATAGCTCATGCAAAGGAACAGAGGCGGAAACAGTGGGTGTGTTGGGAGCTGCAAGTTCTGCTGACTTGTGGAGAGCAAGGCCAAGGGTAAGAGGAAACCAGCCAGGTAGAAGGAAGGTCACAGGGGAAGTTTGGATTTCACCTGGTAAGTGATAGAGAATCACTGATCGCTTGTAAACAGAGTTCAGTTTGCACTTTAGAAAGTTCGCTCTGACTCCGCTGGTCGGTGATGTATGAGTTAGAAGCAGGAGTCAAGGCTGGGAGGCTGGTTAGGAAGCTACCGCAGTGGCCTTGGTGGTGAAAGATGGTGTTCGAACTAAGTCAAGGGTGGTGTTTCTTTTTGTGGCGAGGAGCAGACGTTCTTGAATAAAGTTGGGAGGGAGAAAGTAGGATTCTGTAGATATGGATACAGTACAGAGGATCCAGAATGATACCTGATTCTAGCATGGGGAGCCAGGCAGGTACTAGGTCAGCTGGCAGAAGAAGTACAGAAAGGTTAGCCCCCCATGGCTTGTGCAAAGCCATGGAAGAGGAAGAAAAAGAGTAATTTTGGTGACTTGTGATGAAGCGTCCAGGCCAGGATTTAAGTCCAGGAAACACCATGTGGTGCTTTTCAGCAGCCAGACTGGGTCTCATACTCAGCCTCCTGTGAGTAGGCAGGGTCCGAGAACTCTGCAGGCTGGTGTCAGCGATGCTGGAGGGTGAGAGGCAGGATCTGAAGGGAGGTGAGTAGGAAGGTGAGGTCAGAGAGTAAATAGGGGCTGTAAGATGGGGTGAGGGGTTGGGGGGCATTATAAAGACTTGGGCATTTAGTCTGAATGTGATGGGAAGCCAACCCTCATTGAGATGTGAGTCTCTGGTCCTTCTTTTACCAGTTTTCTCATCTGTAAATTGGAGTTAATATTAGTAATTTATAGAGTTGTGAGGATTTCAGGAGTTAACATATGGGAGTGCTTAGAAATGTGCTTGGTGTCTAGTATTCAATAAATTTTTCTCCATCACCACCACCACCACCATCGTCACCACCACCACTGTGACCTGGAAGCTTGTATCCTAAAACTGTCACCGAGAACAACATTTACTGAGGAGCGACTTGATCTCACTTGTGTAACGAGAGCCCTCTGGGCTTTGTTTCGAGAAGAGAGAAGAGGTCAAAGACAGAAGCAGGGAGCCCTGCTGGGAGCCACTGCAGTGATTCAGGTGGGAGGTGATGGTGACTTGGCCCCCAGTGGGCAGTGGACGCAGTGAGACCTGCAGGTGTTTTGTAGATGCAGCTGATGGGAGTGGCTGGCAGAATAGATGAGGGATAGGAGGTAAAGACAAGGGTCAAGACTGAGAAGTTGGGAAGTTTTGCTTCTTTTTGCCTTTAGCGTTATGCTTTGTGAAAGTGGAGTCTCCATTTCAGCTATTCCTTCCAATGGACGCTGCTCGATAGCTCTCACCTCCCAATCTCCCTCCACCTTTCTCATGAGGCTCAGACTGTGACTGCCAGGTGGTAGGGCCAGAAGGCCAACCTTTGAGTGAGAGAGACCCGCTGTCCTCAGAACTTCCCATCCCTCCTGTACTTGCTTCCTGTCCTTGTTGTCACAAGTGACCGCAAAACCAGTGGCTGAAAGTAATACTAATGTATTATCTTATTGTTCTGGAGACCAGAAGGCTGAAACAAATCTTCTGGAGCTAAAATTGAGGTGTTCGCAGGGCTGTGTTCCTTCTGGAGGTGCCAGTGGAGAATCCATTTTCTTGCCTTTTCCCCTTTCTGGAATTCGCCACGCTCCTCAGCTTATGACCCCGTCCTCGACCTTCAAAGTGCATCTCTGCAACCTCACGTTTTCTTTTTCTCTGTTTTTGACCTCTTTTAGGTACACCTGTGATAACATTGCACCCACCTAGATAAGCCAGTACAATCTCTCCATCTCAAAATCCTTAATTTAATCACATCTGCCAAGTTCTTTTGGCCATGTAAGGTAACATATTCACAGGTTCTGGGGGTTACGATGTGGACACATTTGGAGGGGGTGGGTACCATTATTCTGCCCATCACACCTCCACTGCCTAAGGCTTCCTTATTGGCTTGGGTTCCCTATCCCCCTTTGTCTTTCTATGACCATCAAGACTCCTTAGCATTCCTGCAGATAGAACCATCCCATAATTTCATCTCACGTTCCTGAGAGTCAGATTGATCTGGGTCCAGACTATTCATTTTAATGACTAGGAGCTGGTCCCGACATGATACACAGCAGTCAAATAGTAGATGGGCTTATCTCGAATATGCTGTTTACCCAATGCCAGTGTTACATAAGTTTAAGATTTATTTATGGCACAGACCAGGACTGCTCTTGCCACCATCTCCCCTACCCTGCACATCACCTCCCATCTGATGACTTCCGCAGCCTTAAGCTGGAAACCTTGATGTGTGAACTGTCCATGAACTCATTTAACTTAATTAGGTGATGTACGTAATGCACGTAGCTTAGGGCCCGGCACATAGGAAGCAACTGCTAAAACAGAATTCAGCCTATTCTTGCAGTCTGTAAATATAATTTTGAATCATGACTCTGTCACTCTGCTTGTGAGATGACTCCGGGTCTGTGCCATCTGTAAATCTGATAAGCACATCTCTCAGGTCTTCCTTTCCATTGTAGATAAAGATGTTCACCCAGACAGAGACTCCGACTTGGCTTTCCAGTAGCCCATGACCTGCGTAGAAGTGTTTTATACTTTTTAAAGAATGTCTACACACCTTATTCCAATTAATTATCCTCTTCCAACCATCTGTGGCTGATGAGCCCCCATTTGGCATTGACTAAGTTGCTATGTGCAAGGAAACCCAGGAGATTGAACGATAGTTTGCAAACATAAGACCTGCTTCCTAGGAGCTTATGCATCTTGTTGGAAGATACGGACACACGTGTACACAGCTGCTCCGTTTATTAACACTCTTTAGGGAAATCGATGAATCAGCTGTGAGTCCAAGTTATAGCCCGCATTCCTCATCTTCTCACAGTTGCCTCAGCATCACACTGCGCTCAGGCTACACTGTGGACTCTGCAGCATTACTCAGCCCATCAGTCTAGGACCTTAAAGAAACAGAAGGGGATTTACTCACCATTGCTTTTTCCTGGTGAGCCCGTGCCACCTCCTAAGACCACCTTTACTTGTCGTTCCCAGTGGCTTCAAGCCATCCATCAGCAGCGTGTTGTACACAGGCACATGGCATCATATTTCTCACTTCATTGTGGGTACCATCCACCCACACCCCTTTGTAGATATTGGTCCATTTACCCATTTCCAAGTATTTTGCCTTCTCTCCTATTACCTACGATTGTTTGTAAGTTGCTGTATCTAATTCCATAACCATACTATTTGCAGGATTTTATGGTACCTGGGGCATGATTGATCTGGGTCCAAATGGTTAATTCTAATCAGAGGAGGAGCTGATGGTAGTCAGATAGTAGAGGGACTTATCTCAAATGTGCCATCTATCTAATTCCAGTGTCGCATACATTGATGTTTTATTTATGACACAGACCACGACTTCTCTTGCCATCTTCCAAGCCCTGAATTTCACTTCCCGTATGATGGTTTCCATTCTCTTCTTTGTTGTTTTGAGGTCCTTCTCTTGGGGAAAAAGTCAAAAGCAAATAAGAAATGGCTAAATTCTGCTTTCCCTCTTCCCCTGTAGACTCTGTTTTCAATGCACTGGGGAGAAACTCCTTTTGACTCTTGGAAACACCTGAGGAGAGCATGAAAATATGGCAAATGCTGTAAAAAAGAAATAAGCACTTTCTCTTCTGGTTAGAAAGATAAATGCAGGTCAATAAAGTTAAGTAAATGTTGTACCTGTTTTAAGAGTGGTATTGACCATGGGAAGGCAAGCGCTACCCTAATTAAAAGTGGCTGTTGGAACGGTCGTACATTATCTCGAATTGCTAGTGAAATTACTTTCCTCGTTCTAAGCCTTCTCTCCGTGAGAGTATTTCACACCACCAGTAGCCATAAACACCTAAATTTCTGGAAGATGTAGTCTACTGCCCTTCCCTGACATCTTGAGCAAGAAAACAGATATTTAATTCCCTTGTATGTGAGGCAGAATTATAGTTATTTAAAAACCGACTCTAAATCCCGCATGTTTTTTATCCACTTTTAAAAAACATTGCTAAGTTCTATTTACCAAATATGGAACTTCAAGTTCAAGTTTGAGTATTATTTTCTCCGGGGGAGGGGGAGGGAATTGCCGCCCCCAAAGCCAGTTTCTTCTCAGCACGTCCCATAAATGCAATCGATTTATCGACTGATGTTTTCTATTATTACTCCTATTAGACTGTAGACTGCATGAGGAAAGACTTGATAACCCATGTCCTCTAATCCGAACACAGTATCTGAGATAAAGCTGTAGCTCAATGAATATTTGTTGGCTGAATGAAAAGACACAAGACCGCACATGCGTATGGAACAGATTAGGGTATCGGGAAGGGTCACATGTGTTGAGGAAGCCGGCCGAGGTGGTGGCATCTAAGCAAACTGAAAACATGGTGGGGATTTATTCCACATCTTCTCTCCAGTCGATGGTGATCATACCTCAGTCCTGCAAGCCCAGAATCAGAAATGTCTATTTTTGAGTCGCTATATATAGAGAGAAGAAACAGTCACTCAGAATGTGGAGTTACTCAGTATTTTTGGCTCTTTGGCTATTTTCAAGGATCTGGACTTAAAAGCCAAATTAATAGGCGATCGTTTCCTCTCATCTTTTGCACAGACACTATTTTGGGAGGAGATACATCACCCGGGCTGCTCAGTGAAAGGACAGGCTGTTTTCACTCTTATAACAGGGATGATTGCCCAGGGCATCGTCTATATCACATGCTCCAGTAATTCCCTACTGACCTGCACTGACTTTATTTAGTTTTATTAATTTAAGCTAAATGAAGTTTATTTTTTAAGCGTGCCTCTGCAGAAGGAAGCACCGAGAACATATTTCTGTTTAACTCATTTTGTTTGCAGCTTCCGAGTCCAGGTTGTGTTTTGTTTTTGCTTAATGGTGAGTTTCGCTGGGTCAGTGTCCTCTGCACCTAATATGAGAGCTTAAAAAAGTTCACAGTTCATTGTTGCTGCTTCAGCCCCATTTATTAGGTCTGCCAGGAGCTGTCTTCTTCTGGAGCCACACGCCAGCCGTCTCTGTAGAAGGCGTGTAAATGAGGCACCTCAGATGGGACAAGGAAGCTGCCAGCCTTCTGATCTTGACTCTTGTGTCATGGAAACAGGGACTCGGTTTGATTCCTATGCTGTTCACCCTGGGGCATCCCTGGGTTAAGAGAGCTTGTGTTGGCACTGATGTCTCGTCAAAGACCAGGCCATCTGTGCGTTCGACATCCGTGTCTTTGATAAACCCGAGTTGGAAAGAAACTTTGCAAAAGACCCCAAGATCTGATCATTTCTGGTGATCTAATCACCAGCATGTGATAAATGCCAGACGCTGTGCTAAGTGCTTCACGGGCATTATCTCAATTAGATCCTGAGACAAACCTTTGTGAGATGCACTCTTGTCCCCATGTGAAAGATGGGTAGAGTGAGGCTCAGGGAGGGTAAACAGTCTGGTTAAGCTGCTCCCTTAGTAAGTGGAGGAGTCTGGCTTCACACCCAGGCAGTCCGACTGCCATGCTTTTCTCCCCTACAAACTACTGCCTCTCAGCTTCAGGCATATGACCAGAATGCTGGCTGAAGTTTTGTAAGTCAGTTTAGGTAAGGATTACGGACTGTCCAGGTTTGACAGTGGGCTCGGATCCTTGGGAGGTCATTGTACTCATTAAGTAATCTCAGGATTTACCAGAAATGCATCAAATTACTGCTATCACTTCTTGGAACCCCTCTGAGTTGGGTTTGGTGTTATTTGATCACTTCTGAGGAGGTCAGAATCAAGGAGCAGATGTTCGGGCATTCAGGAGAGATTGAGCACCACGTAAGCACTTCATCTTGGGTGTAAGCAATGCAATGGCGGCTGAGACTTGGTTTGTACTATCAAGGAGCCCGAGCATCGTATTTCTTTCACGCTCACCATCATATCTGGAGTTCTTAGCACGGCGCGGTGCAGGGTTGCTCATCTGTAAATATTTGCTGAGTTTTGCAACCGATGCTGTGGTCAGTGGATGACCGCCAGCAAAAGGCATCTTCCTTTTGCCTTTTTTGTTGTCCATGGCTTCAAGTTCTGCACTCCTAGAATAGTCTGAGCTTCTGTGGCTTTGAGAGGTACCCTGGAAACTGACCCCAGATGAAAACTAATCCAGCCCATTTTTATAGGACGACGCTGTTGTAAAAACCCAGGCCCTCAAGGGCAGCTGGGTCCCACCCAAGCCTGCCGGTGCTTCCCTGCAGTCTGCAGGCTGTGTTCTCACTGAGGTCAGCCGCGTACTGGCAGGGAGGATGAGACTATGGGACAGTCAGGGCAGATAGCACATTCTTCAGCCTCTGATGAAAGATGCAAATGGAAACCGCCGTCACGAAGGTATCATCAAGCACCATCCACCCACGTTAATGTAGGTTGTCAGGACAGCCAACCTTTCCTTCCCCGGGAGCCTGACAGGCATGATTAACATCCTATGAGCTCGGCAGAAATCGCTGTGGCTCTTATCTCGGGCTGCGCCTCTGCTCAGGCCCTGATGAGACACCCGGGCAAGTGATGGGATTGTTGGGGATTGAGAGCCACGGCCTGCCTCCCCTCGGCCCCTGCCCCACGCCTCTCTGGCTGGCCCAGTCATCCGACCTGCAGTCTGGGGAGGGGGCCGGTGTTGACTGAAAAGCTCAAGGCAATAGACTCTCCCTGATTCCTTGACAAATTGTTTCCCCAAACCTCTATTCTCTTGTGTGTGGCTCTGAACTACTTCCAGTTGCTAAGCAACCCACAAGCAGCTCTAGCCCAAGGTATTTCATAGACGTGTAGGCATGTTATCTGGGTACCTCCCCAGCCTCCCCTTCTGCGGGCACTGCCCCTTCCCAAGCTCTTGCCTTCCATCTTGTAAGCACATCCAAATGGACCAAGGCGAGCATCTGATCTAAGTGCAGCTCACAAGTTTCCCAGACCCCTGGGCCAAACTGATCCCCTCTCAGATTTTGCAATAAAAAGATAAGAACAATATCCAGAAGCTTTTGACTCAAAACCTTGTGTAGACCTGGGACTCAGGTGGCCATTTTCAAATACGTGCATGTTGATGAGTAGGTAGAGAAAGCTAGTCTGCAGCATGAAATAGGAGATTGGAGGTCAGGGAGAAGGGAGGTAAGAGGTCTTAGACGTGGGGGAGGTGGGGAGAGAGTAGGCATTTAATGTCTAAAGTGTAGCTGGGCTTTCCCACATCAGAGGTTTGTCCAGGAGAACTTGAGAGGGGGGAGGGAGTGGACAGCAGGGGCCAGGGATTGGTTTACGTCCTGACCTGTAGTTTCAGGCTGAGAAATTAGGAAAGAGAAGATATATGGAGGGCAGTAGAGTGGTGGGATCAAGGGACGGGAGACATCTAAGAGGTGGGGGGTGGGTGGGTGTGGTAGTGAGCAGAGTGGATGAGCTGGAGAGACAGAAGGCGATACTCGGGAAACAAGATGCTTAAGATTTCAGAGCAGGTTAGAAGGTGGAGGATGGGCCCATGAAATAGGTGACCGAGCTGGAGTAGAAGACGATGCTGTCAGAATGAATGATGAGAAAGATACGGGAGGCCAGGGTGTTGGATGCTGCCCCAGTCGTGGTAGAGCAGAAGTGCTGAGCTGGCTGCTGATGTTTTCGGGTGGTGGGGGGGGATGATGAGGATGGAGAGGATGACAGCCACAAGGTGGGGTTTAATAGAGTCTGATGCCACCACTTTCAAATGAGCCAGGATTCTGAAGGAGGATGGGGAGGAGAGGGTTGTAAGTGGCGTTGGAGAATAAATAGGACTCACAGGTCCTGGGGGAGCCGGCTGTCCCTCTTGTGAGTTGCTTCCCTACAGGCCCACACTGGGCTCTCTCTCTCTCCAGTTCTCTGCTGTCAGCTTCATTTTCTCTTATTTCTGACTGGCTGTCTTCACACCGCAGGAATGTGACCCAAGTTTTACAGTTCATAGCTTTAGCCCCTGGAGAAGGATGGACTAAAAGCTCTCACCCCAATCTGGGAAAGGGAATCCTTGCTCTCCTGAACCAGGTGCAGACCCCTGACCCAGTCACTGGTGGGCAGGGGTGGGTCTTGTATCACCAATAGGGTGATTCTCTGTCGATAGGGTCAATTCCTAGAAAGTACCATAGGCTGACAATAACTTTCTGAAACTTGGCCAAGGAATTCACAGGCTTGTTTCCCAAGCTCTTTGGCCCCACAGGCTGGTGGTCTGCCAAGCTTCCTTCAGAAGCTTCCAGGTGATGGAAAGGGTTAATGCTGTCCAGCCCTGAACCATCCAGGTGGAGGAGCAGGGGAACAGGGCTTGACCTAGTAATAGCCTTTCAGAAAGTTTCTTGGGTGGCCCTTCAGTACTTAAAGGAAGAAGCATTCTCGAACGTGCTGGAATATTTGTCATTTCTGATTAGACATGAATAGTCTTCGGTCCTTCCTCTGGAAAGCTCCTCAGCATGTCCTCTCCTCAGGTGTGCAAAAGTTGTGAAATAGAGTCTTCTGTGACATCAGCCTTTTCTCTTTATAATTTCCAGCAACTCATTCTTTGTTTCCATGACATGCTTTCAAATACCACCTCCCTTCCATCTGTCCTGCCTTCTTTCGTCAGGTGGACGTGGCGGGGAGGGGAGCTTTTAACAGAGGGATTCTCCAATTCTGGAATCGGATAGAAATGCACACTGCTGAGTCCGTCCCTCAGAGATTCCGATTCAGAAATGGGTAGATTCCCGGAATCGGTATTGGGAACGAAAGCCTAGCAGTTCTGCAGGACACACTGGACAATCCCACTTCAACATTTCCTTAGAATGGAACTTGGCAACCAGTTCCCAGTCCCTGGATTTCCTGAAATGTTGCCGCTTGGCCTTCACACGGACCTGGGTGAGCCGTGGCAGCTCTGCTCTCCATGTCAGGGAAAGACATATTCATTTCATGCCAAGTTCTGTCCAATTCAGAAAAATGAAGCTCCCTTTTTTTCCCTCTTATTTTCTTTCCTTTCCTCCTGTAGGACCCCTTCATCCTCCCCGCCTTCATTCCCCTCTCTTCCCTGCTACCACAATCAGAGCAAAAATGAAATAAACTACAATGCTGCTTTCTTTATAAAAAGTTTCCTTCTGCTGCTGATCTTCCCATCCTCCCATCCTGGCCAAGTGTGCCTTAAGAGGTTTTTGCATTGTTTTGCGTTTTCCTTGTGAAGCATTTATCCCCAGCAACTCTCTAGTGTGCAAGGACCTTTCTGAGAATCTCTCAAGGATGTCAGCAGGAGCCTTAACAATGCTTGAAAACACCCACTGTGCTCTGTAACTTTTCTCCCACAGGTAAAGGATGTCCTTACAAGCTTATAGATGAGAGCCTCTAAGATGCACTTGTTACCAAGGACACAATTTTAATCAGTGATTTATAAAGCTGAAATGATAGGGGAAAGTGTTCCTTCATTTACTAATTCATTCTTTAATTTTTCCACCCTTTCATCCATCCATCCATCCATCTACCCACCCACGCATCCATCCATGCATCCACCCATCCATCCATTAATTCAATTAACATTTTTTTGAATGCCCGTGTATGTTTCTAGCTTGAACCAAAAGTGATTATTGGAATGGTGTGACCCTTAGGAAGGTCCTGGAATAGTGTTGGAGACATACATAAACAGATAGTGCATGATATAGTGGTCTGTCAGTGATATCCACAAAGTATCATGTGAAGAGAAGACGTTATTCTTCTCGTTCCTTCCATTCTCTTCAGTCTCTGACCTGGTGTGCGTTTCTTTACTTGGTTGTGTCCACTTCCCCTGGGCAGGTTATAAACTCCACAAGGGCAAGGATGGTGTCTGCTTTCTTTAACATGCTTTCCCCAGGGCAGGCGCTCAAGACCTCGGAGAGCGCTGTCCCAGGCAGAAGGTACACTGAGGGGAAAATGTCAAAGAGGCAGAGAGGCGTGGATTGTGGTGCAGAGAAGTGAAGGGTGTGTAGAGATCCAGGGGAGGGACAAAAATGAGTTTGGTTTTGCTAGAGGGTAAAATGCAAGGTTAGAGGCAGCAGAATCCCAAAAAGACAATGTTGAGATGGCCTGACAAGCTGGGGCTTTGTCCTTTGCAAGCATGGGAGTCATACCAAGGCTTGAAGCAGGGGAAAGATTGTCCATGTGTTCCCCTGGGCTGAGTGAAGAGTGGATTTGAGGGAGTTGCAGGCAAGGGTGAAGTCGGGAGGCTGTTGTATGGATTCCGGGCAGAAGATGATGAGAGTCTGATGAGGGTAAGATGGAGCAGGAGTGTGTGTGGGAGACACGGCCAAGGCTTCCTGACTGGATTGAGGCTTGAGCTATTGAGAGTGACTTCCAGATTTCCAGCTGGGGGTGTCAGGGCGGATAGGGGTGCATCACTGGGGAGGGTGAGCCTGAGAGATGAGCTGTCAGAAATGATGAGTTTGGTGTGGGATTTTCTGAATAATCTTCCAGGAGCCTGTGGATTCCACATGGAGATACCTGGTCAACCATTGTGTTGAGACATCTAAAGGTCCAGGAGAAGCTCCCTCTGGGCTGAGACTATAGCATTGAGCTCAATCGAGTGGATGTGATTTAACCTGTTATCATAGTCAGTACCACCCAGAGAGAGTCTATAGAATGAGATGAACAAAGTACGATAGGAGTCGGGGAAGCCCATGGTTCTAGCCTCATATCAGTTGTTTATTTTACCTCCTTGCTCCTGAGCTCTTTGTAGATAAGGCTCCTTTCAGTCATCATCCCTGGTACCTAAGACAGCATCTTACACATAGTAGGTGCTTTAAAAATGATTCATAGTTTCTGGACTGTTTGTCTAAATGTAAAGATTCCTAAGTGCATCACTTCAAAGAGGCAGGGAATTTGATTCAAATCATATTATTTTCCTAAAATAATAGATTTTAAACTTTTAAAAGATTCTTATGCAAGAGGCACCCTAGTGACATAGAATGGTTTTGGAATACTTTCTTCATTCTACAAATATGTATTAATGCCTTCCCTGTTCCAGTGGTGAGCCAGATGTGTTGTGGGGACAGACCTGAGAAGGAATGATGGCCAATTACTTAAGCTGGGTGAGCCTCAGTTTCCTTATCTGTAAAACGGGGATGAGAACATTTACTTTTTAGGATTACCATTCTCATTAGTTATGCTTAATATATGTAATCGTTTATAGTTACTATGTATAATATTCTAAATAATTGTATTTATTTAAAGCCTGGGATATAGTAAGGGCTGAAAGAAAGCCAGAGATAGGTATCGTGATGGGATTATGTTTACATTACCTGGGCTACTTAGTGACAAGACACATGCTAGAAAGGAGTTTAATGAGAGTTCAAAGCGTCCTGATTTCCCAAACCATTGCCAAACTGCGAGGCAAACAGCCCCTGTCCATAGAATACTAATAAGCAAGGGTTTGTGGTTTTGCTCTGTTCTTTTTTTTTTTCAGGAGTGAAAGATGTATTTTCACTCTTTGTCATTTTAATTAAATCAAGTCTCGGAAAACATAAAACGAGAGTCACATTCTTTTTCAGCAGGAAAACTTGGAAAACTGCACACCAGATTGCAAACTGTTAAAATTCATTCATTAAAAGTTCATGGTCTATTGGACTTTTTTTCCTTCAAGCATTGCATTATGTACATTTCCTATCTATGGTTATGTGACAGATTGTCTAACAGATTTCTTGTACAGTAGAGTTATATAGTCTGCCAGAAAGGCCTAGTTTGGAACCTGTGACCATAAGTGAAATGGATTTGGAAATGCCATCTTGCTGTCTAGTGGATAATTTAGTAATAATGGCCTCACTGATCCCTCAAGACCAACAATTATATACCTGTTTGAAGTTAATTGAACTATGTAGAAATGAGAGTTATATGAATTATATGTTATAAAAATGTGGTAGGGGTTGAACTGACTGACAGCATGTTCTGAAACCTAGTATTGACGTTTAATCATTTTAATGTGCAGGCTGCAGTCACCAGGATCTTTGGCAAGGTGGTCTGTCGGTACAGAAAAGCCCATTTTTGGACCATGTGTTAATTCTGTATGCAGCTATGTGAATATGCACGTGTACTGTATATCCCTACCTGCGTGGACAAATTACATATTTATTTACACTTAAAGTTTGCTAATACCAAGTGTTGAATAGAATTCCTAATCCAGCTTTTTAGGCCAGCCTTTACACTACAGAAAATGACTCTTAAGAGTTATGGGAAGGCTTTTATTTTTAGCAGTCAGTAAATGAAACCCTTTGTTCATCATTCTGAAAGACGACGGTAAAGATGAGAACATCTGTTCTTTTTCATTTCAGGAAGGGAAAGGGCAGACATCCACTCACACAAGGGATATGACTTGTTCAAGAGCCTCACACATTTTAGTCCACCTCCCATCAACGAGTCAGTTACTGCAGTTACAATAACACAGTCTCTCTGACAAGAGTGGGTACCCCCCGCCTCCAATTCATGACAAATTAAAGTGTGGTAGTTGGCGGAGGGTTCTGTTCTGCTTGCAAAAACATTTTCCTTAGTTCAGTAATGTTTCTCTGAATAATTCATGGTTTTGTTTGTTTGTTTGTTTGTTTTGCAAGGTGTATCTGATCAGGGTTTCTCACCATTGGCATCCTTTTGACATCCTGGGCCTGATGATGTCATGGTAGGGCGGGGGTGTTCCCGGGCATCCTCCAGGCTTTAGCAGCATCCCTGGACTTTACCTGTCAGTAGCTCTCCCTCCATCCGTGACAACCAAATGTCACCTGGAGGACAAAGTCACCCTAATTGAGAGCCTCTGCTGTATACTTACAGGGCCATCATTCAGGTGGCTGATTGAAAAACATTTTAAACATATATGCCTATATTGGATTACTTCTGCACTATTTTTTGTGCTTTCAACCTTCTTATCCTATTAAATGCTCCCCTAATGCAAAGTACATGTGTAGCCTCTATTTTTGTACTGGTTCTATGTACCATATTTCATTTTGAATTGAGAGAAAACAGCCATTTGCAGTCATTTTAAATTTAATAAAGATTTAATGAGAAGAGAGAAAAAAGAACATACATTTTCATAAACTAATTTCAGCAGATGTGCAAATGATTTTCTACCAAACTACACTGAAAGAGAAAGTAGAGTGCAGCCTTAGGACAGAAAGATAGAAAGTCCTATATTTCTGTCATTGCAAGTATACAATATATGGTACAGTCCAGAATCAGAAGCGTGAAACATCTTACAACTCTTCACTAATGTCATAGGGAAGAAAAGGATTTTGACAGAGGTAAAGTACAGCATGTAAAATACAATAGCTTCACTCGATGGTTCTACATTAAAGTCTCAGAATTAAATTATTCTGTCATCAACTCATTCATAGAAAAAACTATGTTCATTTCTCATGTCTACCGCTATTGCCTTTGGAGAGGTATCCAGATGCTTCAGAGCCTTGATGTAACAATTATCTTGTAGGAATTGCAGTGGTCTTGTTTTGGGGTAGAACATTCTGACTTGTGAATTTTGCTGGAAGGGAGGCATCTGATTAGGTGTTGCCAAAGGCTCCGCGAACACGTTTGTTTTCTGTCGATGGTGGCGAAGAGCTGAGCGGTTGTGTTTTTCTATAAACAGCTGCTTCCTCTCTGCCGAATCCAAGGATTTATTCCCCCTTTTCAGCATACACAGTGCCTTATGCTGTGCACGGGTACGTGGACAGAGCAGCGGGAGAGAGAGGACTCATCCTGTCTTTTGGTATCTTGCCTTAACACTGGGTTAAATTTCTAATGTAGAATTCCAGGGTCCTTGAAGAGTGATTTTATGTTCTTTAAATTCAAGCACCCAGGAAAAAAAGCCTACGTGGTGGCCCATATTTAATTAGCCACGTCATGTAGCATCGTATCAGGGTCTTGTTAATGAAGGTGGCTTGGCCTCACTGCCCCCTGAATCAGTAAGAAGGTGAGTAGGAGAAGCAGTATTTAGGGAAGATTTTGAGAAGCACCTGTTTCCATCCTTTCCTCTAGCTACTGTAAAAGTTAACGCTGGGGATACCAGATCAGCAGGGAGCCATGTGCGTGGAGTGGATTGCATGAGTTCCCTCCTAGAATTGCTTTTATTAAATTGCAGGTTGGGGTAATACCAGAAGCCCATATACAAGGATACAGCAAGAAACAGAAATGTCCTCTGTGCTGATGTGAAGATGCGTCTTGAGTATTTACATTTCAGGTCTTTTGCACACTGGCTACAAATGCAGACCTTGCTATGCTACCCGACTGCCCGGGTCCAAATCCAGGCTCTATTTCTTACCTAAAGCATCTCTCCTGACTCCTGTAAGCATCTGTTTTCTCGTCTGTGATATGAGGGATGTAGTAGTCGGTGCCCGCATCCTGGTGTTGAGAGGCTTCCTTGATACCCAGCAATGTAACCAGGTGTGGCCTGAGGGCTCAGTGCTATGTTGTTCAGCAGCAAAACTTCTTTCCGCTTCTACCTTGGAGAATAATCTTATAAAACTGAATCCTCGGTTTACTTTCATAATATAGGCACCTGGAATTATGGAAATTAGTTAATTTCCCCCCCCCACTGTTGATTAGTAGGAAAATCCAAACAAACTTTTTTGGCTGTCGGCAAAGAGGGAGGGATTTGTGCTTTGTGTGTCAGTATTAACTTAATTCCTGGCATCAGTATGGTTCCTACTCCCGCTTTCATTTCTTCCCTTTTATCACCGATTAACAAGATAAATAAATCTATTTTATCTTGCTGTATTGTGTTTGTCAATAGGAGCCCATTTAATCCTTTCTGGACCCAAGGTAGCATGGGGAGGAGGGATAAATAGATCTAGAAATAAATGTAACCCCCGAAATATTGATCTGGTCTGATTCTTTATATCCCCTGAACAACGGGGGCTGCAAACTCAAATATCAAAGCAGATAGTATCGATGAGAAAAATGGGCCCATTAAGGCAGTAGGGATTGGTGGGAAGTGCTGGAAACAGGCTGGATATTTCCCATGCTCTGAAGGCGCTCCCCTGGCCATCATTTCCTCACCGCAGACTGTCTCAGTTACCCCATCCCCACGCTTCATCTCTCAAGCTCACCTTGTCAAATTCAACACAGTCCTCCTTCAACGAAGGTGCATACTTGCAAGCTTGGCTCAAATTCTACCTATGATTTTACGTGAAGCAAAAGAGCATGTTATAAAGTGGCCTAAAATGTGTGTCTCACCCAAAGCATTCTATGAGTGCCAAATAATAATTATTGATTCTGGTGATTATCAACATTAGGGATTAGGATAGCTGAGACGGATGGAGCACTGGTTATGTTCTGCTTAATGACGCTACATGCTTTATATGGACCATTCATAGTCAGGTACAAATGTGCATATGGAAACAGGGGACAGAGCCACTTGCCCAGATCAAAGGCTCCTCGCTTCACGCGTGCTTCCGCCTCTTAGCCTCTGGGCGTGACGTGACTCCCCACAAGGCTGTACCTTTTTGCAGGTGCACCACCTTCACCTGGAAAGATTTCTTGACCCTCCAAACTAGATACTTCCTGATCATCTTTCAAGATTTAGCATTCTGGTATCCCCTGCCTTGGAAACCTTCCCTGCCCCCTGCTGACTGGGTTAGGCGCCCCGTCCTGTGTTTCTCAGCCCACAGCACCACAGACAGGATTGTGACGGACCTTTGGCCCTTAGTGTCCTTCCTGCCATTATCCCATGCCTTCAGCGCCACATTTTGTAGGTGACAGCTCTTGGAGGGCAGAGAAGACCCTCTGGGAAACATCCACCAGAGACCTAGAGATTATCAAATGATGCCCAAGGCAAACCTTTGCAAAAGGTTTACCATGTTGGCCTCTGCAGGTAAATTGCTTGAATGTGGATCGCGCTGTCGTATCTCACTAGCTGTGTGATCTTGAGTAAGTTGAAAAGCTCTCTGTGCCTCAGTTGCTACACCTGAGAAATGAAGAAGTAATTATGTCTCCCCCACGGGGTTCCTGAGTGGTTATAAGATGGTGATTGTGAAGCCTGAAGAGGAGGGTTTGCACATGGGAGGCACTCTTACATGTTAGTTACCATTCTCCGTGACTGTTGTAACTTGTGTAGTCGTGGTCAACACGGCTTTATGGGGAAACACCCCAGCGAGGTCCATTGCCATTCCTTTCATTCTTATTTCCTCCTCTCCTTCCACGGACATGTGATGACACAAAGTGGACAAAGCCCCTGCCTTTCAAGAGCTCATGATCTCCACCTGTGCTAATCAAGGTGGCTGCTACGAGCCCCATGAGGCTACTTAAATGTACATGTAAATGAACTCACATGAAATGAAATTAAAAACTCACTGCCTCAGTCAGATGAGCCTGATTTCAAGGGCTTACTAGTCACTTGTGGCTGGAGGCTACCATTTTGGACAGCACAGATGGATGGAACACTCCCATCGTCGCTAGAAGTCTTTTTGGACAATGCTGGTCTAGTGGAGAAGAGAGACAATAAAAACTTAAACAAGTAAATGTCAGTATTACTTACAAATACGGGTAACATACTTCTTAACACCATAATTTGACCTAAAGTTTGCATGATTCTGCCTTGGAGAGGTTAATACTGTGAATGTGGGGAAGCGTGTTTGTGTGTAGCTCAGGAATGAACTTGAGTGAGGAGAGGCATCGATCTCCCCTGTCTCTCTTCTCCTCTCTCTCTCCCCCTTTTCTTTTTCCCATTCCCCCCGCTGTTCCCTTTGTCCCTCTTTCCTGGTTGCTCACACTCTTTCCTTCCTTATATACCATGAGCTCTTCTAAAGATTTTTTTATGGATTCCTATAAGTCTATAGGAAGCTGAGGGACCTAAAAAATCTAACTACAATGTAATAGTAGGAATGCTATGATAGGAGGAGGGAAAAGGTGAAACTTTTGCCCTAAGGAGGGAGGCATCCTTCCTGCTTGGCAGTGTTGGGAAAGGCTGCACAGAGCACGTTTATGCTCAACCTTGACCTTCAGCAAGCCCCTTAGCCACCCGGTGAATGGCAGGCAGGATATAAACAAGACCTATCTCTTAGAGGGCAGGCGTTCTCTGAATGCAATTATCAATTACCATGAAGCTGCTATAAACTATTACCATAAAGCGATGACATGCTTCTCTTACTCTCCTAGATCAATATTACCCAAAGGCCTTCCTGTCCCAGGTTTATCGTAGAGACAGGTAACTCATATTGCCATAAATATATGATGACTTTTTAATCAAGTGTTAATGGTCTTCAGCATTTCAGAAAGCATGAAAGGCTGGGGGCGGGGGGTGGGTAGTGGCCACGGCTACAGCTGGTAGTGGCCGTATTTGTTTTAATTTTATGGTTGCCTTTATTCCATCTCTAGGTCCGAAATGGGTTTCAGATGGCTTGCCGTAAAGGCACAGATTCAGTAAACCATAAGATTATTAAAACAAAGAAAACAGGTGTGTGTAATCACGAAAGGAAGAGGGAAGAATAATGGCAAGAAAAGAGGATGGAGGGTAAAAAAAATTATAGTAAGAAATAGTAAGATTTCATTTATTCAGATGTATTATGAATCTTAGGCTAGAGCCAGCCACTGAAATTGAACACAAAGCTTATATCTTTATATCTAAGAATTCTGGTAAAATGGAAAGAAGGAAGAAAGGAAGGAAGCTAGCTAGAAAGCTATATGTCTTGCTATCTTGCTCTATCCCTTCAGCAATAATTTATTTAGCACCTACTCTGTTGCTGGGATTTTGATAGATGCCAAGGAGTAGGGAGGAGGATAGAAATGTGATTAAGACCATGTTCCTACAGGTAGAGGAAACGGCATGTCAAAGGCCTGGAGATAAAGGGAATTGTGTGTTCTTAGAACAGAAAGTGGATCTGAGTATGTGTATGTGTGTGTGTGCATGAGTGTGTGTGCATCCCTATTTGAGTTTATCAATGATGATGGGGAAAAGCCGCAGTCAATGAACCTAGAGGTAAGTAAGGACCAGATAACTCAGGGCTCTGTTAAGGCCAGTTAAGGAGTTTAGCTTTTACTCTAAGGACAATTGGGAACCATTGAAGTGGATCAAATTTTCCATTTAGAAAGATAACTCTCCCTGCAGTGTGGAGAATGGATTGCGGTGGAAGGAGACAGGAGAGGATCATCAGTTAGGGGGCTGCTGCAGGTGAGAAATGATGGAGGTTTTGGGCGAGCGTAATGGCTGCAGGAGTGAAGAGGACTGAATTGATCTATGAGATAGGAGGTGGGAGAATTAATGTGACTTGTAGATTAATTGTTAATAATGGGTGAACATGTGAGAGGAAGCAATGTGGATGCTCTAATTTCATTCTGGAATATTCTAGGCAGATGCAGGTAGCATTTAATGAAATGGCAGAAATAGGAAGAGGAACCAATGTTGGGTCTAAGGGAGAAGATGGCAAACGAAGTTGTAGGTGTGATGTTGGAAGGCACATAGGCGATGATACATGTGAAGCAGGCAGTTGGATGTATGAACCTGACACTAAGAAGTGAGGTGGGATTGATGCCTTATTGTTGTACATGTTTTTAAGCCATGGGAATTGATGGGATCATCTAGGTAGAGTTTGGAGTGAGAAGGAAAGAGGCCACAAGACCTCTTTGGGTCCAAACATTGAGAGGATTCCCAAAGGAGAAAGAATCCATAAAGAAGTCAAAGTGTTACTGAGCTCAGGTTCAGTTGCTTGTTGCTCAAGAATCCAATACTGAGGGGAAAGCACTGGGCAAAAGGAAAGATAGCTTCATTGAGGAAACCAGCAATTCTGGGGAGAAGGTGGGCTCATGTCTCAAAGAACCAACTCCCCACTGTCAAGCAGAGGGCAAGAACTTTTAAAAATGAGTTTTAGGGGTGCACAGGTAGGCGGAAGGGGCCACGTGCAGAGCAGCAAAGTCAGCCCCGACTATCATCTTGAAATTGGTCATGCACCAGTCTGTGTCATCTTGATTGTTTTAAGTACAGTTGAACTTCAATTCCAGGGTCAGTTTGTTCCCATTTCTTTGAGGTCATTTCTCAGAATTGTGTAAGGTGGAGCTACTTATGTCATGGCTGCAGTCTGGTCATCATATAGTTAACTTCTTCCACCTGGTGTGGGCTTCCAAAGGATATGGGTTAGAATATTACCTATAGCCCATGAGGAGAAACCAAAAGTCCTTGACTTTGCTTAATGACTAAATTATTAGTATTTGGTCTCCTTTGACTGTTTTTCTTTGTGCATTTTCTGCATTTTCTTCCATTATTCTCTGGCTAAAGTTTTTCTATAGATAAAAGGCAGGTGGAGGACTTAATGGGGGGCAGGGGGAGGTTCTGTCCTGGGAAGGCCCATAGGGCCCTGCTCCGTTACAAAAGCACCCATTGAAACAGCAGGAAAGTAGGGTGTCATGGACGTAACAAGAAGGCTGTGCATCGAGGAGAATTTGATGCAGCCTGTGTATGGTACCATGGGGTCCCTTGCTGATGGAAGGTGATAAAGTCTGGAAAAACTCATTGTGAAACAAGACAAGGACCTGAGGCTCATCTCTGGGGTCCTGTATTATTTTCAGATGACCTTGGATTTCTGAAAGTTCTCCTGCCGTAGCTTTGGTTTGACATGGAGAGAAATGTGTCTTCCATGATACATTGTGAATTACTGACTGCTTTTCCAGACATCTCAACTGTAAATTTAATCATCTGAGCTCTAGTTCTTTCCCCAGTTCCTGCAGTGCCCCAGGACTCATTAAATCGCTGGGGGTATTCGAAAGGCTACAGTTAAGGACCCATTTTATGTGCAGAGTCCAAATCCTGGAAATTATTGTCTCATTTGAGGCACTGGAGTAGGTGCTGCTCTCTGCTAGGATGAATGGTAATGTGGACCCCAGTGATTTGCTGTCCTTCATCGTTTGATCTGCTTTAATGACCAGAGTGTAATTAGCCAATTGTTGTGTGCAGATAGGTGTTACGAATAGAGTTGTAAATTCAGCTCCTTTAAAAAAAGTGGGTATAAGAGTCTCCCCTGCAATGCAGTTTACAGATAACTCTGGAGCAAAATGAGGTGAAGCCCAGGATGCCCTCTCAGGGATGAAGTGCATGGCCACGTCGTGGACACACACATACACAGAATGGTATCCTCAAAGCTAAACCCCCACTCCCCAATATCTCTTGGTATAATTCCTTAGGGGAATGCTTTTTAAAAAATAGGCAAACAGTATTTATTATAGGGACCCACAAATAGTCTAAAATTAGAAAATCTGTTAATATACAGCATTAGTAGATTTAAATTCAAGCCAAATAAATTTTAAAAGATAATTATCTGAATAGTAGTATATCTTCTTAACATATCTTTAAGATGTCTTAGAGGCATGTTTTTAAATGAAGGCCTAGAAACTGTTGACATTCAATGCTGAGAAGTTTGAGCAAGGGAACTAAGAGTTTTGTGCAACTACATTTGCACTCATAACTGTATACCTGGCCCCCTCCTTGCACAGCAGAACTCCGTATTATTCTGTACTTTAGAGGTTCGTCTGGAGCATGGAGTTTTTAACCTGGTTGACACCACTTAGTAACACAGAGGGAGCGTGCGTGGTGGCTGAGAGTTTGGGGTCTGCAGAACTGCCTGTGTTCACAGCTTGGCTCTTCTCTATTTATTATTGGTTTGACCTTGTAAAATAGGTATGTAATGCCTCTGAAGCTTGGTGTCTCCATCTTTAAAATGTGAATGGTCATAGTACCAGATTCATTGACTTATTAGAAGGATTAAGTGAGAAAATGCATGAAAAGGGCTTGGCATGACACCAGGAAATGTGCCGAGTGCCAAATATGTTAGCCATTATTCTCACATCTTCATCACGGTGAACTCCAGTGGTCAGGAGAATCAAGCATGGGGCATTGGTATTTCAGAGTAAGACGAGATTTGGTGCCCAGTATCATCTCCTGAGCTTGCCAAACTGTCACTGACCCCATAGCCACATACACTGAGGCTCCTCAAAACACAGAAAA
This sequence comes from Hippopotamus amphibius kiboko, assembly GCF_030028045.1. Taxonomy (NCBI): domain Eukaryota; kingdom Metazoa; phylum Chordata; class Mammalia; order Artiodactyla; family Hippopotamidae; genus Hippopotamus; species Hippopotamus amphibius. The sequence continues at coordinate 126,317,009 of NC_080194.1, forward strand.
AACCAAGTACTTGTCTTGGAGCACTGGTTTGACCTAGAAGTAAGGAATGAAAGAATTGTAAACACTATTTTACATTAAAGCCATCTCAGCTGTACTGTGGAGTTGAATGCAAAATGGATGTGGATTTGTAGGAAAAAACACATAATGTCAAATGCCATTTTGCCCTTGGAAGACCGGCTTCTAACTGTGACCCCCAGAATTCCTGGGGATTTAAGTCATTCTCCTCTGTGGATAGCTTTTTTTCTCAACAGGATGTGATGATTAGAGGACTGTGGTAGTGCTTAAAGTTCCTCCCAGACCAGAAATGAGAAGTACTCCTTCTTGTGCCTTACTGAGATTCCACGAGAAATTTAGTGTTTTTGAAGTTGGAGTTTAGAAATTAGCACATTTTTTTTATTCAGGATAATTACTCAGCTTACAATGTCATCCTTTCAAGTGAGTTTTAATTTTTTGTCTTCTCCCTCCATTCCCTAAATATTAGTTTAGTTACATCAAGGATTTTAGCAAGATTAAAATTAGCATAAACTATTTGAAATGGAAGACACCTAGAAAAGAAAATTATTTTGCATCTGATAAACTACTGACCTACAAGTCTTGTCCAAAAGATTTTCCATGACAGTACTTCTCCTCTATCTAGTGCTTCTTATATCTTTGAGGACTGACAGTACACCCATATATCCAAGCAGTGTGTTGTGAATACACTTAAGGTCAATACTTTAAAATCTTGCTCCTTCTTGTCAGTGGCTGCAGAGTGTTCTATGATGTAGGTTGTGTTAGTTTGCTGGGGCTCCCATAGCAAAGTACCACAGACTGAGTGGTTTAAAGAACAGAAATTTATTTTCTCGCAGTTCTGGAGGCTGACAGTCCGAGATCAAGGTGTCAACAGAGTTGGTCTCTCCTTGATTTGTAGATGGCTTTCTTCTCCCTGTGTCCTCACATGGCCATCCCTCTGTGGGTGTCCATGTGCTAATGTCCTCCTATAAGGACACAGTCATATTGGATTAGGGCCCACCCATATGACCTCATTTTAACTTGAACAGTGTATCCCAAAATACAGTTATCTTCTGTGGTAGTACGTGTTAGGACCTCAACATGTGAATTGCAGAATGGGGTACGACGGTTTAGCACATAACATCTGTTATCATAACTTGTTTAACTGTGTTCCCATCAATGATCTTTCAGGCTGTTTTTTATTTGAGGTTTGGTGTTTTGTTTTCCTTTTGGAAAAGTAAACAACACTTGGAGATGGAAATTAAAACAACAGTGAAATACCACTATCTATGTATTACGATGGCCAAAATCAGGAGCACTGAGGACACCAAATGCTGACGAGGATGTAGAACAACAGGAACTCTGATACATGGCTGGTGGGAAAGCACAGTGGCGCAGCTCCTTTGGCAGATAGTTTAGTGGTTCTTACAAACCAAAACATACTCTTCATATAAGGTCTAGCAGTCGTGCTCCTTGGTATTTACTGAAAGGAGTTGAAAACTTACATCTACATACAAACCTGCACGAGGATGTTTAGAACAACTTTACTTATAATTGCCAAAACTTGGAAGCAACCAAGATGTCCTTCAGTAGGGGAATGGGTCAATAAACTGTGGCACATCCAGACAATGGAATATTATTCAGCACTGAAATAAAATGAGCTGTCATGAAAAGACATGTGAAGAATGAAAATGCATGTTACTGAGTGAAAGAAGTTGGTCTGAAAAAGCTACCTATGATATGATTCCAACTCCAAGGCATTCTGGAAAAGGCAAAACTTTGGAGACAATGAAAAGTTCAGTGATTGCCAGGAATTAGAGGGAAAAGGAGGGATGAACAGGAGAACAGAGGATCTTTAGGGCAGTGAAACTACTCTATGTATGATACTATAGTGATGGGTACATATAGTTATATATATATTTGTCCACACCCATAGAATGTACACCGAGAGTACATTGGTGTACTGTGGGTCTATGGGTCTGAGAGTATAAGGTAAATTATAGACGTTGGGTGATAATGATTTGTCTAAGTTCACCAGTTATTACAAACGTACCACTCTGGTGTGGGATGTTGATAAGGGGGAAAGCTATGTACGTGGAGGACCAGGGGATATATGGGAAATCTCTGTAATTTGCTCTCAATTTTGCTATAAACCTAAATCAATTCTAAAAAATAAAGTCTAAAAATAAAAACAACATTTCAGCAAATAATGTACCCATAACATTTGTCTAGCTAGATAAAACAGACATTTAAAAAAAGGAATTTGGAATTTCTTTTTCTTTTCTCAAAGTAAGGAATGTCTCCACGTAGGAATTTAATAACTTGATTCTGTTTTGACAGAGATATTCAATGGAAGATTATTTTTTTCCTAGTGGCAATCTGCAGATTAATTGAATAATTTTAGGTGAATCAAAGAGCTGGGAGAACTGTTCTGTTGAAGCTATCTTTGTGTTTATGTAGAGACAATAATATCATCTAATAAAAGAATGTATGCAATTATATCAGCTTTGTGGTAATTATATGGGTATTTTAGTTGTTCGGTGCATTTAAGTATGGAAACAACCCGTACTAACTTTCAGTGGGGCAAACTCCGACTGGATTAATGCCAAGAGACTTGTATATTTAGTGTTCCACACGATGCATTTTCCTAAAGGCAGAAAACAAATGAAAATTGGGCAGCAGGTTTATAAGAATGACTATCTTTCCTCTCTGTTTCCTTTTTAAAAACAGATTTAATTAAGAGTTCCAGAGACAATTTTATCCTTTAAAAAAACCTTTATTTTAGTCATTTCAAGGAAAAACGTAATACATGGATTTTGAAGCTATTAACAAAACACAGAATTATCTAGAGTAAAATTAATAGGTGGCCCCTCTCTGTCTACCCCTTCAGTTCTCCAGTATCACTCTGGGGGTGATGGAATTCCCATTTACATGTTGGTTTGTGCTCTTTGGTTTTCTCTCCTTTGTAAATATACACATTCATGCATATGTGTTTTAAAGACGGACTCATACTCTATATTTTCTTGAGTAACTTGCCTTTCTCGCAAGGCGTGCTTATCCACCTTATGTGTCAGTGTTAAAAATGTACCTGATCCTGGGACTTCTCTGGTGGCACAGTGGTTAAGAATCTGCCTGCCAATGCAGGGGACACAGGTTCGACCCCCGGTCTGGGAAGATCCTACATGCCGTGGAGCAACAAAGCCCGTGCGCCACAACAGCTGAGCCTGTGCTCTAGAGCCTGTAAGCCACAACTACTGAGCCCACATGCCACAACTCCTGAAGCCCGTGTGCCTAGAGCTGGTGCATCACAACGAAGAGTAGCCCCCACTTGCTGCAACTAGAGAAAACCTGCGCATAGCAATGAAGACCCAACATAGCCATCAATCAATCAGTCAATCTTTAAAGAAAATGTACTTGATCCTTTGTTATAGCTGCATCGTATTTCATAATACAGGCATATGATCATTTGTTGAGCCATTCCCCCATTGATAGCATTTAGATTATTTCTACTTTGGATGTGTTTGTTTTGTGTCCTGGTAAAATAAGCATTGCTGTGATAAACATTTATATATTTTTCTTTAGTTCTGGTACTTTTTCTTTCTGTTGGATAAATTCCCAGAAATAAAATCATTAGTGGAGGTTGCTCAGATTTTTAAATTCAACAAATATTAAGTTTTTAACCCCCAAACATTGGAACAATTTTCAGTCTTCCCAACACTATAAGCTACCTGGGCAACACTGGACATTAGGAAGCTTTTAAAAATTATTGTGTTAGTATGATATGTGGTTATATTGTTGCTTTAATTTGCATTTTCCTGACTACTAGTGATACAAGGTATCTTTCCTCCTGTGTGAATCACTTATGCACAGTCTTTCCATTTTCAATCAGTTTATCTTTTTTCTTATTACATTGTAGGAATTCTTGGTATGCTATTGCTGTTCACCTTAGTCAGGTACACTTGCTATAAACACATGCTATTATTTCCCTATTTGACTTTATAGGATCTTTTGCCATATAAAAAGTAATCTTTGAGTGATCATTTTTATTCTTGACATGGGAGCTATCCCTCCCCTATCCAACTTTTATGAAAAGAGCCACTTATATTTTCTTACAGTAATTTATATTTTATGCTTTAGATTTTTTTAAACTTACCTATAATTTACTTTTTCAAAATTAAGTATGAAGTCTAGCATGCATTGTTTTTCTTCTAAACGTTAATCAACGGACCCAACCATTTATTTATTATTCCACCCTTTCCACTAGCGTGTGTGCATATATGTGTGTATGTATGTACATATATATGTACACACACATCCCATTTCTGCACTCTTTATTTGTTCCATTGCACTATTTCCTGTTGTGTGTTAGAGTTCTGCTCATGAATGTCCTTCAGTCTTGTTATGATGCCGTGAAATGACACAGAAATGATAAGAATTCCCTACTTTAAGTTTTGGTCAGGTAACATTTACGGTCAGAAGTTTTTGAACTAGTTTTTGTACTAGTTAGTTTTCTGTTTGGTGTAAGAGGCAGAAACCCTACCCGGGCTGATTTAAGCAAAAGGAAGAATATTAACTTTAAGAGCTGAAAACTCTAGGAATCTCTCTAAGCTTACTGGATCTAGAAGCTTAGACGGTGTCACCAGGACCAGGTCTCACTCTATCACTGGGCTCTATTGCCGCCATCTTTAGGTTGGCTCCACCATGACAAAGTGGGAAGACCCTTACTAACTGCCCCAGGTTTCACCTTATGCTCTGAACAGCCTCAATGTAAAACACTGGACCATGTGCCCATCACTAGAAGAATCCCACGTATCAGGGGGCTGTGACTTCCTCAAAAGCTAGGCTAGCTTGCATGCCCGCTGTGACCTGGAGATAAAGTCAACTCTACGGGAACCACCCAGACAGAGCATTCATCATCTCTGAGAGAAAGATTTTAAGAAAAAAATACCAATTTACATTCCCACCATCAGTACCTGAGGATTTTGTTAACTCAAAGTCATGCCAAATTTGCCTACCAGTGATTTTGTTAATCTTTGCCAATTTAAGATGTAAAAATGGTATCTCATTGTTACTTAATTTTATTTTTTGTTAATTTAATTATTTTTCTCTGGACACCAACATCTAGGTGTGGTAATTAAAGCCCTTGGATGAGAGTTAGAATTTGATCAAATGCTAACCATTGGAGTGAAGGTAACTCTCATCCAAGGGCTGTAATTGCTGCACCTAAAGAGAAATAAAATTAATGTGTTGGGAATGTAAATTGGTATAAACTTTGAATACACACACACACACACACATATAATAGTTTATCCAGCACTGCAGTCCCTCTTATAAATTAATTCTATAGAACAAATATTTCAGTTGGTTCATCTTTTGAAAGTAGCCACATCAGTGCACAAAAACATTATTTATAATGTCAAATTCATATCCAAATTGAATATGTATTAGTTGTGGGCTGATTATAAAATTGCTCTCTAGCCATGCATTGGCCTGACATTTAAAGGAAGATCAATTATCCATTTTAACAACCCTCCCAAATTTTTCTAATGTAAAGAAAACAGCTCCTCAGTGAAAATCTGGCCCTAAAATCACCACCTTAGGTAGTATGTTGCAAAGGTTCACCCTAGAGTGGGTAGGTCACCTCTCTTGTGTTTTGATTACACCTTCCATATGGATTACAGATCATATTCAAAACATTAATTACTCAGCAACAGCATTAATCACTTCGCTGAATATATTTCACCTTTTCTCCTTCCTGCAATGTTTGTTTAAGCCACGTTGACTGGATAGCATTGCATTAAAAAGAGGCAGAACTATATGGCATAAGGAGAACTCAGCCTCCAAGAGAAAGATTCTGGGGTCAGTTCTGAAGCCACCATTTATTAGTTCTCTTACCCCCAAGGCAAGTTGCATACCTAGTAAGTCCATATGTTATTTTGTAAAATGGGTGTAATAATCACAGTTGCTCACACACAACCTGATTGTTGTGAAGAGTAAATACTAGAGAGTGTATGTAAAATATTCTGTAAACCCTAAGGCCCTGCTCACGTGTACAAGTGCTGCTCTTACGAAATTACCTTTTATGACTGCTCTTAATCCCTATCCTCTTGTTTTTTATGAGTAGGTTTTTACCCAAGCACAGCAGTTGTCTAATACTTTATATGTTCGCAGAATGAGGCCGAATAGGTTATTTGGAAAAATAAAAAGTGGTGGAGTGAGTTTTGCTGTTGTTTATTTGTTCTCCTTGATAGGGAGATAAAGGTTCTCTCCCTGTTTCTTCTGCACATAAGGGCACTATTCTTTATTTTGACTATACAGGCGAGCCTGTAAGAATCAAGATAACACAGTGGATTTAATTCCACTCTTTCCTGGATACCTTTCATTTTCATCTCTGTACTGAAAGAGTTCAGCAGTTGGACTCAGTCCTTCGATTCCTAGGACTCAATTTCTTCAATTTACATAGAAAGTAAAAGGGCAGCATCCTCACCTGTGCTTTTAATGTGCATTCAGATGAGAGCCTTCTCACTTCTGGAAATCTATATATGTCCTTAAATGATAGTATTGGAATACAGCCAGGCTCACTTGTTTCCGTATTGTCTGAGGTTATTTTTGTGCTAAAAGGATAGAGCTGAGGAGTTGCAACAGAAACCATACGGCCCACAAAGCAGAAAATATTTACTATCTGGGCCTTTACAGGAAAAAGTTTTGCTGATTCCAGATTTAGACTGAAGTTAGAATTGAGTCCTTCTTATATCAATAAGACTTGAAATATACATATATATATACACATACATAGTTGTGGATAAATTAGTATATGTGTGTGTGTGTGTGTGTGTGTGTGTCCTTTAAACTTTCTAGCAAATCTTTAGCTTAACCAAAAAAGGATTAAAAAAATTCAAAACTGTCAGCGGTTATAATCTTCTTGAGAGCATCTTAACATCATTGGCTTATTTTTCAAACATTTAAAATTGTCTACTCTATCCCAGTTACTCTGCTAGGCACTTTAACATATGTTATTTAACTTCATAATCCTCTCAGCAACCATCTGAATGGATTGGTGTTAAACCCATTTTAGAGGTGAGGAAACAGGTGTTCAGGAGGATTTAAATAAACTTGCCAAATTTCTTAGAACTTCCCGGAGTCAGAATTCAAACTTAGTCTTGTCTGAATTCGAGCTGATGGCTGCTGGTTGTGAGATGATTGGATATATCATCTCTCCTCTGTCCTGTTCCAATTCTATGAGAGGATTCTCTCAGGGATGGGAAATCAAGGAATAACGAATGTGCCTAACGTGCACCAAAGAGGCTCTGGTCTGAGTTTCATCCTTTTGATTATTTTTGAAGGTATTTTTTCTCCAGTTTATTGAGGAATAACTGACAAACATCACTGTGTAAGTTTAAGGCATACAGCCTGATGGTTTGATTCACGTACGTTGTGAAATGATCACCGTAGTAGTTTAGATAACATCCATCTTCTCTCCTAGATACAATAAAAAGAAAGAAAAAAGGAGAAAAATTTTTTTCTTGTGATGAGAACTCTTAGGATTGACTCTCTTTAACAACTTTCCTATGTATCATACAGCAGTGTTAGCTCTGGTTATCATGGTGTACATTATATCCCTAGTACTTATTTACCTTATCACTGGAAGTTTGTATCATTTGACCACCTTCTTCTAACTCCCCTGCCCCACCTTTCACCTCTGGTAATCTCAAGTCTGATCTCATTTTCTACGATTTTTTTTTCTTTAAGATTCAGTGTATAAGTAAGATCATGCAGTATTTGTTTTTCTCTCTCTGACTCTTCGCTTAGCATAATGTCCTCAAGATTCATCCATGTTGTCACAAATAGTAGGATTTCCTTTTTTTTAAGGCTGAATAATATTCTACTGTGTGCGTATGCGTGTTTGTATACACATTCATACATAAAAGAACTTCTTCATCCATTCATCCATCGACGGACACGTAGGTTGTTTCCATGTCTCAGCTATTGTAAATAATGCTGCTGTGACCATGGGGGTGCAGATATCTTTTCATCTTTATAAGGTATTTTAAACTAGACTAGGCTCTCTTACTTAGAATAACAGCATACTATTTAATGCAAGCGCTAATACTTTGAATCCAGCAATGTGACTGTAGCATAAGTGAAGAAAAACATAGAATCTGCTCTGATTGATTTCTGGGCAGGGAGGTACAGGAACCTAAACAGGCCTTGCCTGGGTACCATGTTCTCATTCTGTGATGAATCTAATATAATTAAATGCAGTTGGTTTAATCATTGATACTATGATATGTATGACATTTTAGAATATAATGTTAACTAATCTACTTTTATTTTTTAAACCACTTTATTGAGTATGATTGACATACAGAACATGTATATATTTAATGTCTAGAACTTCATGAGTTTGGCGATAAGTACACACCTGTGAAGTCATCACCATAATCAAGGTCATAAACTTATCCATCACCTCCAAAAGTTTTCTCCTGCTCTCTTATTTTTTAAAATATTTTCTTTTATTTTGTGGTAAGGCCACTGAACATAAGATTTTCCCTTTTAACAGAGTATACAGTGCAGTATTGCTAAGTACAGGCCCTGTGTTGTCATTAGATCTCTAAAACGTGCTCATCTTATCTAACTAAAACTTTGTACCCTTTGACCAACATCTCCCCAGCGCCCCCCCACCACCACCACTATTGTACTCTCTGGTTCTATGAGTCTGAGTATTTGAGGGTTGTCATAGAAGTGGGATCATGCAGTATTTATGTCTGGCTTATCTCTCTTAGCATAAGGCCCTCCATCTCCATCATGTTGTTGCAAATAGCAGGGCTTCCTTCTTTTTTAAGGCTGAATAATATTGCACTGTGTGTGTGTGTGTGTGTGTGTGTGTGTGTATGTATACACCACATTTTCTTTATCCATTCATTCATCACTAGACACTTAGGGTGTTATCATATCTTGGCTATTGTGAGTAATACTGGTATGAAAATGTCAAGTGGTGTAGCAACAGGAGGAACTTAGGTTATATTAATATAGTGTTTATTTTTAATAGTGTTGTTACTGTTTTTATGATATTTTTATTACTATTAAATACAGTGTCATACGTAAATCTTCAGCCAAGGTGACTTTACAATAACTTGGTTTCATAAACTGCACTATTTTTACCCCTCCCCCCACCCGGAAATATAATTTGGTGAGCTCGGGATCCTTAGCCACAGAATAAATAGAGCTTGTTTCCTGCGGCATCAATTTTGCTCAGAGCTTTTGGAGGAAAGGTGTTATGTTTTATATTAAAAGCACCCAAACATATAGGTTAGAGAAAGCAAATGCACAGCAATTTGAAAGAGAAAACTGAGATAAACACCATTTACATGCCTTTAGATTCTTCCAGCTTTGGCTCTGGAACTTTAGGGATAAGGTTTAGATTTCCTCTGTCATCACTTAGCGGTACTTACAGGAGAAATGTTGTAAAGCAGTAAATTCTGACCCCACCCAAAGGTGTTTTCTACTTTTCTGTAAAGTACTTAAGTTTGATAATGCAACCTATCTGCTTTTGTCAAGACAGTAGAGCATAGTCAATAAAGGGTTAATGGGAAACTCTCAGAATAGATTTTTTTTTTTTAATGTTTCTAATGGTCACGGTCATCTTATAGCCAGAACATTCTTTACCTTTTGAGCTAAGAAAAAAGAAGTACCAAAGAAACAGTTTATTTGTATCCAGGCCTGGGGGATGGCAGAATGAGGATAGAAGGGTATCTGTGGGGGGATTGGTGTTTTTTTCTCTGCAAAGGGATATTTCTTTGAGGTAGCCCTTTACTGCACAAAGTACTTATCCAACCCTCCCACAATATGGTGGGGGTGGGGTAAGGATGGTTGGGAACATTGGAAGGGTATTTGGTTTCTGTGTCTTAGTTGTGAAGGGCCTATAGTTTAGGTTTCTAATTTTTCAGCAGATAAGGACTTATCGTAAGTAACCCAGATACACTGGCAGAATTGCAGTGTTCAGAATTGCAACTCATCATACAACTTTAAACTTGTGTCCCACTACTGGACCACACTGCTTTTCGTGTACAAAGTAACATTTTTGTACAACGCCCGAAATGATTTTGTAAAGAGCACAATTATAGTTTAGGACGTGACCATCTGCAGTGGGACAGAACAGCATCAAGTTCTAGAAATCACGAGTGACACAGCATTGTCACTCAAACAGTGATTTGGTATACTACCTTCTGTTTTATTAACAATTTGAATGGGAAATTATTTTGCCACAAAAATTCTCATCTGTTCAAGAGCCCTTAAGTGACTTTTTGGGGGTTTTGCATTTGCAAAGAGAAAATAATTTTATTTGTATATCTGTTAAAACGTTAAAATGTTCAGCATGGACTGAACATTTTACATGGGTGTAATTTTTCTTTTCCTGCTCAGTTGTCTCCTCTTGCTCTAACTTTTCTCGTGGACAGAAGTCCCAGGATTTGGAAGTGGTCTAGAGTATTATTATTATTACTATTACTATTATTATTACCCTGGGGAAGGTCCTTTCCTACTGCCTGAACAAGAGTTCCAGATAGAGCGCAGTGCGTGCATCAGAACCTGAACGTGGACATCAGCTGTGTCAAGGTCAGAGGCAGAGTTTTGTCAAGAAGATATTGGAGATTCTGATAGAAAGGAAAGTAGAGGGGCAAGAGAAAAGAATGTGCTGAAGTAAAATATAGAAAAGTAGAAAGGAAAGTAAACAAAGTAATACTCAAAGGTCTTCAGCCAAAGCAGCAAGTCCTAATAACTAATAAAACCCTTGTCTTTCACGTGCTGCTGGTGAAGTTCTGAAGACACAACCAGGTGTAGAGTCAAAGAGTCCTAAGGACAGTCCCTTCAAAGGTCTCAAATTGAAGCCTAACCTATTGCCTCTTTTTTTAAAAAAATTTTATTGGAGTATAGTTGATTTACAATGTTGTGTTGGTTTCAGGTGTACAGTAAAGTGAATCTGTTTTACATGTACATATATCCACTCTTTTAGATTCTTTTCCCACATAGGCCATTATGTTGAGTGGAGTTCCCTGTGCTGTATGGCAGGTCCTTATTCGTTATCTGTTTTACATATAGTAGTGTGTATATGTTATTGCCTCTTAAGGAGACCAAAACAGTCAAGTTTTTCTCCAGCTCTGAAAGGGATTTCCTTCTTTGATTAAGCGACAGACGAGGCCTTGGTTTGCCTGTAGAGGCCATGCTCTGAGGAAAAGATGACTGGTGCTGGGTGAGACGGGCTGCACCTGCTGTGATGGGGAGAGCGCTGAGGACCAGGAGGAAAAGGCAGGTTCACATCTCCTATTTCAGGCTCACTCACCAGCAGAGGCGCACTGCCTGGAATGCCTGTGGAATGCTGCCAGTCTTCACATTGGTTTGCCTTTCTTTTGTTTCCTTACCTTCCCACGGTTCAGTTAAATGCATAACCTGTGAGTAAGATGACAGTGTGACTCTTTAGAATTGGAGTTTTGAGCTTCCTGCAGAAAGAATCACACCTGTATCCTGGATGCCCTCTTATCCCACAGCCTCACTGAGCGGGAGTAGGGAACCCTCCGCCGTCTGTCAAAATCTAAGAGTAGCAGCTGGGAACCTCACACTCCTAGACTGTGTCTCATGTGGACTCAGCTGCTGGCGGGTGAATGACTGCCATCTTACTGGTGATAAAGGGTTGATGGTGCCAACTGAAATTCTAGACAGCAGAGCGACCTGAAGAAAGCTCTGTTTCCTACTCAAACTTGGCACACAGTAAGCACTGTAGTTAGCAAACACTCATTAAGCATTTACTTTGTGCCTGGCAAACAGACATTTGTTTAGTGAATGCTTTATTATTCTATTATCATTCATTTTAAATATCTTTATATAGAAACCTGATTTAGACATTGTCTATAGCTGAAATTCCTGCATCCAGGTAGGGCCGGCTGTTTGCTCTAGAGAACATATCCCCTTGTGTGCTTCCTGGATAGAAGAAGAGTGAGTGTGTTAAAAAGGTAACATTTGATCCAGATGGTTATAGTAACAGTTTGTTAGTGCTTGGATTTAATCACCTCAGTTCATCTTACTAGTTATAAACTAGTCAAGGATGTTAAATGTGTGACTATGTTGTTATAGGAAAGCAGAAGGATGGCACAGTCCTGTCTTCGGTACCTTTATTCAAATGTATTTTAGGTTTTGATTAGCAACTGTATCCTAGTGTGTTACCTGGGACATTAAAAGTATCAAGTATCAGGGTCTATCTACTCTTCCAAGACAGTCTATGTCTTATGGCAACATCTCTCTGTGCTCATGAATTCCAGATGGTCCTCAGCTTCTCCGGGGTCCCAGACCTGTCTATCCAGGTGCTTCTTGGATAGTTACATTGGGAGGTTGCACCACCACACCTAACTCAGTGTAGCCAAAATGAGCCTCTTATCTTTCCCAAATCTTTCTCTGATGCTCCTGAACTTGGTCATTGGTGGCCCCATTCAGTCAATAACTTATAACAGATCTATGTAGATCTTGTCTTTTTGGCCTCTTTCAATTCCTTTTTTTAAAGTCATCCCTAACCGTATATATCTTCCAGTCATTCAACAAGTCCTGTCAATTCTATTTATAAAATATTTACCAAAGCTTTCCTTTCCATTATATCCTCATTGCCATGTCCTCATTTGTGCAAACTCTTATTGCCTTTTGGCCTGAAATATAACAAAAGAGTCTCCCTGCTTTCAGCGGTCCATTCCCGTACTCCAAATGGAGTGGCTTTTCGGACACTGACAGTTCTGCTTTCTTTGTGGAGGAATGGAGTCTAAATCCCTTAGAATGACATACGGGCCCTTTATTATCTGACCTGTGCCTGCTTTTCCAACCTGGACATTCACCGTGTCCATCAGCTTACACAGTCACACCTCTGTTCTTTTGCATAAGTTGTTTCCTCTGGATAAAACGCCTTTCTCCCGATGTTGAACAAACTCTTATGCATCCTTTAAAACCCAATCTAAGCATCACCATCTTAGTGAATTCTCTGAAATCTGCTTTCCACCCTTAGGCAGAGCAAGAAGCTTCCTCTACCAAGCAGAGACATAGCACAATTTACTCTGTCCCACTTATTCCAGTAATTATATACGATTTTATATAGCATTTGTTTGTATCTGCCTACTTCAATAGACTTATTTAACTTTGTATCTCCAGGCCTGACAAAGGTTTTAGAATTCATGTATGGAATTCAGTGGGCATTTGCGTAAATAATGTTAAAAGAATGAGTCAATCAATTACTTTTTTGATGACATTCTTAGATAGGAAGACATCTGCCTGCTTACAATTGGAAAGAAAAAAAATTAAACTAACCAAACCTCTAGTGTCAGAGAATTCATATTTATTTTAGCACTCAATGTTTAAATTTCATTTCTGACAGGTTGGCCCACTGGCTATGCTTCATGAAAGATCATGAGGCCCAGGGAAGAGGTGTATTCGTCTCAGCATTGGGGTATTTTGCTTTTTCTGCAGCGCAGAGGGATCTGGGGACTCCTTTGCAGGCCAGCCATGTCCTTTGCAATCCCAACTGTGTCTCGAGATGCTAGCAGGGATAGAGCCTGTGTTTGGGACTTGGTGGGAAGCCAGCTTGCATCAGAAGCACACAGGGGAAGGGAAGGAATATAGAACTAAGGAAGAAAGCTTCCAGTGACCAAGGCAACCACTCTCCCCATCTCTGTCTTCCTCTGGGCCAAACAGACGCCTGTTTCTGCTTATCTGTCTCCCCCTCCTTCCTCCCAGTTCTTTTTAGAAGTCACCACTCTCTACTTCTTTACCTCTCTATGGAAAGACTATGGTCTTTCCTACCAATCAGACTCTACCATGAAATTTACCTGATCTTCCAAGTCTAGCTGTCAGAGCTCATCCTTTCCAAATACCAAAAGTCTTTCTAGGAAAAACTCTGATTGACCAGCCTTTCCATTCCCTAAACCCTAAAGTTAAAGGACACCCTCAAATATGTGAGACTTTCTATCTCCATTCTGTCCTGGGACTGGACCAAATCAAGTCAGTGGAATTAGTAATTCTTTTATACTCCTGTGTCCTTTGTGGGGTGAGAGGATTTGAGGCAAAGAGTGATCAGTAATCTCTTTTTTGCCCTTTAGTTCTCTACACTGTTTATCCAGTTTCCAGTTTAGGCAATTCAAAGGGAAATTATTCTATAGAAGATAGCATGATCATTTAGGGACATCTCCAGGCAAACCTCTTCCATCTTTACAATGGCCATTCTGATATAACCTACGGAAATACCAATAATAACGTATGTCCCTCTCCCCATTGTGAAGGAGGAGAAGTCTTTCCTTCTACCCATATCAGGTTCTCTGACTGGGGTCCTGTAAAATAGACTGACAAAAGATAGATTAACAGGAGAAAACCGTACAAATTTATTTAATGTAAGTTTTATGTGACACCGGAGCCTTCTTAAGGAAATGAAGACTTGAAGAAGCCTGAGCATTTTATATTAGGTTTGATAAAGAGTGGACAGTCATGAGGGAAAAATGATAGGATAAAAGGATATGAGCTAAGGGTAGAAAACTAGGGGCACTTGGCAACACTCTCCCATCCCTCCATCTTGGGAGAAAAGGACATATCACCTGAGAGCTCATCACCTGCTTCCAGGGAGGTGAGGGAAAGGTCAGAGGGAAAATCCTTCCTGCACCTGCCACTTCTCGAACTCCTGTTTAAAAATATTCAAAATGCCGTCATACATAGTGAAGTAAGTCAGAAAGAGAAGGACAAATATTGTATGCTAACTCACATATACGGAATCTAAAAATGGTACTGATGAACTCAGTGACAAGAACAAGGAAGCAGATACAGAGAATGGACTGGAGAACTCGAGGTATGGGAGGGGGCGGGGGGTGAAGGGGAAACTGAGAAGAAGCAAGAGAGTAGCACAGACATATATATACTACCAACTGTAAAAGAGTCAGCGGGAAGTTGTTGTATAACAAAGGGAGTCCAACTCGAGGATGGAAGATGCCTTAGAGGACTGGGGCAGGGAGGGTGGGGGGGACTCGAGGGGGGGCGTCAAGGAAGGGAGGGAATACGGGGATATGTGTATAAAAACAGTTGATTGAACCTGGTGTACCCCCCAAAAAAATAAAAAATAAAAATAAAATAAATTAAAAAAAAAAAAGAAAAAAAATATTCAAAATGCCAAGATGCCATATTTTGGAGTAGCATGTCCTGAGCCCCATCTCTGTCTCCCCCAATCTTCTGCTCCAGGACACCTTGTAATATCTGAAAGGAAAACTTCCCTCCTGTCTCTTAGCTCTCACAGTTCTTAACCTGAATCTTATTCCTGGTTCTACTTATTTGTCTACTTTGTGTTCCGTTTATTAGTGAGCCTACATCCCCCTACGAGGTTCTTCGCTGGTAGCTTTTATAGCTCGACAGTACAGATCAGATGGCATGTCCTCAATGAGTTTTTGAATGAAACAAAAGCAGGAAGCTGAACCATGTAATAATTCCTAGCAATTCAAGAATCTTGTCTATGGCGTCTGCCCATTTACTGTCTTATTTCATTGCAAGATTTATTCCCGACATAAAACCAGCTACTATAATGTCTCATTCTCTTGTTTGATGCCTGTCTTCCCAATAGAACATAAGCTCCATGAGGGCTAGGACTTTGTCCATCTTGTTCACCTAACATAGTATTGACAACAAACAATCGTTGGAGAAATAAGCAAAGATCAACCAAATAAGAAGCAGCACAGGTAGTTGATTCAAATCTTGCTATAGCAAGGGAGTCAGCCACTACCATGTCACTTGTGTTTTGGCAGAAGCTCAAAGTTGGGCTAAGAGTGGGAAAGCTCTAGAGAGGGGAAAAGAGAAGGTTTCTGGGATGCCCTGACTTGGGGGAGGGTTGCCCTGGGGTAGCTGGAGGTGGACCAAGGAGAAGCAGGACCTTCTCTGTGCCTGGTGAGGGTGCCTATTTTGTTCTCTCTGGTTGGTCCTAAGTTGGCAGTGGGGACAGAAATTAGAGGGTGTCCATTATGTATCAACTCGAGGCCGTTTTTGAGCTGATTGTTACCAGGGTTTTTGCTGGGCTTCTTGAATTGATTTGTTAGAGCTGGTGCTCTGACTTCCTACAGGTGTGATCTGTAGTTATCAGGCTGGCTTCCTGGGCCTTTGACTGTAGATGTGCGTTGGTTTCCTGGGCTCATTGCTGAAGATTTGGGATCTGAGTTCTATTTGTATATACGGCCTGGTTGTTTTCCATTTGTGCATTCAGTCTTTCTTTGTGGATAGGTGTGGGGGGAGGGAGGAAGGAGGGAGAGAGGACAGACTGCTATCCAGATTTCATTCTGTACACTTCATGTCAAGGAGCAACTCATCCCAGAGCCCGCATGGTGTCTGCTTTCAGGAGCACCCACCCTGAAATCACATCCCATAGTCCAAAGTTGGAGCCCAGTGAAGAAGAAAGAGACTTTTCCTGTCAATCAGCCCAACAAGAGCCAAGGCTTTTGAGGAGGCACTTAAAGAATTTTCAGTTTGCAATTGTGCAGAAGCTGTTGTTCAGGTAATTTAACATTGATTTTAGTTTAAAAGGCAATTAAGACAAAATGAGCAGCCATGAGCCACTTAGGTTAAATAAGCTCAGATTTAAATTGCTCCCCATTACCACCTTTGTTTGTGATGTCTGAGCTCCTTTATGCTAATTTAGCATGCAATTGTTGGTGGCCCAATTGGGGCAGGTGGATGGAAGAGGCAACCAAGCCATGGAGATGGTTACTGAAAGAGGAGGTAATTGGCCCTCAATTGTTCCTAGGGTGAGATGGGTTCTCTTTTATACCACTACTGGGAATATGGATTAGTACAGAGGCCCAGGATCCTGGTTCCTTATGTCTAAGAAGCTAAAAGTGGTGCCCACTTTTTCACTCATCAGTTTCACTTCTAGATACTTACCCTGACATATGGAACAAGAGACAAGCTCATGATGTTACGGACACAGATGTTCACTTCAGTGTTATTTAGTGTAGAGTGAAAAGAAATCATGCATCACAGTGGCACACCAGAATTGATGTTATCATTCTTTTTTATTATGGCAGAAAATCTTCATGAGGTACTGCAGAGCACTCAACTATTATAAGGCAGCTTATATGATACAATGTCTGCTGGGTGCTTATGATTTTTTAGCTACATACGCAGTGAAAATTGTCTGAAGTGGACAGGTCTGCAACAAAATATCACATGTGGCTCTCTTTGGGTTGGTGAAATACGAGTGACCTTTTTTTTCCTGTGCTTCTCCAATTTTTTAAAACTTTCCACAGTCGACACATATTGGTTTTATAATTACGAAAAGCGTTGAAAACAATACTTGCTTGTTGTATTGCCATTAAAAACATTCAGCAATGTGCTTGATACATACCACCTCAAGGATAAAATTAGGTGTACCTGCCAAATTCTAGGAAAAAGAATAGATGTTCAGTTGCAATCATTGTTTCTTGCTCAAAGAAAGTCTGCTAAACTTCATTAAAGAAGGTCGTTCACCCAGTCCTAGTTTAAAGTTGTACGGTGAACCATTCTATAGAGCAGGTTTCTGAAATATGCCCAGGCGATTCATAGATTTGTCTATTAGGAAATGTGGTCATTTACCAGCCACCAGTGTTGAGCTAATGGGATCCACTTAGGAGTATAACCACAAGTCCACCATAAATCACGTGCTCGCCCATCTGAATATGCTTCATTAAGCTCACCTTCCAGATGCAACTGGATTATTAGATGTCTGGATGAAGGAAATCATTAGGTCCCACTGTTCTAATCCTGCGAAGCACCAATGTGGTTGCTATATAATTTTATTTTATTTTTTCAGATAGAACCTTCTTTGTGTCTTTCTATGGGAAAATATTTTCAAACTGGTAACGAAGCAATGTTACTGCATTGTGAGGCATATCTCAGTAGGTCATTACCATAACTTCTAGCAGAAAGGATAATCTATGTCGCATTTTACTTCAAGGATAAGATTGATTTTTATAAAAATCTTTAGTGCATTGAGGCTTAGCAATTTTTTTTTCTATGAAGAAGCAATTAGATACTGGAGTTTTCCAGAAATGTTAAGTGAATGTAAGCCAAACCTTGATTTTTTTAAAAAAGGCTTTATCCTTCAACATTTGAAGGGAAAAGGCAGTTTCTGGGTGAGAAAATGATATTGGCACAATGGGAGCTGACACCACTCACGTGGCCGGGGTGTCCACCATTTTCTTACTTTTACCTCTCTTTGGAAAATTGACAAAAACATGAAACAACAAAGAAGAAAACAATAAGCACCTATATTTCTAACAAGAACTGCCATTTTGAATGATTTTTTCCAAGTCTGTATAGCTACATACCTGTCTATCTACATTTACGTAGATAAACACAAACACACACACACACTTTAAAGATGGAATACATATTCTCTTTACAGTCAAAATACGCCATACATATGTATATATATATATATGCACGTATGTATTTGTGTGCATATAAATATATAAATGTATATCTTTAAAGGTTTTATACATATATAAACTTTAAAAAGTATATACGCGTGTGTATACACGTACACATATATACACATACACTTTACCATGAAAATAAATTATATGTACATTATGTGTGTATATATGTATGTCTGTGCATATATATATCTTTAAAAGTTTTACATATATATAACACACATTACCTTTTGTAAAAGTATAAAGTCAGAATATATAAATATTCTCTTAAAAGGAGAACTATAGTTCTCTCAGCTTCAGCCATTGACGCGCGTCCCCAGTCCCTTTCCCCAGAGATAATGCTGTCATGACTCTGATGCCATTCTTCTAGGCCAGGGATCAGCACAGCAAACTTTCTGTAAGAGGCTTGATAGTAAATATTTTAGGCTTTGCGGGCCATTTTGTCTCTGTTACAACCATTCAGCTCTGCAGTTGGAGAGCAAAAACAGTCACAATCAGTGTGTAACTAAACCGAACAGACACAGCCGTGTTCCAATAAAACTTCACTCAGGGACACTGAAATTTGCATTTCCTACTTTTCCTATTTCCTAAAATATTCATCTCAATTTTTCTAAACTTTAAAATATAAAAACCATTTTTAGCTAGTAGGCTGTACAAAAACAGGCAGTGGCTGCATGTGGCCCTTGGGCTGTAATATGTTAGCCCCAGTTCTGGTTCTTCTTCTATACCTCCATAGATATTTCTATATCTATAGATAATAGTAGCTATCATATTATTTCATTTGTGCATTTTCTTTATAAATGGTATCCTATTGCATGAATCATCTGAAATGTGTATTTTTATCTCAGCGAAATTTTTATGAAAATATATGTATAATTGTACTATATAGTATGTATAGATACCCCATCACTATCTATACATGTATGTGTCTGTCTAGCTATAGATTATTCCCCTGTAGCTTTAGTAAATTCTTTTCACTGCTACATAGTATTCCATCATAAGATATATCATGTTTTTATGCCATTGGGTATTTAGTTTCTCATTTTTTTCCTGTTACAAGCAGTGTACAATTATGTCCATGAACACTTGCTCACGTGTTTTGTCAGGGTGGACATTAGAAGCAGGATTGCCTAATTATGGGCAGTGCACTTTTTCCATTTTAATAGATACTGGTAAATCAGTTTCCAGAGGGACAATACCAAAGTACCCTCCCCTCAGGGAGACTTTCCCTCATTCTTAGTTTGGAGGAGAGGCGGGGAAGGGGGTTTCATGCATTGCTGTTTTCCTTATGGAGTGGGAACAAGGAAACAGCCTCAGCTCTGGACCATCTTGTTTTGTCACCACAGATGCTAGTGTGGACCTTTAAGTCCCTTTGGGTGAGTATAGATATTGTTCTAACTTCACCGGGGCACTTACACATGAGAATAGCAATTTATATCAATAACCAGGTTGGGCAACATCTGCCAAGGTTGTCACACTCTGTGATTAAATGGCCATATGTGCCAGGGAACACAGGGACGATGGGCTTGTAATTAGGGTTTGCTATCTTTCCACCTGCCACCCCCACCCTCCTTAACTTCAAATAACCTTGCTTTTGTGAACTGATTTGTGAATCAGATTACTCCACAGAGACTGCTAGTTTCTGCTGTGATAATAATAGTTTATATTTGTATATCTTTACAACAACACAGAGTCCTGGTTAGGCAAAAGTCTAGAACCTTTTGCCATTTTTACCTGATGCTATTGAAAACCATGTCTGGAAAATAATATATGGTTACATCAGAAGTTAACTGTTAAACTAATCAGAGTGTAGTGTATTTTGCACTGTATCCTCACTGTGAAAGAAAGTTTGACTTACTGTTATCTTAGCATCCTTTCAATGCCACTGCCCCCACGAAAGTCAGGTGGAGAAAACCCACATAAACTTTTCTCAGGTCCACAAGGAGCAAGTTAAACACTATGTGAATGCAATATTAAAAACACCCTTAATGCACAGAAGAAGGAAAAAAAAAACCCTCATGTTGTTACTGGTGTGACAGAGATGGATGACGGTTATGTAAAGGACTTGGCATGTTCCAAAAAAAACCCGTGGAAATACTGCCGCTAGTTGTGGAGCTGTAATAAATGTGAAAATAAATATTTGAAAGATTTATTAACATTTTAAAATGTTAATAATATATAAAATTCTAATCAGTTGTGCACAAGGCCTTTAACGAAAATAAACTATCCAAGAAGTTAACACAGGGAACTAGTGATTATCTCACTATTAATCAAATGTCATGTATCTGTATGAAATTCTCTAACACTTAGATCCTTCCCATTCAATGAAGAGTTGGTTGAAGAAGCAAGGCCATCTTAGTGCATGTAGCTTGCAGTTCTGCTTGTGAAGAAAAAGGGGAAACAAGACTCACTTCCCCAACCAATAGATTGTTTGGTCTCTAACCACAGCTACTGCTCAGACTGGGAATAGCTAAGCTAAGAATAGCTAGAATCTTGTGTAATTCATTTCATTTAATAAGAAAAACCATGTATCTATGAGGACTTTTTGGGAAAAATAGGAAATTTACTTTGATTCTACTATTATTCAAGGTAAATACATTTTAGAAGGTGATCTCTATAGTTCAACAGGACACAGTATGTATTTTCCTCCTCAAAGCAGGCTTGAACTTCAGGGCATCCTCATTTACTACATAAGGTGTAAGAAGATTTGAGATTGCAAGGCTTTAACTACTGAAAAAAAAGTACAACCCCTTCTGGGAGGAAACGTGGAAGCAAGGCTTATCAGCAGCGCTAGGGGAAGAGGGTGGGAGGGGTTTTCCATCTTTTACTAGTATTTATATGTGAAGTAGCATATTGGAAGTCATAAATACTGTCCCGTGAACGTTCTGAATAATGCAGGAGTAGTGTAAGTAATTGGAAATGCTTATATCCTGCCTTTAGACATTTCACTGCTCCTGAGTTAAAATTGGTTGTCAAGTGTGGACTCGGAGGACCATGCAAGGTGCCCTATTCTGTCATGTGGTACATATTTAATGCTTGAAAGAACAAGGGAAGGGACACGTGCAGGAGAGAGAGAGGGAGGGAGGGGGAGAAGCGAGGTACTGCCGCCAGCTCGGTGCTTAGCAAAGCGCTTCTGGAGGCGCGGAGGCGGGACCCACGCAGCCTCGGCGGCATGCACGCCTTCCCGGGGCTGCAAGACTTTGCAAAAACATTGGGCGTCCAATTTGGCGAGCGTTTTTGGCGCGGAGGCCAAGGCCGAGCGGGCAGCTGGGCTCGGGCGCGGCAGCGTCCCCGGCACCTCGGTGGCCTCCCTTTGTGTGCATCCCCGCGTTGATTGCCTCCGCGCCCGGGCTGCTCGCTCGCTCTCTCTCCCCGCGCGTTCTGCACCTGCTGGCGGCGGTGTCAGGCTGCCAGGCAGCCGGGGCGAGCGCAGGCACGGCGCGCACGACAGATGACTGGAGTCATTTACATTGCTAGCACGTGGGTGCCGTTCGCTGTTGCCTCGGACTTCTCCCGTGTTCTCCCGGGGAGGAAACAGGAGGCACTTTGCAGCCGACAATGAAATCTTGGCAGCTAATTGCAGTCGTGGGAGATGCCCTTCAGGTAAGGCGAGAGAAGACGGCTCTCAACACTGTCAGGGAGGGAAGGGGAGACGGAGACGGAGAGAGAGAGCCGGATGGGGAGGAGGCAGCGTCTGCAGAGGCTTCCTGAAGCCCACTGACTCGCGGGAGGGGGTGGAAGAGGGACGGGGACCGGGGGCGGGCGACAGGGGGGAGGAGTGTGCAAATTGACATTTTGGGCTGCCTGTGGCAGAGGAGCCGCCGTCAGCCGCTGTCCAACGTTCACGCAGAGAGGGTGGCGGCGTGTGCGCCTCCGGGGCTGCTGATTAGAATAGGGACTTGGCGGCGGATGGAAGCCGGGCACACCGAAGCCGCGATGGAAGGCTGCGGATGCCTTTGCCGCGCGTGAACGAGACACGGTACGTAAGGCCAGCCCGGGGGACCCGGGAGGCTGGGCTGGGGCGCGCCCGGGGCGCACCCGGGGACGCCCATCGTCTGGGGAGGGCGAGGGGCGTTCAGAGCGACCCGGGAGCCCGGAGATGAATGGATTTTCTGGACCGAGTAGAAGTTAGTGGGGAACTTCATTGCCCATGCTCATTGGCTCCGTTTAACTTTATTTCCAGAGATGAATAAGCGTTTATAAGAAACGGTGTACAGGTCCCAATAGGCTAGCAGGGGTTTTGCAAGAGCTGCGCGGTTCTTCAAATGCGAGGCTTCTGAAATGACTGGCCAGATGGGCCGTGCGTTGGG
Organism: Hippopotamus amphibius kiboko; assembly: GCF_030028045.1. Taxonomy (NCBI): domain Eukaryota; kingdom Metazoa; phylum Chordata; class Mammalia; order Artiodactyla; family Hippopotamidae; genus Hippopotamus; species Hippopotamus amphibius. The sequence goes on from NC_080194.1 coordinate 126,339,774, forward strand.
AAAGTTGGCTCGCTCGCGATCCGAGGGGCCATGTGTGTGCGTGTGTGGGGAGATGTATTTCATGTTTGTGCAGACATGTCTACCGTGCTAGTTGCACTGGGGTACTCTTATCTCCTCTGCTTTTCCTGATTCTCAGGGAAGAGAGAGTAAACTGACAATACCAGAAAGGCTTTGACTTAAGAAATAGGCTCTGGACCATTTTATTCAATGAAACAAAAGTCATCCTTCTTGAGAGATCAAATGGGGGGAATGTACCTTGCCTTCCAAAGTGATAGAATTAACTGTCAAGTATTTAAAAAACATGCAAAGTGTTGAATATGACGTTTATCAGCCTAGGAGGATCACCTAGAAGCCTCAGTCTCAGCCAACCCCTCTAGCCATTATTTTCAGATTAGGATGAAACTGACGATGTTACTTATTTCTGTTGACAAAAGAACTGAGCCCCTCCTACACTTAAGAGGGGCCCAAGGGAAATTCTGAATCCAAAAGTTTTGTTGGCAAAATCATCTTAGTGAAATATTCAGTAAATTACCTGTTAAAAGAGTCACTTTTTGAGTATCTTTAGATATCTCATAATTTACTCACTGTTTATACGGATTTAATTTTGGTCACACGGAAATGAGTGTGGTTTGTAAATGGAAGCAGTCAAAAATGATTGTGTAACCTTTTTTGGGGGGGGGTGTAGCTGGGTAGTAAATGTTTGGTTTAAGGCTATAAAATCTTTCTCAAAGGTGCTCCCTGTTTTTGATCCAAATCTATCTTCGGAAATCCAAAGGGCCTGAGTATGGATGTGTTTATGACGTGGAGTAACTTGCCTTTGTGGTTTGCTGTGATTAAGTTTGGAGAGGGCTGTTCTTTAGTAAGTAAACTCAAGTCAGTCAGTGACAGCTGTTTACCACTGACATTCAGCAGGCAATGCAGGCAGCAGTTATGATTTTCTTATAAGAAGCAGGATTTTTCAACTCCTATCTGCCCACTCACACACGCTGATGCTTCCTCTGTATTAGAATACTCGCAGATTATTATGAAGAGAAAATTGCTTCTCTGAAGAGTTGGAGGAGGTATTACCTATGGGGGAAGATTTCCTCTCTCTCTTTCTTAATCATCCTTCTTTTTCCTTCCTTCCTTTCCTCCTTCCTTCCTTCCTCCCCCTGTCCCTCCCTCTCTCCCTCCCTTCCTTCCTTTCCACCCTTCTTTTTCTCCCACCACCTGTATCTCTCTCCACCTGCCTTTCCTTAGTTTCATACCTAGGACACAGAAGAATTTTCAGATATCGTCTCCTGCTACATTTTTATCTAACCAAACCTTTTGTACCCTGAAGGATAATCAGCATCTGGTTTTTCTTTTTCTTTTTCTTTTTCGGTATTCTCTGCTTGTAAGCAAGGATCAATTAATATCAGATAATCTGCTATACACTAATCTTATTTTAAAAGTGAATATTCAAACTTTTCTTGTCATTTCATTTTAACCAAGCAAATAGACCCTTGGAGAATGCTTTTACTTTACATGAACAGAGCTGAATCTTTTCTCTGTCATCACCAAGTGACAGATTTTTACAACAGTGCACTTTGCCTCATAACTTTTTAGGGCTAAGATATTTTTACATCTGTCTCTTGTAAACTTGCCCCTCAAACTTCTGTTTTCTCTATTACTTGACTGAAGTTTAGAATCCGGATTCATTTTAATCTGTATTTACTTGAACTTAGTAGAGATAGCCATCAGCCTTGACTTACAGGCCAGCTTTTTAAAGTATCACAAAATCAGTGCATTTCTCTTTTCCATTTTTTTTCTCTCTCCCATAAGTATGACACAAAAGCTGAAGTAGATTTCAGGTAAAGGACTTTTGGCAAGATTGCCTTCTCTAATTATACTTGTGAGATGTTGAGAAAATATGGGCGTATTTTGAGAACATTACATGAGAATCGGAGTACGTACTCCTTACCATTTTCTGTTTATTTGCAGAGAACCTGGTTGGGTGAGTCAGTCTGGAGCCGAATAACTGTTACAATGTCCAGTGAAAGACAGTTTTGGTCTGGTTTTCCAGCTAAACTTATAATTTTTATATTAGGTTTTGAGCAAAGTTGCAGGACCAGAGAAATGGAGTGCGGTCCAAAAGAGGAAGGACATTTATGAAATAATAATAAAACCTTGTTATTATTAATTAAACCTTTTTTATGTTTCATTTTTAGCTCTGTTTTTAAAATGTCACATGTGTTAGTCTCCAAGTTATCACAGTAAGTTCTCTGAGAGTAATTGTAATGGAATTAAAATGAAAGTCCTTTTATGAGATTTTAATCCCCATCTTGTGTTGATTTTTCTGACAAACATAAAAATAAATAGGGAAGAAAAACACGGACCCTTAAAGATTTTTGCAGTGTAGACTTTATTTGGTTGTAGATCTGAAACCTTCAGGAAGTGATAACACATTTGATCTCTGTACATATTTGTGGGTGGACGTCTTTGTCCTTCTGTTGGTTTTCCTTCATTTTCATGCAGAGTTGAATGTTGACATATATTATGAGCAATAGTAAACAAGAGCAGAGAAAGGCATGAAGAAGTTTTTAATTATGCATTTTAATTTATTTGAATTAAGTCATATATACGAAATTCATAGTCCGAATGATTTGGTATTCCTGCTGTTCCCCCCGTTTGCACGGTACCAAAAGAAAGAAATCTTTGAAAGTCAGCTTTTAACACAGAGTGCTCTGCTTAGAAACCTTTACAGTTAATTATTCAGTTACTATACTTGCCCAAACAGTTTTCAGAAGTGTTTTTTTTCATTAATAGATAAGAAGTTTATATGAAAAGTTGTGGGGCGTGTGTGTGTGTGTGTGTGTGTGTGTGTGTGTGTGTGTGTGTGCGCGCGCGCGCGCACATGCCGGAAACTCTGAAACAGCTTATGTCAGCTAGAGCAACTCCTTTTTGATTCAGCAAAACTAGGTTATGAATTCAAGCAATTAAAAATGACAAAAAGCCCAATTTCACTGCCTAGATGAATACACTTCCAATTTTTCCTGCTCCATAAAAATTTCAAAGTGTTCTTTCTGGTTAGGTGTTTGCATAACCTATGGGGTATTGGAATGTCCCTATTTCACATTTGCTTATGATGTCTGAATACTTTGATGTAGCAAATGTAAATAGGATCAATGCAATGTTCTTAACACAATTTTGTATTTGCAACTTCTCGTGAAATTTCAGTAGGGTTGAAAGGAAAAGCAAAAACAGTTTTTAGTTCCTGCACATGAATCGGTGGTGAATAATCTTTCAGCTAGTTCAAACGTCAGGCAGGCCAGGGAAGACTTTTGGAGAAGTGATATAATTGTAGCAGAAATAGTGCTCCCACATTTTAAGGATGACAGTGAGATTTTTCTGTTCTTATGCAGTGGTGGGCACATTTATTACTTTTTCTCTAGTTTTATAGAAGTGAAGTCTAGAATTCTGGATACATGTTTATCTAATTAGCCAAAGCTCACTGTTTTTTGTTTGTTTGTTTTTTTAATGGTCTTTTTTATTTATAGAGTGATGAGTGGTCGCAATTAGCCACTTTGACGTCCCTGCAGTTTTGGGCTAGTTGGTTAAATTTTCATAGACAATCAGGAAGCACTGTTTCCCTCATACTTTGAACCCAACACAGAAAAACAGCAACAACCAAGTGGGTCAAGGTGCCCTCTGCCTGCTGTTGGCTTTGGAAAGAGGACCCATTAAGGATCATGTTGTAGGAAGGCCTCCACCAGCCTTTCTTTTTCCTCTTCATGATAATTCTGCATCTGCATTTGCTACATGGTATATTTCTCTGCTTGTGAGGAAATCCAGTTGCTTGTTTGCTAACTCGATGAAAGTACCAGTTGTGTCTATTATATTTTTATTTGTATGTATAAATAGAGACTTTCTGTTCTTATTAGGCTGATGAGGATGGTGAGGAGGAGGATGTGATAACACATCCGTAGTAACAGGGATAGCAATACGGGCTCCACCTGGACCCTCCCTGCCTCTGTGTGTCAGGCATTGGACTGGGAGTTCTAACATATTTTCTGTGGTCCCTACCACCACTCTGCAAGGTAGGTGTTGCCGTGCCTAATTTAGAGATGGGGAAGCAACCTTAAAGACTTTTTGTAATTAGAATGTTCGAATCCAGGTTTTTCTGGCTTCAATATAACAAGATACCAATGAAATGTATTAATCTGAATTTAGGAAGATATGCAAAATGCATACTCAACCGATGCTCTAGGCCAGTGATTCTCAACCAGGAACAATTTTTTTTTCACTCCCACCCCTGCCAAGGACAACATTTGGCCATATGTTGGAGAGATTTTTGGTTGTCACATTTGGATGAGGGCTGCTACTGGCATCTATTGTGTAGAGACCAGGGATGCTGTTAAACATCCTGGATGCACAGGGCAGCCCCCTGCCCCAAAACAACAAAGAATTACCTGGTCCATAATACCAGTAGTGCTGAGCCTGAGAAATCCTGCCCTAGGCAATATCAGTGATGCTATGACTAATAGACACATGGCCTGATTTTTCCAGAAAGCGAATAAGTGAATTTCAGTTATTAAACTTAAAATCTCTGATTGGATACTGTGAATAGGATCATGGTACAAAATCAAAAGGTTTGTATTTTCTTACAATTTGACTTTAAAATTTTCTAGCTGCCTACCCTGAGCATCTTTCCTTGTAAATATGACATGGGTCATTGTGATTAAGTACCTGCTTTTCCCTGATGTTACCTCTGACAACTGCTCTAAAATGAGATTTCTTTCTATGGTACTGATGTCAAGAGAAGAGAAATGCAACATCACTAAATGAGTCATGCAACAGTAATTCTGAGAACCTTCCTGCTTCCCCTCAGTATTCAAGCACTGTTATTTTCTCCTTATCTTTAAAGTTTTGGCACATAGGTTTATTTGCCTGTTTATCTAATAAACACTTAGTGTTTTACATGTGCCAAGTACTATGATAAATGCATTAAAATATTAATTCATTTAATTCTTAAGACAAGCCCACATGGTTGATATTGTTATCTACTTTTTATACAGGAGAGAACTAAGGCCCAGAGAAGTTGAGTAATTTGCCCAAGGTCACACAGCTTCTAAGTGGCAGAGCTGGCATTTACACTCCACAGTCTCTGCCCCTAACCACTTTGCTATGCTCTTTAATAATTTGAGTCTCTAAATGTGCAGAGGCACAGTTGTTTCAGTAGCATCTTTGAGTTTGGAAACAAAAGTCATTTTTAGTTTCATTTTGGGTTGGTTAAGAAAACTAACAATCATTTTTTTTTAAGCTCTTTATTGGAATATATTTGCTCTACATTCTTGTACCAACTTTTGAGGTACACCAAAGTGAATCAGCTGTATTTATACATATATTCCTATATCCCCTCCCTCCCACAACTTCCTCCCCCTCTCCCTGTCCTGGCCCTCTAAGGCATCACCCATCATCAAGTTGATCTCCCTTTGTTATACAGCGACTTCCCACTAGCTATCTATTTTACAGTTGGTAGTGTAAATATGTCTATGCTACTCTCTCACTTCATCCCAACTTCCCCTTCGCCCCCCACCCCAGCCCTGTGTCCTCAAGTCCATTCTGTACATCTGTATCTCCACTCTTGCCATGTCACTGGGTTCATCAGTACCATTTCTTCAGATTCCATATATATGAGTTAGCATACTGTATTTGTTTTTCTCTTTCTGGCTTACTTTACTCTGTATGACAGTCTCTAGGTCTATCCACCTCATTACATATAGTTCAATTTCATTGCTTTTTATGGCTGAATAATATTCCATTGTATACATGTGCCACATCTTCTTTATCCATTCATCAGTTGATGGGCATTTAGGTTGCTCGAAGAGAGCATTAATCCTGTAAGTCATGACCTTCTGAATACTATTGTTATTGTTTTCAGTAGTATTAATAAATAATAAATACATAGAGAGAACTCACAAGTGCTACTGACCCTGGAAGAATGCATGTTCAGAAGTATTTGAATAGTGAAAAATAAAGCTGTGCGTTGTTTCCACATGGAAGCAATCATTTTTGAATGAGAGTGAATGGTTACGCGCACAGCTTTATTTTTCACTATTCAAATACTTCTGAACATGCATTCTTCCAGGGTCAGTAGCACTTGTGAGTTCTCTCTATGTATTTATTATTTATTAATACTACTGAAAACAATAACAATAGTATTCAGAAGGTCATGACTTACAGGATTAATGCTCTCTTCAAGAAACTTCAGTTTTTGGTTTCCTGGCACTTTAAAATTTTTCTGGGGGGACTTCCCTGGTGGTCCAGTGTTTAAGACTCTGTGCTCCCAATGCAGAGGGCCCAGGTTCGATCCCTGGTCAGGGAACTAGATCCGCATGCTGCAACGAAAGATCTCGCACGTGGCAATGAAGATCCCACGTGCCACAACTAAGACTCGGCACAGCCAAATCAATCAATCAATCAATCAATCAATCAATCAATCAACCAGATTTTCTGGAGAGTCCAGTACGGTCCATACCAAGCGGGATATGGTGGATGTGGGCACATCGATTTCCAACTTGATTTTGCTGAAGCCAGTCTACCTTTCCTCATTTAGACCTTGGGAATGACCATGTCCATCTCTTGCTCTGCTGAATTTCTAGCATGTAGTAAAATGTATGAAGAGAAAAGCAATTTGAGAAGATGTTTTAAGTAGGAGTGCCACTTTGATTCACTTTATTCTGCTTTAGAAGAAACAATCTTGCAATTCCACAATTAAACGTACCTACATGGATGGTTCAGAAAACCAAGATGGGAGCAGAGAACCTGAATTGATTTCAGTTAAATGAGTGAATACAGGGATGGAAGAATTTATGTATTAAGAAGTTTCTTGTCAAGGTTGCATATGGGTGTATACTTTAAAAGGAAGCATCTTCCATCTTGAATGCAAAATGCTGGAGGAAGAGGAGATCGTGGCAGTGGGCACCACTGATCTGACAGACATCAGTTCTATGCCAGCTGCCTCCTCAGGCTTCTCACCCAAACATTGCATGACTGGTACAGAGCTCACTACGTGTTGCCCCACAAAAAGCTCGAAGATGCTGAGCCACAAGAGTGGACCGCAGTTTACATGAGGCAAGGCACAGATTTCTGGATATGAGGGAGGAAGGGTCACTGCTCTTGGACAGCTTTGGTCTGGCTGTCCAGAAACATCAAGCCCATGGAAAGGGGCTCTCGGGCCACCCTCCCCTAGCCCCAGGACATTCCAGGAACTAAGTTGGGGGTGGAAACAATTATAGTCCTTCCTGTATATTTCAGGCCCAGTGAACTCACATTTACATGTAGACAGCAAGGAGTGAAGCCCATTTCAGAACTGTCAAAAGACTCACGTTGCATCCATTATCGTCACATTTCCTTTTTTTTAATACAGTTCATCGAATTGGCTTTTGTGGAATACCTATTCCATCTAAGTAAACTCACATAGTGAGGATTATCCGATAAGGTTCCCTAAGTGTGGTGTATTAGTCTGTAGTGCAAAAATACATATATCTTGGTTAATTGACTAAAAGGAGAAAACAATAGGAAATTGGATTTAAAAGAGCCATTTTCATGCCATATCCAGTGGAAATGGTTTCTAACATATTTCCACATTTAATGTGAATCTGCTTTTAAAAACAAAGACAACTGGTGATAAACTTTGCTGTAAAGGGTCACCCAATGAGGGGAAATTAGGCTTCTGCTGAGTCTCTATTACAAAGTTCGCCCAGAGAGGTAAAAATATAGAGGGTCATCAATGTTATAAGTGGTTCAGGCTTCAACTTCTGCTGCTAATACAGTCTGTCATACAGAGTGAAGTAAGTCAGAAAGAGAAGGACAAATATTGTATGCTAACTCACATATACGGAATCTAAAAATGGTACTGTTGGACTCAGTGACCAGAGCAAGGATGCAGATACAGAGAATGGACTGGAGAACTCGAGGTATGGGAGGGGGCGGGGGATGAAGGGGAAACTGAGACGAAGCGAGAGTAACACAGACATATATATACTACCAACTGTAAAATAGTCAGTGGGAAGTTGTTGTATAACAAAGGGAGTCCAACTCGAGGATGGAAGATGCCTTTGAGGACTGGGGCGGGGAGGGTGGGGGGGGCTTGGGGGGGGGCGTCAAGGAAGGGAGGGAATACGGGGATATGTGTATAAAAACGGATGATTGAACCTGGTGTACCCCCCCAAAAAATTAATAAATAAATTAAAAAAAAAAAAAAAAGAAAAGAACCAGGTTTCCTTGTAACATACTAGAGAACTGCTCAATATAGAGAATTATACATTATTATCATGAGTACCAATCCTGTCTATTGAGGGTTTGCGTGAGCCATACATTGTGTTAACTTCTGGATATACATCATTGAACTGAACACTCCCAGCAACTTTATGAGACAGGTGTTCTTATTAAACTCATTTTTCATAAGGGGGGACTGAGACTTGATGTGATTTTTCTAGGGTTATCACCGCTAGTGAGTTGGATTGGTAGTCACATTTGACATGTTATGACTTCAAAGACTCTTTGTGCCCTCTTTTTGACTCAAAGCGTAGAAAACATTTTGTTCTTACATTGGTGAAAAATAAATCTGATATAGATCAGATTTCGTTAACCTTAGAAAGTCCCTGTGATCCTTTTATTAGCATTAGCAAGATTCCTATAATCTTGATGGGATATGTAGATGGATGGATGGATGGATGGGTGGGTGGATGGTTGGGTGGATGAGCAGATGGATGGATACATAGAATGACTGACTAATGACCCAGAAGGAAAATTGGCAAAGAGCATATATATAGCTTTCAGAAAAATAAATACTGACAAGTATATGAAAATCTGTTCATATATACATATGCATGTATATATTTGTGTATATTTGTATGTATACCTGAAAAGTTTCATGTGTATATATTAATGCTTCATATATCATGTTGGAAAACAGTTGCACACTGTTGGGGAGAGTCTGGAATGATACATTCATATGTGGAAGACAATTTGGAAATTTTTATTTAAAAACAAAGTGCATCTCCTTTGGCCCAGTGTTTCCACCTCTAGGGTTTATGTAATTGCTCAAGTTTGCAGAGTTGCAAATTGGTTGACTGCAGCATAATGGGAAGAAAAACTGGAGCAAACAAAATGCCTAACAATGGAGGACTGGATGCCAGGAAGCATTCAAGGAATGAAGTGAATCTTCATGGATCTGAAATGGTGTCTGCGGTGCTACAAGCAAGGAGTCCAAGCTTCAGACGTGTGTTAGGAGAATTTTGTTAGAAAACTAGTCTACACAGGCAGACATTTTCTATACATGGCAAAACTGCAACAGATGACTAAGGGGCTGAAAAGGGGGGAGTACCTTTGTGGTGACTGTGGAGCTTGCTTGGGAAGAAAGCAGATGAGAAACAAAAGTTTTGCTTTTAAGGTTATGCAAGAAAAATCAGTTCTAGAGCCCTGCTGTGCCTCAGCATTGTCTGTAGTTAGCAACGTGGTACCGTGCCCTTAAAAATGTGTTAAGAGGGTAGATAAAGCCCATGGTAAGTGTTTTGATAACACACACACACACACACACAGACACACACAGACACACACACACACACACACACACACACGGGATGCCAGGAAACCTTTGGAGGTCATGGGTATGTTTATTACCCTGTAGTGATATACAGGCGTATATCCAAACTCGTCAAATTGTGCATACGAGGCGTGCAGGGTTTTTGTATATCAATCACACCTCCATGAAGCTATTAAAAAAGATTATAGCTTTATTCCTTTTTATCTTCAACAAACATACCTTACTATGCTAATAAAGCATACTTTAGTTAGGAAAAAAGAGCTTCAGTTTTGCAAACAAGCTCTGATCAGCCCCTCACTCCCACGCTGACGTCCGTCAGCTTAGATGTCAGCCTAGATCTTCTGTCTTAGACACAGGCAACCCAAATTGCTTTGAAAATGTGCTTAAGAGAGACTTAAAAGGAGATAAACGTAAAAACTGCTCGATTTAAAATTATGTCCTGGCTAAGGTTTGGGGTTGTTTTGCGCTCTGAGATGGGAGGGTTGGCTGTTGGCAATTTCCGAAAGTGATAAAGCTAAGTGTTAAGCCTAATGGTTTGGCCACAGAGGAAAACGAAATTCCCCCGATGGAGGTACGGCAAAATCATGATCCTTATCTGCCCAGCTGCGCGTGTCTGTCAGGGACTGTGGGCTGCTCAAAGTTGTATACTATTATTTTTTTATTCATCTCTGGGTCATTTCATCTTCCTGTGCCAGCCACATGAATGGCCGTGGATGAAAATTGTATTTTGTGCTGAATTTCCCACTGTGAAAGATGTTTACTATATATTTATGAAAACACTGCAATAACAAAACCCTTTCTATAGCCTTTCAATTTGCTGTAAGGGCAGATAAAATATTTTTATCTCGAACTGAACTTCGTACCTTGGGAGATGCAGCGGGCCCAACTCAGAATAATAAAACACTTCAGAGAAAGGCAGGCACTGTTCAGATTGGTTCAGAAATCCATGCACTCTACTCAGCAGACCTCCGTGCCTTTAAAGGTTACCTATTGAATACACAAAACCTAGAACTAATCAGTGCAATGTATGCAACATTAAAGAGAAAAAAAAAATCTGTGTATTTATTAAGTAGTTTCACAACGCGTCTACAGAGATGCAGGGGGACTCAATGAGCAGTGTTTCCTGAATGCTGGAAAATACAAGGAGGAGGGTGACCGTCAGCTCAATGTATTGAAAACTCTGAGTCTTCACCTTCGTTTAGGCTTTGGCTTTGTTTTCAAATAGAGACTTTTGTCCAGGTAGGTTTGTAGATTCACATGCAGTCATGAGAGATAGTACAGAGAGATCCCTTGCGCACTTTACCGTTTTCCCTCCAATAGGAATATTGGGCAAAACCATATAGCGTATCATATCTGAGATACTGATGTTGCTGTAGCCTACTAATCCTACTCAGGTTTCCCCAGATTGACTTGCGCTCATTTGTAGGTGTGTGTTTGGTTCTACAGGACTTTGTTACACGTGTAGGTTCGGGGATCCACCACCACAGGTAACATACTCAGCACGTCCATCTGAAGAATCTCTTTTATAATCACATTCACCTCCTCTCACCACCACCCACCCCCGTCCCTAACCTCTGTCCACCACTACTCTGTCCTCTACTTCTAAAATCCTGTCATTACAAATGCCTTATATAAGTGGAATCACACACTATTTACCCTTTTGGGATTTTCCAGCATCATCATTCCCTGGAGTTCTATCTGAATGACTGCATCCGTCCGTCATTTGTTCCTTTTCACTGCTCAGTAATATCCCACAGCACGTGCTATGTGCCACCGTCTGTGTAACCCCTCACCTGTTGAAGGACATCTGGGCTGTGAGTGACTGTCCCAAATACAGCTGCTGTGAACATTGGTGGGCAGGTTTCTGTGGAAGTGTGAGTTTCCCTTCTCTGGGATAAGTGCCAAGGAGGAGGCTTTGGCGATTTTTCATTCGTACACAGTATGGAAAACATTAATACGCTGCCCCTATTGGAAGCGAACGCCTATTGCGCACACACCAATCAAAGGAAAAATGTAAAATCTTACCCACATCTTGATGTGTATTTCTACATAAACAGAGTACTAAATCTAGAGACTAGCCAGCATTTGTGCAGCAGCCGCCATATGCCGGTCTGTATTCCACGCCTGTGGTGTGTGCTAACTCACTTGTCCTCACAGCACCCTTAGCATGTACATACTACCGTCACCCCCACTTCTAGCTGAAGAATCAAAGCGCTTAAGTCCCTTGCCAAGTTGCTGCAATCAGTGGCACTTAGAGTGAGGCAATCTGGCTTGAGAATCCCTCATTTTAACCACTGTCGATGATCTGAACTTCATTCCCAGATCTGCGGGTCATACCTTCTGGGTCGGCTGAGATGGCAACACTCATCAGGTCGGGTCCACGTCTATCCAATTGGCTCTGAAAAGAAACGATACACGAGTTTGTATACATAGGACAAGCGGCTAGCTGACTTCACTGCCCCTCAACTCACTGCTGTGATTTAAGCTTACTTTATTCAACCGTCTCAGACAGATGGAGGTTTCTTCTGGCTTTCAGATCTCTAAGAAGTAGATTTCACAATCCTCCCTTGGTTACACACTGCGATATTTCACAGCTCTCAGTAGCAGTATGTTCTGCCTTTCTGCATGGCCCAGATCTGTCTTACAGAAAGCTGAGCCCCTGGTCATTTGTCTACCTTCAGTGAAGATGTGGAATTGATGGCCCCACATCTACTCAACAACACAACTTAAAGGTACTTGTTTCTAACAGAATCTCGCATGGCTGCTTTACATTAATCATGGAGCTATCCAGCCTCCAAAGGCATTTCATATTTCCACCAGGCTTATAAAGTATTTAATATTTTCATATGCTCCAGTGTAAAGCCATCTGTTGCAGTGACGCGACAAAATGTTGAAGGCAAGAGCAAGCGTATGTTTATGGAAAGATTCCATGAAACGTTAACAAGGAAGTTACGTGCTGCTCTGCAGTGTCTTGTAGAAAATGGCCAGGGGAATCGGGAAGGCATGGCCTCCGGCACTGGCATTTATAAACTGGCAGTTATAGATGGTACATGCTCTTTTATTTCTGTCCTGTAAGCTTGGACTAGATTGTCAGTGTATGTGGTGGCAGAGACCTCTTTGAAAGGAAATAGTGGTATCATCTAATTTTCAGAACTTCATCTCACCTTTGTTTTTCACGTGTGCTTTGACTTTTTCTTGTTCTTTTGCACCAGCACATTGGGAGCCTGCTGTGTGCTTGGCTTGTGTGTTGCTGGAATTGTGTTTCTAAAGAGTTAGAACTGTTTTTTATTTTTGGATGTGGACCATTTTTAAAGTCTCTGTTGAATTTATTACGTTATTGCTTCTGTTTGATGTTTTGGTTTTTTGACCCCAAGGCATGTAGGATCTTAGCTCCCTGACCAGGGATCAAACCTACACCCCCTGCTTTGGAAGGTCAAGTCGTAACCACTGGACAGCCAGGGAAGTCCCACAGGGCCTAACTTTTAATAGCCATGGTGTGGTCTTGCTAATATAGAAACAATCAGATGGGAATCGATTCTAGCTGCCCACTTGAACATATCAGTGTATGCACAGTTCTCTAAAACTGTTGCTATACCCCATTGCCCCTTGCTCAACTGAACTCAGAAAATCAAAGCAAAAGCGAATGCCTCCAAGCTAAGGCCCCGGCGCTCTTGGGGGAAAACATCACGGTTAAAATACACTGAGTATTGTATCTGACAAGCACTGCGGGAGACGCTGTGCATTGATTGGCTTATTTAAGCCTCCTAAGCATCTTCCCTGGCAGGGGCCCTCATTGTCGTCATTGTACAGACGAGGCAGCTGTTTTCGAGAAGGTGATTTACCCAAGATCGTGCAGCTCACACGAAACGGACCCTGGATCTGACCACAGGCAAGCTAAGTCCATAAACAGGATGCTTAACTAGTATGCTGTATAACTGACATTAGTAAAAGAAGGGAAGCTTGTCCAATGCCTTCCAGACCAGTTCTCCCAATGGTGACATTGGCTGGGACATGCATATCAAAGTGGGACAGACTGTTGAAGTGTGGCCTCTACAAGCTTCAGTTCTCAGCTACTTTTTAATTCTATGAATAAAGTAGTCAGTGAACCCCAGAGGCAAGCTTGCAGAAAGAACCTGGTGTGAAGGCAGAAGGACAGCTCTTGAGAGTGCTACAGAACAAGATCATGTGGGGTAATCCCCAAGACCCCTCCTTTATATCAATTTTGAACTATTTTCTACCAGCACGTGTGAAAAAGTGTCTTAAATCACTCACCTGCTTTCAATCATATTAATACACAGATTACAAACATAAGTAAGAACCTAGGTCTTGACCGTAGCCGTGTCAAAAGACGACAGTTGTTTTCCTAGCTACTCCAAGGTTGGTAAAATTCATGACATAGTAGAATTCAGGGAGATTTATAAGCAGGAATATATATTTACAAAAAGAGCAAGACACCATCAGCTCAAGTTAACAGAAGAAAAACCATCAGGGTATCTGAGAGAAGAGAAAGACCAGTTAGCTTCTAAATACCATTCATTTGAGTCAACTCCCTCAGTAGGACGTGAGGGTTTCTTCTATAAGAAACCCTTTCAGACCCATAGGTTTTGCCTGCAGGTGTTCATCTCAACAATTAGATTATAATGATAGGTTATAAACTTCATGGAGACAGAGAACAGGTGAACAATGTGTAATTAATCCCTAACACAATGCCTGGCCCGTATTAGGGCCTCAATAAATGTTTTCAAAGAATATATGACCATATTGGATTGTGCCAGAATATTTATTATGTATTACATCCTGGTAAACCCAAGTCATAATTATGTCTATAATAATTGGATAATGTTTTCAGAGCCCCACTGAAGGCAGCGTGGTATTCCTACTTGCCAGTTCCCTCTCTCCTAAAGGCGAGAAATGTGGGTAATGATTTTCTGAGTTATGGCCAGAATACTATACCTAGGAAAAGCAGTGGCACCGTTATATCCGGCCTCCCAACTAAAATATTGTCACCACCTTGTATAGGGTATATGGCAAGCAGCAATATTCTAGAGCCTTCTCCCCCCAGCACACTCCGTTGGCAAAAAGCGACTTATGGTTAATGCAACAGTGAAAATAAATTATTACCACTCTCTGATTGTGTGACAGGTTAGTAATTAACTTATGTCACCAGTTGGCCTCCCACAACTGTGTTTATTCAGCTCTACGGAGCACTTTTCAGGGAAAAGGGAAAGATCAGCAAGGCATTCTTTGTTTGCTGTAGATGCTAAATGCTGGTGGAATACATCTTTTCCTATTGACTAGGAAATAAGTTGGTTGTTAGGACATGATTTTCCATTCTTCAAAATGATATGGTGATGCAGGGAACTTGAAAGCTACCCTGGAATTAGAAAAGCATAAAGAAATTGCCCTTTATATACTAATCGAGCCATTGTGCCTGTTTTCTTTGGGTACTTTTTTCCTGTATAGCCACAGCAAAGAGCCTTGTGTTAAAAAAAGAAAAAAAAAAAAAAAGGTATGAAAAATTTTAATTAAAAGAAAAAAATGTGTTTTTTTCCCCATTGTAGGTTAAGTGCCTATCACACAGCCTAGGGACAATGGTATTAGATTTGTAATAAGTACAAGTGAAGCTTTTCATTTTGATTGGATTGGGTGTATTTTTCATCAGCATCTCCCGCGTGAGCCATGATTCCAAGACAGAGTCTTGTAATCTTCTGCAGTGGGAATGATTCAGCTTAAAAATCAATAGGGCATGAGGTATTTCAAGTTCTCATTATTGTAATGTGTCAACATCACTTCAGTGACCCCAGAGTCCTGTGTTGGCTGGTTTTTCCCCTGATTTATTGTGCAATCTCGCAGGGCAAACTATAATTTCACTTGGAATCAGAAAGTCTCCATTTACAGTCTGTGTCCCAGTCTCCAGTCATTAGGGCATTCTCAGGGAATCGATCCCTCCTCTCGTCGCTAAGAACTGAATGAAGTTGTCACCTGCTTAGATTACAAAGGCGACGGGTACAAAGACGTGATGAGGGTGAGCACCTTGGACGAGCTCTGCTTGGAGAAGGGCTTCCTGGATGTTCACCTGCCGCCGCTTGGTGGGATTCCAGCTTTTCTCAGGACGCCTCTTACAGAAAAGCCCCACCACCGAGTGAGCGCAGCGCATCATTTCTTCTTGCATGAACTGTCTGTGGATGATGTCATTTCCCTTGGTTAAAACAAGGAGAGAGAGCCTTTCTTGAAAGTCTGAGTTCTGGCACATTTTCTAGAACTGGTTGAGTCATGCCAACTCTTTTTAAATACCTGATCATCAAGCCGAGACTATAAAGCCAGGGTCTTCCATCCTTTTCCTAACTGGCAAAATACCTAGGAACTTAATGAAACTTCCTGTAAGAAGATGACTCTCTGATTTCAGCACGTCATCGATCAGTGCATGCATTCTACTCTGCTGCACACACACACACACACACATTCTCAGAGCTCCTTTCACTAGAGGTTATTCAATGAATGTTTATATGATAGTGTCAAGTCATCCTATAGCATCCATAATGAGTCCAAATTGCATTTCTAATACCTACTACTTAGCAATGGGTAAGAATGTCTGCCCAGGTCAGCCTCATTAGAAATAGAATGAAGTACCTACCATGTGTGTTCCATGCTCTCATGAAATCAATAGATTTCCTTCCCTCAAGGGCACTAACCGTGGAAAAGAACCAAGGTAAGAGGCAGTGGTAGTGCAGGGAATGTAACTGCAGAGGCCAGAGGAGCACAGGGAGGAGGCAATGAACACAGCAATATAAGGGCCTTGGAAGATTTCAAGGCTCATGTCAACATTTGCTCACTTGACCATGTGTGAAGATACCGTTCTCCTTCCCCGCAAAGATTATGGAGTCAGTTTTGATATGTGTGCAGCAGAGAAATCACCAGGTTTTACCGTCGCCTTTGTCCAGTAAGATGGTGCTCGTTTATCTCAGCCCTCGGCGGGTGGTTCTGTTCACCCAGGTGCCTCCTCCATCCCTCCTTCAGGTGGGGGGTTGGTGGAGCTGCTCTGGTCACATCCCTATCTTTTCTTCCTGCCCCTCCTGGTAGAACCCTTTCCTCGTACAGCTGCCCCCGCAGAGTGTTGACCACGTGGCTCTTACTCTCCGGTTTTCAGTCTGATCCTGTGCCCTCCAGCTTGGTAAAGTCCACAGGCCATTCTCGTGTCTCTTTGCATCTTGCCAGTTAAAAGTTGTTCAACTTCAAGAGCTCCATTTAGCAAAGTCTCTGAATCTTTTTCTAGGACATGCCTTCACTTCATAGACATGTACTGGTTCCTATGCTGGGTGCCAGGTACCCCCTTTTATATTCTTTTCTAAGCTGCTAAATCAGGTGGTTCTTCCTTGAGGCACTTTATTGACACTACAAGTTCTGCTTGGATCTCACAGCCTTCTTAGGACTTGCCTTCTCTTCTGGATTCACTCACTCAATTGATTCACTAAATACTTGATGGAGATCCTGGTAGGTGCTGAAGGGATAGTGGTGAACAAGACAGACAAGTTTACATTCTTGCTGAGGGAAGGTGGATCCTTGACTTTGAGGGGCTGCGTGGGGGCTCAGAAGGATGGGACCCTGATTCCCTAATTTCTGCGAATGGGCTGGGTTAGTCCTTCCTTAATAGAATATTATCTATTAAAGCTTAAACATGACCTCACTTGTCCTTCAGGCACTGGCCTCAGGCAGTGGGAGGATATGGAAAGATCATGTGGTTCTGTTAGATGCTTCTAACCTGTGGGATGTTGTGCAGATACACCTATAGGGACCCAAATGAACTGTGACCCCAGAGAAAGTTGACCTCAGAATCCCTGTGCTGCCCACCATGCCTCCTTTAAGGCCTATAATCTCAGCCTTGTGAAGTTCTAGGAGAAATCTAAGAAGAGGCTCCTGAAGCAGTGGAATAATTACAAGCTCAGGTCTTTTTTTAAAAAAATTAATTAATTTATTTTTATTTTTGGCTGCTTTGGGTCTTCTTTGCTGCACACAGGCTTTCTCTATTTGTGTCAAGAGGGGGCTACTCTTCACTGTGGTGAGTGGGCTTCTCATTGTGGTGGCTTCTCTTGTTGTGGAGCATGGGCTCTAGGCATGCAGGCTTCAGTAGTTGTGGCACGTGGGCTCAGTAGTTGTGGCTCACGGGCTTAGTTGCTCTGTGGCATGTGGGATCTTCCCAAACCAGGGATTGAACCCATGTCCCCTGCACTGGCAGGCGGACTCTTAACCACTGCATTGCTAGGGAAGTCCCACAAGCCCAGGTCTTAAGTCCACCACTAAGGACCTTGAGCAAGTTAATCTCCTTAGGTCTCAATTTTCTCATCTTTAAAATGAGATGGCGGTAGACCCCATCTTACAAGACACTGTTAAGGACCACATGTTATTGTGTATCTAAGAAGGTAGCATAATACCTACCACACAGGAGATGCTTAATAAACATTAACTATTATGAGAGGGTGAGAAGGGGAGAGAGAGAAGGTGTATTGATGGTGGATAAATTGTGCTGGCAACCTGTGTGTGTGGTTGTTTCCATTTTTAACCATCTCACCTTTTTGAATGTTTTTGCCATTAACACCAGACCCTGCGTAGAGCTCACCTGCTCTGTGATGATAGGTGCTCCTGGATGGACTCCGTATATCAGCTTCCTTATTACAAGTGGACCAGGCACTCTTCTTTCTTGGTATTTTATTCAGTCCCTGCTGGTTCTAGATTTAATCCAAATACTACCTTGGGTTATGTCTGTGTTATAATAATCCCATGTTACAACCTCTACACAGTAATGTTATGCAACTACTGAAAGGATGAGATAGGTCTAAATGTGATACAGTGGAAAGATGGTTTTCTCAGCTTAGATGTTAGTATAGACTTAGATGTGGATGAATGGAACAGAAGAAAGGTACAGAGCAGTGTATGTGGTATGATCATATTTGTGTATGTAGACTTATACATATGGATATCTGGATATATTCTACAAAGACAGACTAGGAACTGATAATAGTGATTATTCAGGAGAAGGTGGCTGAGGCTTCAGGGTAGGGGGAGACTAACAATTCATAATATGCCATTTTACACCCATTGACTTTTTACCATGTGCCTGCATTATTTTTCCAATAAAGTAATTATTAAAAAATGAATATTAAGCACAGCCCCCAAATCTTTATTTATGAGCCCCCTTTCTTCATCTCTTTTCCACTTCTCTAGACTAAATTTGATGGAAGAGATGGCAGAAGCCCAGGGATCCATAATATTTATGCCTTTATAACAGTTAGCTTTTGCTGCATAACAAACAGTTCCAACATTTCAGGGCTTAAAACAAAAATGATTTATTACCTCATATTTCTCTGTGGCAGCAATATGGACTAAGCTCAACAGGGCACTTTTTTCTACTGGTTTCGCCTGGGCTTACTCGTGCTCTGGGGCTGGATTGTCTAGAATGACTACTCATGTGGCTGGTGATTTTCTGCTGTGCTTCAGTGTTCCTCTATGTGGCATCCCCAGAAGGCTAGCTCAGGCTTAGTGAGAAGGCTAGCATGGATGTCAGACATCCAAGTGCAGTGAGAAGGCAATCCCTAACTCACAAGCACTTTCCAGCCTCTCCTTGCATTATATTTGCTAATACCTGCTTGCATTGTATATATTTGCTAAAACAAGTTACACAGACAACCCCAGAGTTAAGGAATAAAGTGACAGATAGTAATGGAAGAAACAGCAAGCTCACCTTGAAAAGGTGTCTGCAAACAGGGATGGGGTAAGTTTGTGGCCATTATTTACAACCTACCTCATCCCTCTTAGAAGCAAACCATACACTGAAGGGAATGATACCCTATAAGAAGGACTTCCTTTGAGCTAGATCTTCCTCCTAAAATTACCCTTGACAGTTGAGCCCAAGACTGTAGTCTCTCCCTTCATAAGTGCAGCCTTATATTTGCTTATACCTAACCATCCTCCTTATCTTTCAAAGTTTAAGCAATGATGCTGAAAGCTATTGTTTCTTCTTTCAGTGTAATGTCAGCCCAGAGGGAGGGTAGTCAGATGCCTCTAGTGACACAGAGCATCCCCAAGATAAGGGCCCACCTATCTCCAGGGTGTTCTGCACACCTGCCTGATGGAGCCTGCACCCATGGCATTCTGACAGGTGTGTCTGATTCTGAGCATCCTCACAGCCCTCCTGTTGAGAATCTATTTGCTTTGGATCAAGGATGCTGGTGCATCCAGCTTCGACTTCACATTCCTCTGTGCTTCAGTGTTAGCTAGTTTATTTCAGAGATTATTTGGGAACCCAATATATTTGTCTCTCTGATTCTGCTGGCATCAGTTTATGCTTCCATTGGCTGATGGATGCATAGATTATGGGAGTAGTGATATAGTAAAAAATGCTCTGTGATTCCTTTTTAATGAGAAACTAAATGGCACTCAAAAGTGCAGAGAGCTCAAGGTAAAAGGCAGGTATACCTAAGTCTGTGATCTGTGTATCTACTTTTCAGATACACTGTGCTTTACTTGACACCTCAGATTGGTAGATAGATGGGCGACTGTGAGAGGTCCTCAGAATGAGTTCTCCTCTTTCCATATTAGTTTTCTGAAAACTCCACGTATGTGTGTTTAATTGCAAACTTGCAAACTTTATCCTACAAAAGCAGAATAAAGTGTGGCAAGTTGGCATTTCTATTTAAAAAGCAAATTCCACTCAAATTGTTTTTCTCTTCTCCAGACTTGGGGATTCTGCCCTAGTTATGCAGTTCCTTGCTTGGTGGATGGATTTGAAGTATTCCTTTAAGCTGTTGATTGTCAATCACTTTTATATAGTTGTCACTTTCAGTATGTCACCATCAATAGCAGAAATGTAAAGCTTGTAGACACTCATTCTCACTCTGACATGCATGACTCAATTGAGCTCTGTTTATAAAAAGAATCTAAAAATACACAAATTCCTGATTAGGAAAACTGCTTTTCTGAAAGGATCTTTTATTTACCCAACAGGAAAATAATTCCTGGAAATGAATAGTCCTGCCAACTCACTTATTCATTTATTTCAAATATATCAAGGCCCTACTAAGTGTTGGTGCCAGTGTTAAAAGTTGGATGAAAACTGACAGGGAATCCATAACCTAGGAGCATACAGTGGGGTAGGGTTAGGAGAGCAAGTTAGATGGGGGAAAATCAAATAACCACAATTAAAAAAACAAACAATGATTACCATCTGAGATAAGGGTCCTAAAGAAAAGGTACCAGACTGTAGAAAAGCAGAGAGCAGAGGGACCCCACTTAAACTTGAATAGGTCAAGACGCGCTCTATTGGAGAGTGATCCTGGAGCTGACAGTGGATGGGGTGATGAAGGGTTAAGTCAAGGGTGGCCTGGGAGGGTGGTGGCCTTGATGCTGGTACTTTCAGACAACAGGAGGGGCTGGGGGTGTGGCACGTGCAAATGCCCTGAGGTGGGAGAGTTGAGATAGCTCTCCTGGGGCTTCAGGAAGGCCACGTGGGAGACAGCAGAGAATGGAAGAGAGGGAGTGGTGTGAAAGCAGCTGGCAGAGGAGGAGAGGGAGCTGGAAGGAAGAGTCGGATCTCTAGTTCTAAAGAGCTGCGGAGAAAGCACTGCAGGTACGGAGGGGTCCATTGCCAGAAGTCGTGAGGAAGAAGGCTGAGGGGATGGACTGAGATTTCAGCTTTATAACAAAGTGGGTTACAGCCAAGTGGAGGTGTTTTTGCATCTTGTGACACCCGTGGGCCCATAAGGCAGCCTAGCCTTGCCTCTCACGTTGCATTTGCCAGTCTAAAAAATAACTGGGAATTAGAATTAGGGTAATAAAAATAAGAGCAGCTAATCTTTATTGAAGGATTGCTTTATGCCAGGCACTGGGCTCATTGTTTCGTAGGCATCACGCTTGAGCCTTTCCCTTCTTTCGGCCACTCCGTTCAACCGTCCACACGTCGTTCAGCTCCAGCCTCTGAGGTGCACCCTCTGTCTGTCCACTGCTCTGTTTCCACTGCCACAGCCTAGTTCAAGCCACTGTTGTCGCCACCTTTACAACTGCAGCAGCTTCCCTCCTGGACTCCCCAGGATCTGTGTTTGCCACCCACTCCAATCCATTATCCACATGATAGCCCAAATTATTTAAAACCTAAATGCATTACACACCCGTGTTCACAGCAGCTCTATTCATAAGAGCCAAGAGGTGGAAGCAACCCAAGTGTCCATCAGTGGATGAATGAATAAACAAAATGTGGTCTGCACGTATAATGGGGTGTTATTATTCAGCCTTCAAAAGGAAGGAAATTCTGCCACAGGCTACAACAGAGATGAACCTTGAGGAAGTTATACTAAGTGAAATAAGCCAGTTACAAAAAAACAAATACTGCAGAGACCAACTTATCTGAGTTATCTAGAGTCGTCAAATTTATAAAAACAGGAAGTGGAATGGTGGCTACCAGAGACTGGGGCAAGAGAGAAAGGAAAGTTTTTATTTACTAGGTGTGGGGTTTCAGTTTTGCAAGATGAGTAAGTTCTGGAGATCCATTTGACGACCATGTAAATATACTTAACAGAACTGAACTGTACACTCAGAAACAGTTAAGAAGGTGTGCTCTGTGTGTGTGTGTGTGTGTGTGTGTATTTAAACCACAATAAGAAAAAAAATCTTCAAAAAAAATCTGTAAGTCAATTCAGTTAATCCCCTACTTAAAATTCTCCCATGGTGTCCTATTTTGCTTAGAAAAAAACCAAAACAAAACCAATCCAAAGCAAACCCAAACAAAATTACCTGTAGTGCCGAGGATCCCATAACTTCTGGTCTCTGCCTACCTCAGACCTCATTTCTTTGCAGTCTGTTTCTTCTTCAGTCTGCTCTAACCCTTCTCTCTCTCTTACTCATCTTAAAACATGTCAAGAGGGCTTCCTAGGTGGTGCAGTGGTTAAGAATCCGCCTGCCAGTGCAGGGGACACGGGTTCGATCCCTGCTCCAGGAAGATCCCACATGCCGCGGAGCAAATAAGCCCATGCGCCACAACTATTGAGCCTGCGCTTTAGAGCCCGTGAGCCACAATTATTGAGCCCGTGTGCTGCAACTACTGAAGCCCACGCGCCTAGAGCCCGTGCTCTGCAACGAGAGGCCACCACAATGAGAAGCCCACGCACCACAACGAAGAGTAGCCCACGCACCCCAACGAAGAGTAGCCCCCATTCACCGCAACTAAAAGAAAGCCCTCGCACAGCAAAAAAGACCCAATACAGCCAATTAAATACATTAATTAATTAATTAAAAAAAAAACATGTCAAGGTCATTATAACCCTTTGCATTCATTCATTCTTCAAAGCACAGTACTCTTTCCCTAGTTTCATAGAACGAATTTT
Source organism: Hippopotamus amphibius kiboko (assembly GCF_030028045.1). NCBI lineage: Eukaryota > Metazoa > Chordata > Mammalia > Artiodactyla > Hippopotamidae > Hippopotamus > Hippopotamus amphibius. The sequence continues at coordinate 126,362,715 of NC_080194.1, forward strand.
ATACTTTAGGCTGCAGATTCAATTTAAAGAAAACATTTATCAATAATAATAATAATAATGATAATGGAGAGGAGGAGAAGGAGGAAAATAAGAAAAAGATTCTTCTTATTGTTGTTATGATTAATATTATTAATCTCACATGCCTCACTTTTCTCAGACCTGGTTTCTCATTACTAAAGGAGTTTAGAGTTTCCATTTTAAAAGATTTTATTTTAATGGCATTCAAAATGTCACCATCCTTTTGGTTGAGATTTTTAAAATCTACCACTGACCTTGAGAAAGGACCGATTTTATTCCAAAGAAGCGACAAAGATGTTGTTTGTGTTTGAAGGTTTCCAAGATATTTATACAGATAGAATCTTCCAGTAAAATCACATAGTCTGGTAAAGGCTTTCTTCAGGGCTGGCTAACAGATTTAAAATGTAGTAGAAGCCGGACTTGAGGAAATGTGAAATAAATGATGGTCACTCTGATCGTGAGGGAGAAATGGCGTGAAAGATGGGAGATGGCTCCAAGGCAGGCGTGGAGGTAGCCAGCCTCAGAGAGTTGGCCATGTGTGTTGGTGACATGCTTGTTCCTGTGCTCTAAGCAGCTGCCTGGTTATAGCTTTCCTAGGGATGCTCACAGTTGCAGAAAGCTTCTGACTCTGACTCCCTATTTCCTGAGCTCTTGGCAAGAGTCCATAGAGAAAAAGAAGGTGGAAACGCATGTAATCTCTCTTTCGCATTATAAAGATTTGTTTTATTAGCCCATTGGTCTCATGTAGCTGGCATTGGACAATCATAGTGGAACCATGATTGGATTCTGCAGGCAGATCTGAAAGCGGCTTTTCAGGAACCTCAGGTTGAGTGTTTTTGAGATTTGAACTGCTTTTGTTCCTGGACGGTCACATGCTATGCCATCGAAGCCGACTCCGGGTTTCCTCATGCAAGCCTGCTCTTGTTCTGGACAACACGCAGAGTCGCGACCTGGCTAAGCCCCTTTCCTAAGAAACTCATGCTTTTGGTCACAGAGGGGACCAGGTGAGGGACAGCATGCACAGATGACAACACGCTATTATCATTCATTGGTTCACTGACTCCCTAAGTAATCGGAGTCTATTGGGTTTCACATGATGCAGAAGTCAGTAAGGATGAAAGCATACATGTTCCTCTGGAGACTCGGTACCAAATGAATTTTAATGGTCTCAATCCCTCCCACAAACACAGTTGGATACTCTGTTGGGCAATAAAGTTTAAAGGTTGGAGAAACTCCAAATCTGGGCAAAGAGAAATCTCTGCTTCTTTGTCCCAGACTAAAAAGAAAAGAGAAACAATTCATTGCCAGTACCTGGCAGGGATGCTGAAGGTTTCTGTCATTTGTTAAGTAGCACGGCACCCTTGAAAAGCTTTGAATGTGCAAAAAAAAAAAAAAAAAAAAACCCCAAAATCAAGACATGCTCTCTGGTGGCTGACCGATAACAATTTCAGGCATAAAAGTCGGAGAGGAACCTGAGCCTTGGCGTGTGCTGCTTTTCTCTCACTGTAATATCAAGTGCTGTCACAGGCTGAAAGATGAAGATGAGGGGTAGATTTTTTTTAAAGTACTGTTTAAGTTAAAGGCAGCTGGAATCACTGAGGTAGAGTACATTAGAATGGCTTCCCCAGCCAAGAGCAGAGAGTGGAGGCAAAGTCCGGGACTCCTGCTGGTGTTACCACGGATTGATGGAAAAGCCCATGGAAGATTGACAAAGAGAAAGACAAAGGAAGGAGAGAAGAGTGTGATCTTTGGAGCTGTCAGTAGCAGGCCATTGAAGGCTTCACAAGAAGGAGAGAGGGATAGGCCAGTATACCTGATTTCACTTTGGCTTCCCATATGCAAGTTTTTTAATGTTCACCCTGCACTTTTCTAAATGCCTATCATGTGGCTGAAATACATCCCTCTTGGTAGATGGAGAACATCTTATGCAAAAAATAAAGACCTGGAAATTTTCCTTCTGTCTTTCTAAGCACTGAACTGATGTGGGGGAATTTAAAAACAGGAGCTCTTGGAATCAAAATGAGTTTTCATGCCTGCAGAGGCAAGGAGCCCATGGAAACTACCAACTGGCATTGCTGAGAATAATTGTTGTGAAATTGAGTCCATTGTGAATAGTCCTCAGAGATAATTGTCCTGGCTAGAACGAGCACCAAAGAGGGAATTTTAATATTTACTGACTCCCTGGTGAAGTAAGAAAACTTTTGCTTTATTAGAGGCAGCAGTGTTGGTAATTTGCAGGTGGAATGCATTAGTGACATACACCATAGGACGTCGTGACAGTTACAATTTTTTTTGATAAGCTGTTGTCCAGAGGCGATGATTCAAATTCCACCAGTGACTCTTCTCTTTATAGAAGTGTCTGGATTTGAAGTCAGAATTTTCTTCTATTGAAAATATCCTGATTCTATAGGAAACCAGAGAGTCTGCTGAGCTCTTTATAGAAGAGTCCATCTTGTGAAGCCCATGGGATTATGTACCATTTCACAATGACCAGGTCTTCTCCAAAGACTTTTCATGACCAGAATAAGGGAACAGAGGTGCTCACCCATGCATTTCTTCAACAAAAGCATACATTATAATTTTTTTTAAGAAAAGAAACTTCACTCACAAGTGCTCAAAATTCAAATATTGGGTAGGATAGGGAATACATTGCATTCAGGCACTGGGCATATTTTTCTTTAGAGGGAAGTCATTGAGCAGAAAGGTAGGCATGGGGAATGTTCAGAGTCCAGCCAGAGCCTAATGTTAGGAGTCCTCTGGACCAAGCCTGGAGGTTTTGTAGATTAGAGGAGAGGCTGTTTGAGCCTTCTGACCCTGATATATACCCATGACTGATCCTAAGAGAGGCATGCACCTATTTCCAGAGCTACCCTGAGAAGATGGGGATATTTGTGAGGTCTTTCCTTTCTTGTCCAGTGTTCATAAACTACGAGGACCCTCCGTGTCCTGTGTTTTGAGCATCTTGACCTTAGTATGAGAGAATCTGGCTGAGGAGCATATTAACTCTGAGTGGCCATTGCATCTTGTCAGTACTTCCATCTTTTGCCATTTAAAAGTCGGCTTCTGAATTTGGTTTTGGTGTGGAAGGGAGGACGAGAGGGATTTTGTGATGAGTCCCTTCTTTTTATCCACGTCCCTTCCCACTCTGAGAATTCACACATCAAAACAGCACGGTGCTGAAGACTGAGTCAGCCTGTTCTAGGCTGGCTTCAAATCCTAACTTCCCAATCCATTCTTAGCTGTGAAATCTTGGGTACCTTGCCAACCTCTCTAAGCCTCAGACAACTTATCTGTAAGCTAATGAGAGCAAAAGGTTTTATGGGGGGGGGGGGGTTAGGTAAGATTGAATGAGTAAATGAAAATAGGGCATTTAGCACAGTGGCTGCCATAGGGCAAATGCTCGGCGGTGGTGGCCAGGATTAAGACTGGGCTGCTGGTGGCGGGTCTCTCAGCTCTTCTTCCTTTGGGTGCCAGCTTTGCACTCAGATAGCAGTGCTCATGGCCTCATATCTAGGCATGGGAAATTTTCATGGAAAGAGGTAACACATTTGTCCCACCCCTCTGGGTAGAAGTTCCAAGACCATGACTGCACCATTTATATCCATGAACAAAGGAGAACCAGTCACTGAGGGCAAGAGAATGAAATGGTCCCATGGACCTAGTCTAGTTCACACAATCCAACACCAGCACTTGAGGGGGAGTCAGGCCCAAAGAGATCCCAGAATGGAAGGCAGAGGCTGTTGGGAAAGATAAAAGTAGGGAGAATAGAGATGGAGGAGACCCAGCATACATACCTGCTGAGCTTTGCAAGTTGCCGCTATTCACCTCAGACAGAGTTCTGACTGCAGAGCAGGAAAGTGTTCTTCTTGTAAGGAATCAACACTTCAAGGCATAGACCATGTTGTCCTTTAAGCCTTTAGTTATTGGTTTTCCAGAGTGAGCCTCACTGAGAATAGATAAACCCAGAATCAATCAGCCCTCAAGGTCATGTTTCCAGCCAGTGTTCTTTCTGATTCTGAACGTGGCCAAAGCCACACCCTCCACCCTTTGGGGATGCCGTTTGCTTAAAAAAGATGTTAAGGATGCCATTCATGACACCCACATTGGCATTCTCTTTCTGCCACATCTTACCATATTCATCTGATGTTGACCTCCTGAGAGGTCCCCGGAGTTCAGCAGGGAGGTTTAGTAGCATCCCTCCTTCAGAGGGTTGAAGGACAATCACTTGCCTTTCCTTTAGCTGCTCCTATTCACCCCACACTCCTTCAGACAGCAGATTTGGTCCCCTGCTGAGATCAGAGGTAGCTCAACTCAATACTTTTCCATTTAAAAGCAGCCACCTAGTCTACCATCTTTTATCTTTGTCCTAGTGATGTTTGCAAATGTGCTTTAGCAGCGGGGCATGCAGGTGCCCGTGCGTGGGTGCATTCCCAGGGGAGCCCTCAATGTGCCTCGCAGGCCAGCGTCTGTGTCTAGTCTTCCTCTCGTCGGACACCACACTGGCTCTCCTTCAGGTGTTGTTCAAGGCTCGCCCTTCCCCTGTAGATTTGCAGTTCCTACCAACAGTAACAGCAGCATCAATAATACGAATGTTTATTATTATATTACTGTGACTATTATTATGATTATAATAAGGAGGAAGAGGAGGGGGTCGAGAAGATGACAAGGAAGAACAGCAAAGTAGAGGCAGTGGCAGTAACAGGAGGACATGTGAGCACAGGCACCGATAGTTTATGAAAGAAGGGAGGAGGGAAGGAAGAGAGAGAGAAAGAGGAAGGAAGAAGTGAGCATGTATTAATGGTTTCCTCTGTGATAGGTACCCTGGCCAAAACTTTACATTCTTTCTCTCCTATAATCCTTTCCAGGGCTGTATGACATCATTTATTTCATCATCTTTGTTTTAAAGAAAAGGATGCTATAACATAGGGAGATCAACTCGATGATGGGTGATGACTTAGAGAGCTGGGCTCGGGTGGGTGGGAGGGAGTCCTGGGAGGGAGGGCATAGGGGGATATATGTATAAATACAGCTGATTCACTTTGGTGTACAGAAAAAAACTGGCATAACAGTGAAAAGCAATTATATTCCAATAAAGAGCTTAAAAAAATAATAAAAATAAGGATGCTAAGGCTTGGAGGGCTTACTTTTCTTTCCTTTCTCTCCTGACCAATCCCTTGTGCACTCAGCTGCCAGACTGTCTTCCTCAGGCACAGTACTGACGCCTCTCTTCTCTCAAACAACCTTCAGGAGCTCCCAGAAAAGTCCAACATCGAAACCAAAACAAACTTATGGTTACCAAAGTGGAAACGTTGGGGGGGAAGGGTTAAATTAGAAGTTTGGAATTAACAAATACACACTACTATGTATAAAATAGACAATCAATGAGGACCTACTGTATTGCACAGGAAACTCTACTCAATATTCTGTGATAACCTCTATGGGAAAAGAATCTGAAAAAGAATTTGATATGTATATGTAAATGAATCACTTTCCTGTACACTTGAAACTAATGCAACATTGTAAATCAACTATACTCTAATATAAACTAAATCTAAAAAACAAGAAAAAACCCTAGGGTCCTCCCATTTTGGTCCTGGGCCTTCTTTCCTGGGAGTCTAAGATTTAGACTAAGAAGTTATCTACCTCCTTCCACTCATAGCCAAGGGCTGTCAACCCTGTTCCCAAGCCACCAGCCACTTAGGAAACTCTGCTTAGAAAGGGTGGTTTTCTCCCAACAGAGCTTTTTTCTTGATCAGAATATACCTACAGTTCCCCGTGTCCACAGAATTGAGACCACATTATCTCCTTAATCTGCCTGCCTTTTTGTCCCATTTCTGAAAACCTCCCCTGCTCCCACTTTACTCCATGCCTCTACTATAATTATTTTGGGGTTCCTGGACCCAGTTCTAATGTGTGTGTGTGTGTGTGTGTGTGTGTGTGTGTGTATGGGTGTCAGGGGCTTCCCACACACCACCTAGCAATTCTCGGGCACCAGCCGAGTGTCCAAAATTCAGTTCCGTTCTGACCCTGTGTACCAGGAGACAGCATCAGATTCCACAGGTAAAAGGCTCCGTCCTACAGACCATCCCCCCAACCACACAGACTTCACAGGCCCATCTCAAGTCTGTGTTTCTGACTGACTGGCTGTAAATCAGAGATTCCCGTGACCTTGATGAATTTGCTAGAGCAGCTCACAGAACTAACGCAGAGAACCATTTCACTTACTCGATCGCAGCTTTATTGTGAAAGGTTATGACTCAGGAAGAGCCGGATGGAAGAGAGGTACAGGGCAAGGTGTGGGCAGGGGTCCGGAGCGTCCATGCCCTCCGCAGGTGCTGCTTTCCCTAGATCTCCACGTGTTCAACAGCCAGGGAGCTCTCTGAACCCTGTCCTTTTGGGGTTTTGTGGAGGCTTATTACATGACATAGTCCTGATGGATTAAATCACGGTCATTAGCAATGGACTCAACCTCCAGCCCCATTTCCCTCCCTGGAGGTGGGGGGTTGGAGGACTGCATGTTCCAACCCTCTGATCTCCTAGTTTGTTCCCCTGGCAACCAGCCCCCATCCTTAGATTACCTAAAGGCTTTCCAAAAGTCACCTCATTAACATAACAAAAGATACCTTTATTGCTCTTAGCACAGGAAATTCCAAGAGTTTCAGGAGCTCTGTGCCAGGAACAGGGCGGAAGACCAAATATGTATTTCTTATTATAAATCACAACCTCGTAATACTGAACTAGCGTGGTCTTCAGTATACGTGCATCTACTGTTTTCTTTTTCTTTTCTTTTCTTTTTCTTTTTGACCGCACGTGGCTTGCAGGATCTTCGTTCCCTGACCGAATATCGAAGCCATGCCCTCAGCAGTAAAAGCACAGAGTCCTAACCACTGGACCGCCAGGCAATTTCCGCATCTACTATATTCTTTATATGGAATACCTCCTCCAGCCACTTGAAGGCCCCCACCCATCCTAATCTCCACCTGGACAAATTCTGCTCTGTCTTTTAATACTTAGCTCAAATGTCAGCTCTGCAAAATGTTCCTTGATTCTCTCAAATAAAATGAGTTTATGGAATCAGTATTCTTTTCATATACCTCTACAGGAACACCTGAGTTGTGTATTTAAACTTCTGGCTTCAAATTTCAGCTCTGCCTGATACTAAGTGGGTGACTAGGTAAGCTGCAGTAACCTGCCCAAGCTTTATTTTCCTCATCTTTAGAACAGACTTAAGCTTCAGACCAGTCTCATATAGTTGTGAAGATAAAAAAAAAAAGGTGATTGTAAAACACTTAACAGCGCTCAACTAACTACCTGCTGCTGTGTTGTTATTATGATTATTTTGTGTATATGTGTTTAAAAGTGTCTATAGTTTCAGAGTAAGAGATTCTCAAGTATGAGGCTTATTCATTTTTATAACCCAAACACTTTACACGGTGACTAGTTCATAAATAAAATCCAACACTTTTGTGGAATTGAAGAAGGCAACTTTTCACTAAAAAAAGGCACTGGGAGACAATTTGTTTATTGTAATGATTTTGATCACTCACCACCAATCATCTGGGAGTAAAATGAAAAAGCTTATTTTCTCCATTCTCATCCCTTGGATTTAGATAATTTAGATTAAAAAGTGCATTTTTCAGTATTACAGTAATTCCCTCTATATCGAACAGAGAACTTTGCTTCAGCAGAAAATTGTGTAGTCATAGGAGGACAGGCAGACGATGGGTTATTATGGGGATGCTGTATTTGGGAAAGAACCCTGATCTTTGCATATTGAGATCTCCTAGTTAAAACCACCCTCTTCCCCCTACAAAACATGCTCTGGGGTCAGAGACAGAGGACCAGGCTGCATCTGGAGCTGTGAGCATCATCTCCTACTGGTACAGATACTGACATTATGAATTTTCCTTTTAGCCTCTTTATCCAAATAGCGATACAGAAATGCGCAGACGTGTGTCCAAACCAAACCTGTGTGACGGGATAACTGGCTCATTGTGGACCAGTTGTTAGCAAGAAACTTTCCAGCATAAGCCGGTTCCTAATTTAATTCCTTGGCTAGTGTCTGACAAGCCACTTTATGGAAGGGCGTGATGATATATGGCCTTCCCCAGCTCCACCGCGTGCATTTTGACGTGGCCCACAATTCTGCATATTCAGTTTGCCCCCGTCCAGAAATAACTGTTCTCCCTTCACCTTTAGTATTCAAGGTTGTGTCCTGATCCCAATACATCTGTGTTTAGGGCAAAACTGGAGGGTCGTCAATTAATCTTACGCGTGACAGTTAATTACTCCCTAAAGCCTCTTTTTCTCCTTCCCAGCTGGACAGAGAAGTGGAGAGCTCTGATTTCTGACACCAGCATCTCCCCTCTCCTGACGGGCTTCTTTTTGGCAGCATTTACTCTTATGCCTGCATGGCTGAAGGAGGAGGGGATTTGAGGATTTATGTTCAAGGAGAATTCGGAAATGCTTTGTGTTTCAGAGAGTGCTTTGCCTGGGCCTTTAATACTTGAGACTCTTAAAATCCCTGAAACAGGACTCTGTTGCTGAAACAAAACAGCCACTTTCTTGTCCCCCATTAACTCCAAAGCCTGTCTTCACCCATCATGGACTTGACTTTCAAATTATCCTCCCCATCTTCTGCCACATCCCTTTATGCCCAGGATCTTTTTTTTTCAAGTACTGAAATTTTAGCTTGTCTTCAGTGGTTACTGCTTTGTTTTCCAATTTTTTAAAGTACATGACCATGGATTGTTATGAGAAATACATTTCCTGTGGGGTCTTGAGCCCTAACATTGATGATAATGGTGATGACCATTTTGCATTTAGAAGAAATGAGACCCACCAGGTTGAAATGATGTTCTTGATGCCTCACTGGTTTTGGTGAGTTCATTTTTGTGCTTGTTGAACCAATTCAAATGGTAGATATTCCTATAGTCTCTTTTCTTTCCCAGAATGTTGCTGTTCCTGCAGTGGGTGAAAACATGGATTTGTCTGTTAGGATGTCTGAGAAAATGAGATTGATAGCCGCCATATGGTTGGTACTTGATGTGTCTTGATTAAATTGAGGGTTGTCTGGTCCAAACGCCATGCACAGTTTTAGAAGGAAATGGTGGTTAAGTAAGGTCTTTATCTGATTTCAAAAGGATCAAATAAAAAAAGAAAAGAAAAATCATTGCAGATATTATATCTGGGGAAAGGGACAGCTGATAGAGTCACTCTTCAGTCTCAACCTTAAGTGGGGTGTCAACTGGGGAGTCTCTGGGAAAGGAAAAGAGAACTAGCAATGGACCAGTGATTACCTGGGTTATTTACATCAATGTGTTTGCATTTTATAGATGGGGACACCGAGGCTCAATGATTTTAGGCAGTTTTCCTAGGTTCCCAGAGACCTGATTCAAATTAAAAATTATGCTCCATTCACTGCTTTGCTGCTTCTCAAAAAAGTTCTGACCTCCTGGGCCCATTCATCAGGGAGATGGAGTTCAACCCAGTCCATCGTCTCTAGCTTTTGGATCTCATTGATGCTGCTCTAGCCTTGCCTCAAGGGTTGCCCAGAGCCCCTGCCCTTTGGAGTCTGTATATCCTATAGGTATGTATAGACACGTGCATAGGTACATATATGTGTGTGTGTGTGTGTGTGTGTGTGTGTGTGTGTGTAGAGTTTGCATTTATATAATTTGCAACAGTAGCAGAAGCTGTGTCTCCTTCTTCCCTGAAGCCAGCAGAAGCAGGGATGCCATTTGGCCAGAGTTCAGCCTCTCACAGATTTTGTCCCTGGCTTACCTCCTAGAGGGGCAGGAAAATGAAGGGGACACTCTTTTCTAGGTGGGCTCTCAAGGACTGTGAGAAGAGAGACACTTTATTCTCACTACTTTCTACCTTTTCAATGAGAAGCTGCACCCTGTGCAGGTATAAAGTGGAAAACTTGATTTGCCAAGACAGCCAAATGCCTCTGCAGTCAAGATGAGAGGGGGCCGTCTGTGTCCCTGACCCATCAAGTGGGATTGATAATCCCCACCCTGCCTGGCACACGGGGTTGAATGAAGGGCAAATGGCAATATTTATGGGGGGTTTTGTGGGCCAGATGAGACTAGACCAGCGGTACTGTTGCATCACATTGTCATTATGTTAAAACCAATTTTCTTTGCGAGAGGAAATTCTATAAAGTGGAGTCGGCCCAGCCTTCCATGCAGTGCCCCCACCTCCTAAAAATCCAGAAAATGTTCCTTTCTGATGAAGATTCTGCAAGAACTTCCAATTACCCACATGCATTTTGTGCCCGACTCTCTCTTAGCAGCCCCATATACATTTCTCATTTAATGTCCACAGTGCTTTGTTATTACCACTTTGAAAAGACAGATGCGTAGAAGGATTAAAGGATTTGCCCACATTCATCCAACTAACATATGCCCTGGCTGTGGATTTGAACCTCTCCTTTTAACCACCTGCTCTAAGGACTGAGGCTCTGCCTGGGATCCGTAGGAATGAGAGTAAACTTACCAGTCTTGCTTTGTTGTGTGAGAGGAACAGAAATAATTATCGAGAAGCCATTTGTGCTTCCACTCTTCACTTGCTAGGGTTTCTTATGCTGTGACCAGATACCAGCCATGTTCAGTGATTTACTTCCTTTGCAGAACACTTAGGACTTCTTGAGGGCTCCCATTGCAAGTTGGCATATGCAGGCAACTTTGCTGAATTAAAAGCTTCCCAAGTTCTGGTGGAGCGTATTTTTGAAAGTGATGATATATGAAGATTTTCACATGATGTTGATCAAAGGCTTTTGATATTATTGTACTATAGGCTGTGAAATTGCGGGTTTAGAAAATGGACTTTTTTGTGGAACTGCCGAATTCTGGTGGGGATCGCACGTTTGTCCACCTTCCTTCGAGGTTTGTAATGAGATTGTGTGTTAAGAGATACTTTGTAGGCTTCCAAGTACTATATAGTTTTTTAAAAAGCTGACTTATTATATCGGTGGACAGTCTGTGGACACTTGGTAAAAATTCTAAAATGGAATCACTCAACTGCTATATCAGCAGGACTACTTGGTTATAAGCAAGAAAAAGTGGCTTGGGTCACTTAAATAAAAAAGATATACGGACCCCTGTGGATTGAAGGGAAGGGTGGTGACCAGACTTGAAAAGGGCAGAACCAGGGCAGCTCCAAGGGCCTCCGCAGCAGGAACCCTGCCGAGTTCTCTCCTGACACCATCAGAGGGATGAGTGAACTCCATCAGTTTTCAGCCTCTGAGTGACCTAGATTGGGTCAAGTACCTGCCCTTTGATTTGGGAAGACCGAGACATCTGATTAATACTCCCACCAACCTGTGTCCAGTAGGGCAGAGGGAATTCCCCCAAAGGAAATTGGAATCTTATTATCAACAGAAAGCAGGCAGATACTGGACAGAAAAAAATTAATTAAAATCTCAACAAAATAACTGTGGGTGCCCAGGGTTAATAAGTGTTGTGGAAAAGTAATTCTGAAGAGGTGTCAATTGGCATACATTTTTGGAAGGATGATTTGTATCAAAATTTTTTCACCATGTTGAGATCCTTTAATCTAGAAATTTCACTTCTGGAAATAGAGACATTTTAAGACAATGATCAGGCAGATGGGAAACATGGGTATACAAGATGTTTAGTATGGTATTTTTCAATAATTGTGAGTAAATGGAGACAAAAATATCTAACAGTGGAGTATCGGTAGAATTATAACAAGTAGAAATCATGGCAGGGAAGCTTAAAGGCTATGTTAGTGTTGACTTACTGGTCAAGGAAAAGATATATGTACATTTTTAAGAATGAAGATGTTAATTTCTAAAGCCCAAGGTATCTCTTTCAGACATTCCACTATTAATTACATTTCTCCTTCTAGTTTAATTTTAATTAAACTTTTCCTTGTTTCCTTCCTTCCCTCCCTCCCCCACATCTCTCTTTCTCCCTCCCTTCCTCCCTTTCTTTCTCTTCCTTCCTTCCTTGCTTCCTTCCTTCCTTCCCTCATTTTCCTTTCTTTCTGTCTCCTTTACCTATAACACCATCAGTCATCTTAAGGTCATATTGTGTTTCCAAGAGGGACTTGTGGGCTCACCTGGAAACTTTCTGGCTGATTATAGCCTTTGTATAAACTTCTTGCAAACACACACACACACACACACACACACACACACACACGTATCCCAATTTTTGAAACGAATTTAGATATGCTCCCTTAAAAATCAATCATCTTTATCTCCTTGAAAATTATTATCCTTAAAGCTAAATAGTGAGGGCTCTCCTGTTGTCTGAAAGTGGAGGGCTTAGGATTGGAACTTGGAAATGAAATCCTATCACTCACCCATTTTCATTCTGTGTCTTAGTCTTAAATTAGAGTTACTGGAAGGGGAATGGTCCCTTTGCAGGGCTTCTGGACATCTAAGCCCTGGAATTAAGAGTTCAGCTCTCACGTTCTCACCAAGGTTATCAACCAGCTCCTACAAAGCCAAATATTTGTTTTCTAATGAAAGTGGAAGGAGATTCGGTGGAGTGAAAATGCCCTTGCATCTAGAAAAACTGGCATCTGTTTTCTTTGAATCAATTTCCAAAGATTATGCAGCACATTTTAATGATGCTCAGGGGAGCTACAGTGTGTGTATCTGAAAAATGAGGATGAACATTTTGTATGTCTTGAAGCAGATAAACCTCTGCCCTGCCCCCATTGAAGAGATCATAAAGCAAAGTGTTGTTAATCCAGAAGTGATGGGCAGGAATGGCATGTTTCCAGAGATGATATTTGCTAAAATATTGATGGTGAACCACCTTCCCATCTTGGATTAATTTTGACCCAGGCTGGCCATTCATCAGGGAATGCATAATTCCATCATATTTGGAGGATTTTTGAGAAAGAATATTTATGAAGACATCAACTTCAGTCAATGAAATAAGACAGCTAAAAGACTGCAAAGTATGTCTCGGCTTGGCGTAAGGAGAGTAATTCTGGATGAAGCTGTTTTTATTAATTTAGCTGATGGGAAGATGTGGGGGTGACTTATAAAGTTAAATGTTACCTATTCAAGAATCATAACTTGCCTGGAGATTAAATAAGTGGGTTAATATTAATAACCATGTTAATATTTAACTAAGGTTAAATAGCCAGACTGCCATGAAAGTACCTAAGAAAGGTATCTTGAAAGATACCCTTAAAGGTATCTTGAAAGTCAATTAAAGATGTTTTTATTTACATGACAAAGGGAGAGTCTTGAGGAAATTCATGTTTAACATGAAATATCTGTGTCAACTGATGAACAAATGAAAGAGAAGAAGAAAGAACGAGATCGAGGAATAGAGGAAGGGAAAAAGAAAGAATCAGTGGCGTTAGTGATGGCTGAAATGCAGAGACTGAAAATCAGGTAAAGATGACGCCAAGACCTCCGACGCTGAGGTTGGGAAAAATGGAATTCAACAGCTGAAGGTGCCATTTTCATCACTAAAGTAACCAAATGTTCATCCCTTGGAAGTGCGATGGGGTAAGAAGATGAAGTGAGCCCGTGACATTTACTTGAAGTGAACAGGAATGAATACCCACCTCACCTCACGTCACCACACCCATCCTTCATGTCAGAGCCTTCAAAGCGCGTTGTCCTCTTTGTCTCACTCTTCACTCTTTCTTCTTAGGTGAAACCTGTATGAAATATTATCTTGGAAATAGAGATCAGAGCTTCCTTTGGACATACTCTATGTATCCTAGCAACTTAGTATTTCCTACAAAAGATCACTTAGAAGCCCCCTCACAGAAATGAAGCTTCTGGCAGAAAGTTTGAGTGAAGAATCTAATTTCACACTGATCAATGAATTAATTCCCACGTTAAAAAAAAGGAGATGCCCTTGCCCAGATGTTTCTGCCACTGACCATTGAGTAATTACACATGATGGTAGGACCAGTGGCACCATTTCTCTTCTCATGGGAGGGGCATTCTACCAAGCACATCCACTACTGCTGTGGAAGGCGCTGCTGTAACTTATCTCAGTTGAGTCACTAGTCAAGAGGTTATACCAGTGCACACACCAGTCACACTACATTACTTTAGAATGCGGTTGCCAGTGCTACAGTAATACTTGTTCTAGCCATGGGGTAGATGCTTCACACACAGTATCTCATTTAATATTCAATAAAATACCATATGGGCTAAGTATTATTACTATCTCCATTGCACATAAAAGACGTAATCTCACAGAAATGAAATAAATTGTCCTGTCCGTTGAAAGAAGACAAATTCAAATCCAGAAAACCAACTTGAATCTGTGCTTTGAAACATTATTTTATACTGGCTCCCAAAGGAGTTTGGCTAATTTATCCAGTACTTTCCGTACTGATGGCCTTCCTTTTTTTTTTTTCTTCTTTTAATTTTTTTATTTTTTGGCCTTTCTTTTTAAATTTATGTGCTTATTACTGAATATGTTAAAATGTCTTAAAAATTCAAAATTTATAAATGTTATGTAGGGAAAAGTAAGTCTTTCAACCTAGGATCTCTGGGTCCGCATGTCCTGTCCCTGGCAGCAATTACTCTTTATCAGTTTCTTTCATACCTTCCAAAGAGAGTGTAGATGTATCCTAAGATATATACGTGTATACCCCATCCTGTATTCCTCACATGTGATAATGCACGCTATGCATGCAATGCAGTATTTCCCCCCACCTACTTAATATACTTTGGTTGTCTTTCATACCTATATCACCAGCCTTTGGAATGCATGGGTGCATATTCAAGATAGTTCATGTTCAAGATATGGACATGTAACTTGCTAGATTATCGGTTGTCACATTTCTGCCTATTCTCTACCTTGTTAAGGCTACCTGAAACACTTTTTTGTTTTGTTATTTAGGACCTTCTAAACTCTAATGATATGCGCCTGTAACACTGTGGAAATCCCCTATCTTGGGAGTTGGTCTTGATCCTGTTAAAAGCCACCTGTTTAAGGGGACTAAAGAATGTGAGGATTATCCTCCCATGTCACAGTCCTTAGTCATTGACTTCTAGCCAAGGCCAGAGCTGCCAGATTGGCGGGGTTGGGGGGGGGCATTTCTTTCTCACAGTAGAACCCAGAAAACTTTTGAGGAGAGGTGGTGATTGCTGCTCTCAGAAGGGCAGGGATGCATACAATGTAGGTTTACATCCATGTGTCCTGTGTAGACATCCAGGATGCAGAAGAGTGCCTGCACCTGTCATTCAAGACTCTGCTTTATCCAGCTTCATCTTACCTGGTTACCCCTTTTCTCAATCCATAATTGAACTATATTTCTTTTCATGTGGCACGCATGACTTGCCATGTGCTTTGGACCATGTAGTTTCCTTTTTCTTAAATGTCCTCCTACTCGATGTTAAATCCTTTCCACTGTGAAAGATTACAAGAGTCCTGTCACCATCAGAAAACCTGATGGAATCACTCCTTCCCCTTCTTTTACCTAGACCCTGATTCTCATTACAGGGTCACTCTCTTTCCTTATCTTTTAAGTGCCTTTATTCCCCTCCCTCAAATTGCCTTGCACATTATAATTGCTCAACAAACATATGGTAATTAATCCCAAGGAAATACCCAGGAGTTGTGCTGCATTGCCCTTCAGCTCTCCGAGACACCTAGACTTCTACTTTCCAAACTCATGACACTTCACTCATTAGGAAATTGACAAGCTGCCTAACTGTTTGAACAGTCTCCAACACATTATAAATATTTGGATAAAACCACCATCCAAGCACAGTCATCACAGAGCCAGTAAAAAATGACCTTGTCTTCCCCCTCTTTATTTGCATGTTTTCCACAGTATCATCTCCAAAGGCAACAGGAGAAAATGGTGAACAGCTGGGAACAGGAGATGTCCTTCACACATCCTATATTTGGAACTGGTAGAAATAGCCACTGTGACTCTGTTGTCAGTTCCTCAGGATAGATGTGATTTCAAAATTCGGTCTTGGTTGTGAGCCCCTTGAGGGCAGGGCCTTATGCATCTTGGCATCACCTGTGCCAGGGGAGAGTTTCTCAACCACAGTATGGAAAGTTCTTTGCCCAGGGAAGCCGTCTTTTGTGTTGTAGGATGAGGATATGTAGCAGCATCCATGCCCTCGACTCACTGGATGCCAGTAGCACCCCTTCCCCAGACTATGCTGACTAAAAATGTCTTCAGACATTGCCAATGTCTCCTGGTAGCAGAAATTACTCCTGGTTAAAATATACTCTTGTAGGGGCTTAACGAATATTTCTGAATGCACATGTACAACTTACCAAAGTTTCAACATTATCTATTAACTTGTTTTCTCCACATGAAGAACAATAAATCCACCTCAGCAGGAACTTAGAAGAAACACATTTTACTCAGTTCCTAATCAGTGGGTAAAATCTTGCTGTAAACAAGCCCCAAATTCCAACCTTCACCTTTTTATAGACTCCAAAATATAATGAAGGTGTGTTTCCAGCGGGTACCCAAGCCATGTAACTCAGCATTTTCAAAAAAGATGCCATCAAAGAGGGGTTATTTGCCTGGTAAACTATTTTCTAAGCGAAGACATATTCCATGGATTGCAAGCTCTTCCGCTGCATTAAAAATACTTTATCCCAAGCAAAACATAAGTCTACAGCTTTCACTTGGAGTATAACCATCACAAGAAGTGAGATATATGTGTATTAAGATACTAGCTGTCAGGCTTCCCTGGTTGTGCAGTGGTTGAGAATCTGCCTGCCAATGTAGGGGACGTGGGTCTGAGCCCTGGGCTGGGAGGATCCCACCTGCCGAGGAGCAACTAAGCCTGTGCGCCACAACTACTGAGCCCACATGCTGCAACTACTGAAGCCCATTTGCCTAGAGCCCATGCTCTGCAACAAGAGAAGGTCAAAATGGATAAAGACCTAAATATAAGGCCAGACACTATAAAACTCCTGGAGGAAAACATAGGAAGAACACTCTTCGACATAAATAACAGCAAGATCTTTTTTAATCCACCCCCTGGAATAATGGAAATAAAAACAAAAATAAATAAGTGGGACCTAATGAAACTTCAAAGCTTCTGCACAGCAAAGGAAACTATAAGCAAGAAGAAAAGACAACCCTCAGAATGGGAAAAAATATTTGCAAATGAATCAACAGACAAAGGATTAATCTCCAAAATATATAAACAGTTCATCCAGCTCAATATTAAAAAAATAAACAACCCAATCGAAAAATGGGCAGAAGACCTAAATAGGCATTTCTCCAAAGAAGACATACGGATGGCCAAGAAGCACATGAAAAGCTGCTCAACATCACTAATTCTTAGAGAAATGCAAATCAAAACTGCAATGAGGTATCACCTCACAGCGGTTAGAATGGGCATCATCAGAAAATCTACAAACAGTAAATGCTGGAGAGGGTGTGGAGAAAAAGGAACACTCTTGCATTGCTGGTGGGAATGTAAATTGATATAGCCACTATGGAAAACAGTATGGAGGTTCCTTGCAAAACTAAAAATAGAACTACCATATGATCCAGCAATCCCACTACTGGGCATATACCCAGAGAACACCATAATTCAAAAAGACACATGCACTCCAATGTTCATTGCAGCACTATTTACAACAGCCAGGACATGGAAGCAACCTAAATGTCCATCAACAGATGAATGGATAAAGAAGATGTGGTACATACATACAATGGAATATTACTCAGCTGTAAAAAGGAATGAAACTGGGACATTTTTAGAGACATGGATGGACCTAGAGCCTGTCATACAGAGTGAAGTGAGTCAGAAAGAGAAAAACAAATATTGTATATCAACACATATATGTGGACTATAGAAAAATGGTACAAATCAACTGGTTTGCAAGGCAGAAACAGAGACACAGATGTAGAGAACAAACATATGGATACCAAAGGGGAAAGCGGGGAGGGTTGGGGAGGGAATGAATTGGGAGACTGGGATACCAAATTGTACACTCTAAATATATGCAGTTAATTGTAAAAAAAAAAAAAAAAAAGCCTGCGCACCGCAAGGAAGAGTAGCCCCCACTTGCCACAACTAGAGAAAGCCCATGTGCAGCAAAAAAGGCCCAATACAACCAAAAATAAAATAAATAAATAATAAAATAAAGCTTAAAAAAAAACACTAGCTGTCAATGAATTATCACTAAGTGACTACGTAGACTCCACAGCACGTATGGAGGTGTGTGTTTAAAGTTCTAGAAAATACCCAGTTGTGTTAACACTTGAGAATCTAAATTGCATGTCTTACTGAGGTCTTTTTATTTAACATTTTTACTGAGTACTGCCACCAGCTCATGGAACAGTCTCAGCTCAGTGGGGTATAAACAGAAGATGATTTTCTTTTTCTCCATTCACTGCCCCCAGCTGTGCTGGGTTGCCTATTTTTTCCCCATCCTTTAATAACATCTTAAGCAGATTTTTCAACTTTCTGGTTACTTTTGGTTATTAGAACAGTCTCACTCGGAATTTATGCCTGTTATTTTCTCTTTTTAAAGTAACGTGATTCTTTGAAAATTCCTTTTCCTTTCTCACTAGTCAGACTTGCAGCGCCAGGGCTTGAAGAGGCCAGGAGGCGTGTTTTCCATCCCCCCACCACAGCCTTCTTTTGTCTTGGAATGGAAGGGGAGGACCTTGTATGCCTTTAGGCAGGAAGGAAGGGAAACAGGGTCCTGGCTCTCAAACTCAAAAGTGCAGTTGTATTCCTCTTGCTTCTGACTGTTGTAGCTTGTCTGATTTCTCTGTGGTGTATATTCTAGTCCTAACTGTTTCCGTGATGCACAAGTATCAAGATACCTCAAACAGACCTTGCGGGGGCCTCCTACTTCCTCCCTGTGGAAAATCCAGTTTCAGCAAAACCCCGTTCAACTTCCTCCTTGGTGTCTGTTCCAACAATGCCTCCCACAGGCCATGCAGGTGACCCTCCAGGGATGCATAGGCAAGCTGGCTCCAGCCCAGCACTTTCTACTGGAACTGCAGCAGTGACAGTCAACTCACTCAGCTTCCTGGTCCAAAGGGTAGGATTGAAAGTTTTCCACTGTTTCCCCCACTCCCACCCTGGCCCAGATCTTTCCCTAATTCTATTTTGCCCTTGTGCTTAGGGGTATCTCTCAGATACCCATCAAGTTTGCTGTATCAGGAGGTATCCAACTAGGGAAAGAATTCAGTTCCCTTTCTTGCAGGCACTCTTGGTACTTACAAGGGATTCTCTCTGCTTGGATGCTTGGCTTCTTGAGTGAACTGGGGAGCAGAGGCCAGGGCTCTCAGAGATATCATCAGTTTTCTTAAACCCTCATACTCAATGCTAGATTTCTCCTAAAACCTGTACCTATCTTAAGACAATTATATTTGGAATGGATGTTTATGAATATGGGAACATGGTGAAATTTTTTGGCTTTTCATAGTTTTTATTTTTCATACCATTGGCCTTTGGAAAATATCTGTATTTGGTATATGAAAAAAAAAAGCTGAGTAGTATTTCAGTGAAACTGTCCCTAATTTTCCATATTTCTATGTAATGAATGCCTCCTTTTCAGAGCATATGTGGTGTAATAGCCCTTGTCTTTCCTTTCTGGGAGGTAGAGAGAGTTTCTCATGGACCCAAACATGGCCTCTTAATGGAGATTCATAACATCAAAAGGAATTACATGAGAACAAAGTAATTATCCTTCATGTATGACTACCAATCCGACTTACAAAGGAATGAAATTACACATTACACTTAATTACAGGGACAGTCTCAAATTTGTAGACCAATTAGGGATCATTGGTTGCTAGCAACAGAAACCAATTTCCCCCTATATTAAGCAAAGAAGATACTTATTAGCAGTTATTGGGGAGCCTACAAAATCGAGAGGAGGCTAAACATGCAGTGTTGGCAGCATGACAGTCACAGAGCAATAGTGAGGTTTCCTCCTTGGGAAGGAATGAATTCCAACGATGTCTTCTGTCCATCTGTCATTCTGCTCCAGTTTGAAAGCCCAGGAAAGCACATCCCACTGGCCAAGCTCAGGCCACAAACCCCTTATTGAATCCACTTTGGCAGGAAGAGCCAGGATCAGATGGAAGGTACCTTCAGGAAACTCCTTATGGAGAGAGTGGGCATCCATCCATGTTCCCACCAAGTTTGCACAAAATGAGGGAGCTGTAACTCCCCTAAAACAAACCCTGGGTGCTGTTAGGAAAGAGAAGCAATTGCTGGATGGTCAAGCAATGATGACCAGTCCTTCTCAACCCATAAGTTTGACTGCTATCTTCTTGCTTGGAGGGTTCAGAGCTGCCTCCACCTGTATTTTAGGGCAGATCTCACACAGCATCGCCCATCTTCCCTTTTCTGGGATGTATGGAGGACCCTACAGTCTTCTTCTGCATTAGGGTGGTATCTATTAGCCACTGTTTCTGCCGGGGGTGTGTTGCCCTCTCTGTGCCCCCTAAACATCTCTCTTCCTCATGTTTCCATCCCCTTTATGGAGACTATTCCTCCAGTGCAGTTTGCTCTACTTTTGGTCAACATCTCTTTCCTTCTACAATTCTCCTCTGGTACCTGCACATACTGGACAGCACACTTTTCTGCTGTGGGTTCCTCTTCTAGACTGCCTGTATTGCTTTGAACTCAGTACCCATTTGTCTGAACTTAGATTTCTCTTTTCTTTTTAGTGCATTTGCCCTTCCTGTTCCTATGCTACCTGTCTCTACTCCTAGAATGTGTAAGTTGTTGAATATGGAAAAGCAAAGATCTCCGACTGCCCATGTGGATTAGAGACCACAGTCTGCCTTCCTGACCGCTGCTGTCACCAGCATCGCCAGTCACTTCTTTCTGACTCCCTGTCTGTACAAAGGGACACGTCTTGATGTCCCTGAGGAAACTTGTGATCACAGAAAATCATTCTGACTTCTTGGGAATCGAATCCGAACCAAGAAGACTAATCTTGCTTCTGGAAAAGCATGTGTTCTGTCCTGTAGAGGACCCTTGGCAGACACAGGAACATCCTAGGTTGCACAAGTACCATACTTCAGACATTAGAGCCACCAACACGAGCACAGGAATATCAGAGCTAAAACCTTGACCTGGATGAGATGGATACTGAGGGTGTGGTCAGATGAAATACAGCAGTTCAGAGCTCATGGTTATCAAGAACAATGTCCTTAAAACCATTGGCTGGATATTTTTTGTCCCCATTGCTTATAAGATCCCTAAGAGTTTTTTCCAAGTCTATTTATTCACCAGTGTATCTTCCACCTAGGCAAAGGGCCTGGCACAAACGCTTAACACATTTTGCTTGAATGAGTGAATGAATGACTCAATCAATCAATCAATCAGTCAGTCAATCAATTGCTTTGAACTTCCTTTAAAGACCAGAATCCTGACATGTGTGCATCTCTCAGGCTTCAAGCCACAGCCCTTTGAGCTGGGCTCTGAAAGCAAGGCCCTTACAGAGAGACTCTTCCATCTTTCTCCAGGGCTGTAGCAACCACTGTATGTGTATTTAATTATTTACTGCCTATTTTGAGTATGCCTCACCAGTTCTCAGTCTCCTTCACTATTCTCTTTTCCCTGGATGCTGGCAGTATGGATTTTTAGAATCCATTATTAATTTTTCTATTTCTTCCTTTTTTCCCATAACCTCCCTCTAAAGTTGAAACTTACCTTAAACGTTCACCTCCTAAGATGCCTCTTCTGTTGGCTACTCAAAGACTTCCTATCTATCTCTCTCTGGGTAATCTACAGAACTCAGATGCGTGATCCTTGCTTTTGATGTTATAGAGATGGACATCCAGGAAATAGCAGAGATGACCCAGGGATATTCATCACCAAATGCTTAGTAAATGTTCACACCCAGATGATTTTTTTTCAGATTTTTTTCTTAATTAATTAATTAATTTTTATTGGCTGCGTTGGGTCTTTGTTCCTGCACACAGACTTTCTCTAGTTGTGGCGAGTGGGGGCTACTCTGTTGCGGTGTGCGGGCTTCTTATCGCGGTGGCTTCTCTTGTTGCGGAGCACGGGCTCTAGGTGCCTGGGCTTCAGTAGTTGTGGCATGAGGGCTCAGCAGATGTGGATCATGGGCTCTAGAGCTCAGGCTCAGTAGTTGTGGTGCATGGGCTTAGTTGCTTCTTGGCATGTGGGATCTTCCCGGACTAGGGATGGAACCCGTGTCCCCTGCATTGGCAGGTGGATTCTTAACCACCACGCCACCAAGGAAGTCCCCACACCCAGATGATTTACCAGACCATGATCTACCTTTTGCAAAAATGCAACCACAAAAATCTTAGATTTTAAAAGTACTTCCTTCCTCAGACTTAAGGTAAATATCCAATATATCCAGCCCTTTCAAAACTTCCACTGTCTCCAGCTATGCTTGTAGGAAGGGGGAAAAAAATAGATATCACTTTGCAATTTATGTTGTTACCAGCATGCAACTGAGTACATTCAATTGACTCCAAATGTTCTGCACATTCTAATTTTTGTCCCCTAGTGTCCTCCCCTGTTGACTTCAAGTTAATGCATAATATGAAGTAGGACATCCCTCATAAACTCTATATCATCAGAGTAATGTGGCTTTGATGATGTACTGGATTTTAAATGAGCTCTGTCACAAAAGGACGATGGGGGGCCCAGGAGCTTTTTTGTGTTTTGTTTTTTTCCAATTTTCCTTCTGTTCTTGCAGTGTGAAAGTCTAATTATAGTTAGCAGCCAACAGCAGCGTTTCTACGGCTAGTATGGCTTGTGAGTCCCTGGGATCTGTGTGATGCCTTCAGATTTTTATAGTTTATGTCTTAGGCCCAACATGTTGAGATGACTCTTAAATAGGAGAGTTCTGAAGATTAAAGGGGGTTGATAATGCAGGAGATTAGTTAGCAAAGTTGGTCTGCCTTGCAGGTTCAGTAATGCATTCCTGTGGCTTACTTTACTCATGGGAGTTAAATGACATTTCAGGGATATTAGAAGCAGGTGGAGGAGAGGGGCATGGCATCTCTCTCTATTTATAGGGAGTGGTTGTTATTTCTTCTAATACTCTGCTCATCTGAGGGGATTTCTCTCTATACACTGCCTTTCCCTGGGGAAGAAGCCAGCATCCACTCATGTTTACTACAGGAAAGTACAGCTACAGCTGCTTCCAGTCCTGCTATAGAGAATATGCTGGGATGCAGTCATTTCTTCACCTGTTCTGAACTTGTGCATCTCAAGCTTTATGACTTGGGAATCTTCTTCAAATGCGTATTCTGTTGAGCAGCCTGGGGTTAAGCCTAAGATTCTGCATTTCTTACAAGCTTCCAAGTGACATGGATGCGACTGGTTTGTCCCACTAAGAATAGCAGATTTCAGAGGGTCTTAACCAGGAATAACCGTGCTTGTATGTGGACACCTCTGCATTAGAGTTGCATACAGGGGGGAGAAAAGCAGACATAGTATTTAATAGCTAGCCTGAATTGAATCATAGTTGTATCATTTAATAGCACATTATAGGTGGCCACTATTCTTATCCCCATTATAGAGTTGAGGGGCTACACAACCTAGATTTTGTGACACAATTAAGTTGCACGGCTAGTAACAACCGAGCGCGTGGTGGAGATGGAATTTGAACTCAGGCAGACTGATTTCAGAGAACATGCCTCAATGCCTATACTGCCCAGAGACTATAAATGCCTTCAAATGAAGTCTGTCTGTCTAGAGTGTAGGGTCTAGAGTTTTGCCATCTTCATCATCATAAACCCTGAACAAATA
The DNA here is from genome assembly GCF_030028045.1 of Hippopotamus amphibius kiboko. NCBI lineage: Eukaryota > Metazoa > Chordata > Mammalia > Artiodactyla > Hippopotamidae > Hippopotamus > Hippopotamus amphibius. Next base: position 126,386,440 of record NC_080194.1, read on the forward strand.
TTGAGTACCTGAGGCTATGCCTTAAGGTATTGCAGGTGACAAGAGAAGGCGATGTGGTCCAACTGGAGGCCAGCAAATAGCACTCATTGGTAGCTGAAATTCAGAAGAAAAAAAAGTAATTGTTTACATATAATTATGTATTACATTTTATAATTACATATTAATTAAACATTACATATTACATTACATATTAATTAAATTACATACTGTAATTACATATTAATTGAATTGTTTGACTTAATTAGATATATGTAATTAAATCATTGTCTGTAATAATTGGCTTCATGGAGAAAATGACCTAAAGGGTAAGATAAAGAAATATATATCCAGTTTAAACTTATGGTTACCAAAGGGAAAAGGGGGAGGGGATAAATTAGGAGGTTGGGATTAATATACATACTACTATATATAAAATCAATAATCAACAAGGACCTACCGTATAGCACAGGGTACTATCCTCAATACTCTGTAATAACCTATATGGGAAAAGAATCTGGAAAAGAATAGATATATGAATATGTGTAACTAAATTACTTCACTGTACACCCGAAACTAACAGAATATTGTAAATCAAGTATACTCCAACATAAAATAAATGTTTTAAAAGGTATTAAACATAAAAAAAAAAGAAACATATATCCTTAGGTACTTTGAGGTGACTTGCAGATTAATTCTTTGTTTAGATTTATGCTTTTCAACTTTTTTTTTATTCAAGTAAAATTCACGTAGTAGAAAGTTAGCCATTTTTAAAGTGTGCAACTCAGAGTCATTTAGTACAGGTACAACGTGCAAGAGTCATCACCAGTAAACACACGAAAAGATGCTCAACATCATTAGTCGTTCGAGAAATGAAAATCAAAACCACAATGAAATACCACTTCACACCCACTCGGATGGCTATTTAAAGAAAAAAAAAAAGTAACAAGTATTGTTGAGGGTGTGCAAAACAGTTTTTGGAACGGGTTCTCCAAAAGTTAGCCGTAGAATTCTCTGTCACTCTTGATGATTATTTTGCCTTTTTCCAAATGCATCTTGGTTTTCCTCACTGCTTCCTCCAGAGCCTCTGTTTCAGTTGCTAACGTCCAGTTCCTTAGCGCATGTGGATAGACTCACCGTTATAAAGTGGTGCCAAACTTAGTATCTTAGAATCAAGGGATTATTTCCTCATCACTGTGACTCACTGTCTATTCTTAGCTGGGACCAGGTAGGGAGGTTGTAGAGCCCAGGTACTCCATTATCCCAGGCATTCTGTTCACCTCTCCTGTAGAGTGTCCTGTAAGATTAAAATAAGGGTCCTGCCCCATTGCTTCCTCTACAAGATTGACTCCTCTGACCCCAGCAGAAAGAACAGATGATGGCTTTTGGTGTGATGCAGAGAGTACCTGTGCCGTGACGGCTCTTTTTCCTGGCAGGAGACCTCCATTGGCATCGTTGGGCAGAATCATGGAGGCAGATAAAGGTTTAAACCCTGATTCTGCCTCCTGCTATGTGTGTAACCTTGGGCAAGTCACTCAATATCCCTGTGCCTCCATTCTCCCAAATAAATCTTAAGAGTAGCGCTCGCAGGAGTGACCAATGTTTAAATAAGACTGTGCACGAAGCGTTCAGTACACCACCTGGCACAGAGCACTCAGTGTTAGCTATTATTGTATTATCATTGCTGTTACCCCTGCCCTGTTTCTTTACCCTGTTATATGGTTTTGATCTGCTTGCACATTACAACCAATTTTATTTTTTTATTTTTTAAGTAATTAATTAATTTTTTAAAATTTATTTATTTATTTATTTATTGGCCGCGTCAGGTCTTTGTTGCTGCACACGGGCTTTCTCTAGTTGTGGAGAGTGGGGGCTATTCTTTGTTGTGGTGGGCGGGCTTCTCATTGCTGTGACTTCTCTTGTTGCGGAGCACCGCCTCTAGGGTGCGCAGGCTCAGTAGTTGTGGCCCCACTGGGCTTAGTTGCTCCGCAGCATGTGGGATTTTCCTGGACCAGGGCTCGAACCCGTGTCCCCGGTGTTGGCAGGCGGATTCTCAACCACTGCGCCACCAGGGAAGTCCCCGCTTTTATTTTTTAAACTTCTGTAATTCTCCTGTTTTCCTCCTACCAGCTAATTGCCTTTTTCCTTCATCGTAAGCATTTTGAACAAGACAGAGAAGTCTGAGTATAATTTTTGGAAGTTTGCTCCACAGACAGCCAAACTAAGAGTGGAAATTCTCCGTTGTTGAAGAGCAAGGGAAGTTTTTTGCTTTCAGGTGTATATAGCACTGCCACATACCCCGCAGTCTCTGCCCTGCGCATGGTCTTCAGTGTCTCCCTGTTGATGGGATAGAGAAGCGGGTTGTCCTTGTCGTGCAAATAGAAGCACTTGATACCTGTAGAAAAATGCTGTGATTTTGCGTGTGGCTTGGGCAATCCAGTTTGCAACTACAGAGTTATATTTTCACATTAATGGATACTTCACTACTTGAATGTGCGTCAAACCAGATTTTGGCCTCAAGTCTTCTGACATTCTCCTTGAATACTGTTTATTCACAGACAGCCACAAAGCAAGATGGCTCTAAGGAATTCAATCTAGCCTCTGTCTGGGAATTTCATGAATGCTCACCACAAATCTATGATGTCTGTGTTGACAAATGCTTTTTTTTTCTTTAAGAACTTTTATTGAGATACAATTGACATACAATAAACTGCATATATTTAAAATGTATAATTTGATATTTTTTTTCTTATTAATAATGTATGTATGGCAATCCCAATCTCCCACTTCATCCCACCCCAGCCCTCCCCACTTTCCCCACTTGATGTCCATGTGTTTGTTCTCTACATCTGGGTCTCTATTTCTGCCTTGCAAACTGGTTGATTTGTACCATTTTTCTATATTCCGCATATATGTGTTCATATATGGTATTTGTTTTCTCTTTCTGTGTTGGCGAATTCTTACACAATGCTTAAACAGTTTTCCCATGTTAAATTTTATGTATCAGTTTATCTAATAAATAATTTAAAACAATGCTACCTAAAAATCTATTGGTTTATCTTACCTAGTTGTAGCTTTTTTATTAGCGAGAGAACACACTAATAGATTATTTTATTTTAAATTATATTCATGGTATTTCTACATTATAAATCAATGAATATGCTTGTCCTCTGACTTCTTGGAGTTTAGGTCTTATCTGGTATCAGAGAAAATCCCTGCCCAGATCTCCCCAGATACTTCCACGTTACAAGATTGTACCAAGAACAAGCAGTGATCACATGAACCACGAATGAATAAAGTACTTTAAAACGTTTTTTAAATGTAAACATTTTTATTTAAAAAATTTTATTTTATATTGGAATATAGTTGATTAACAAAGTTGTGTTAGTTTCAGGTGTGCAGCAAACTGATTCAGTTATACATATGCATGTATCTTCTTTTTCAAGTTCTTTTCCCATTTAGGTTATTACAGGATAAATTACTTTTATAAAGAGGAATCCTAGGATAATGACACTTTTAGAGCTGGAAGAGCTCTAAGATATTTCTAAATAAAGGGAAACTCCATTACAGAAAGGAAAAAAAATATCCTGGCGCAAGTTGCACAGTGAGTTAATGATAGACCACAGATTAGAACACTTACCACCTGCTCAATAATATGGCTCTAGGCTCTGCTGTGTTGGGCTGAGAAGGGAAACTGATTATAGGCTGTCCTAGAATAGTCTGGGAAGGGCACTTTGAGATCAAGATATTCAACCTCCTCACTGTATAGATCAAGGACACTTAAGCTTTCATCTAACAAGTATTCATTGAGAAGCTACCAAATACCAAATGCAGTTCTAAACAGGGGTAACAGCAGTGACCAAGACTGGAAAGCTCCCCACCCCCATGAAAGTTCGTCCCCATGTCAGAATCAGACCATAAAGAGGTGAATCAGTGATCAACTGAGAAGCACTAGGATGACACTAATGTAGGGTGATGTAATCACATCTAAAGCAGGGCTTGGCAAGTGGAAGGTGATAGGAAGGAGTTAGGATGTTGGGTTTTTTCTAAGTGCAGTGGAGACACTGTTGAGGTTTAGACTGAGGAAGAACGCGATAGGATTTATATTTAAAAGACCCCTTTGACAACTGCGTGGAGCATCTACTGTAATGGGTCTGGGAGCAAGCAAGAAGACCAATTAGCAAGCTGATCTGTAGGTCAGGGGAGAGGTGATGGTAGCAGTGGAGAGGGTGAGAAGTACATAGATGTCGGAGTTGTGCTGGACATGAAGATGACGACCTGCCTCTAGACTTAGTGAGAAGTGAGCCAAAAAGGCGTAAAAATAAACTTAATTTTTCAGATTGAACATCTAAATGGATGAACCCAAGAAAGCTTTGTATCAGGCTGTGCAACTAGTGTGTACACCATTGACTGACATCCGTTTTTTTAGAATAAATCTTGAGACTCGCAAGCTGTGCCCGACCAGAGGGCAGACACATATATTTCGTTCTTTTTTCTCGAAGAACACCTCACATCGGGCTGGATTGTGGAGTGGAGTATGTTCAGGAGTTGGCACAGGTTCTGTGGAGGCTCACCCTGCCTCTTGCTTGCCTTTGAGCCTGGTGATCACAGGGCTGAAAGAAGATGTCTTGGTGGGTAGCGGTGTGCTCAGCTTCCCTGCGTGGGACCACAGTCTTAGGCACTGGTTCTGCCTTCTTGGGCGCCACAGTCATCTTCTTTTGTAAGACTGTCTGTGAACTTCATTAACCTGCCATTGACTTCCTCTTGGTACATTAATGGGGACCACACAGTGCTGAGTCACAGTTTGAAAGGATGTTTGTCATCATAGTGTGACATCTCCCTGCTCCCTGACACTCTACTGTTTCTCATTCCTCTTTCTGTGCCTCCTTCCCCAGGCTAGTCCATCCTGGGGCAGTGATTACATCCAAGACAATTTTGATCGATAGTTTTGTTCACTTCAAATTGAAACAAGTTCAGTGTTTTAGCAGCAGATGAGAGGTGTACTCAAAATGTGGTACATTTGTACCCCATGCCTTTGATTGAGGAATTCTTTAGGTGGGGAGAAACATTCTCTTGGCTTAATATTTAAAATTCATAGTATGGTGTCTCTTCCCTACAGACTATAGCTTATGAATTCAGGAACCCTGGGCACTGTATCAGCTGTCCATCATTAAGATACTTGACTGCCTGTGACCTAAAAAGACAGAAGAGCAGAAACCCCTTGGACTATATTCACCTTGTGTATGGGCATGAGAAAGTCTGCCTAAAGAAATCTTTTCTTTCTTAACTATAACTTCTGGCTCAGCTTGGGAGGCTATTTCTTTCCTCTCTCAGACCTTTCTTCCCCACATCTTGGGCTTTGCACTTTTTATACCTTGCTGTGACTCAAGGAAGACCTTCGCTGCTTTGCTTTTCTTTGTTTTCCACTTACACACCCTTCTGGCCTGGATGACTTTTGCCTGGTTAGAGGGAGGCACTTTGAGGGAAAATCTATAGGATTATGTGAAAAATTTTCCCTGAGGTCCATACTGAGGCATCTCAGCAGAAGTTATGGTCTCTTTCTAAACACTCTGTATATGATGAATTTTCTGAAATGTTATAGCAGGATGCTCCCTGGGAGGAGAAGTATCTATGCAGGTCACCCCGCATGGAAAAAATAAAGGCAAGGGAAGGGCAAGAGATAAAGGCCAATTGGGAATTTGGGAGACCAAAAACAAAACAAAACAAAACAAAAATGCAGGACATGTTCCTGTTAAGCTTAAAAGGTACAAATGAAAGGGATGGTGAAAAGTACCATGACTGTGATTTCTTAGCTTGCCAGGTATAAATATGTACATGAGAGGCTTTGCTGAGTGTTCTATCTTGTGCCATCTTGGACTGTGAGCTACTTGAGATATGGGAATGTCTTGTCTGTCTCTGCACGCCCAACATTAATAGAGTATTTCATAGTCACCCAGTGACTGCCAAGCTGCTCCCTCAGAGAGCAGCGGGCCCAACTTAAAGATGTCATCCATTTCATGGTACTTGGGCTCCACTTTGAGGAAACAGAGATATTGATACTTCTGGGCCATTACGTACATGGTGACAAGAAATTAACCTGAGAACCTTAAATGGATTCAAATCAAGAATGTCTTCTAGAGCCTGTGAGCCACAACTACTGATGCTCGTGCCTGGAGCCCGTGCTCCTCAACAAGAAAAGCCACCACACCGAGAAGCCCATGCACCGCAACAAAGAGTAGCCCCTGCTCTATACAGCTAGAGAAAGCCTGCACACAACGAAGACCCAACACAGCCAAAAATAAATAAATTAAAAACAAAACAAAAAACACATAGCTAACAATGCATATCTACTGTTGTCGGATTTAACTCAAAATGCTGAAAAGAAATTTAATTTAAAAATACAATTATGAAGCTTTGAATACTTTTCTAAAATTTTCCCAAGTTTTCTTTGGTATATTATTAAAGCAATACATGCTTATTGCGGAGATTCTAGTAAAGCATAAGTATATTAAGAAAAAAAAATTTTTTTTTAATTTAAAAAAAGAAAAAAAGAATGTCTAGACAGTAGCAGAAGAGTTGCAAATGGTATGAAAGAAGTCTTTCTCCACTACCAATCTGGGAAACACCTGGAAAATATTTGTACCTAAATTACTTCTCAGTATCAATGTGCAGTTTAGGTAAATTGGTGTTCTAGAAAGTACTGTGATTTAACATTTCATAGGATTTCATAGAAATTTTTATATGTGAGTTTAACTCTGTCTCATTGTCATCAATTATAATGACTATTCAGATTATTCTTTTTTCTCAGCTTCAAATCATGTTGTTTTAAATGCCCTTTTCATTAACTTCATGCTTCTCCATAAGAGATTTGATACATTTGAGGACCATAGCTACAATTTCACTTCCTGCATATCAACCCCATACTAACTGTGTGCCTTTGAAAACATTCAAAACCTCAGTTTCCTCATTTGTAAAATAGAGATGGTGATACTAATCTCTCAGAGTTGTGGTGAGAATTTAATGAGCTACAGGAGTAATATGCTGAATGGCACTACGCACATAGGCGCAGTCAGTGGAAGGTACCTGATGTTGATGTTATTATTATTGAGCTTGATCTGATTTGGAATCAGCTACCTTTGCCCAGTAGCATTATTTGCACATATCTGCTTTTAAGATTATAAGGTAAGGTTTATATTTTATAAGAGATGTGGAAAAGGGTGATTCAGCATAGGTTATTCGGTTTAAACTAATGAATTTTTTTTACAGGCTGACCATCTGTCAGGGAAGTGGCAGAAGGCATTCCAATAGGACTGAGTTGAATTAAATTAGGAAATAAAAGCAATAAAAATGGCTTTCCTCCAAATGATGTCTCAAAATCTGTCCACTTTTTCCTAGCCCCACTGTCACCGCTTTGATCCAAGCTACCCACATCTGGACCACTAACCTCCTAACCAGTCTGCCTATTTCCATCATCTCCCAATCCAATTTTTGTACAATCATTTTAATATTTAAATCAGGTCACTTTACCACATCCCTTCCGCCCTCCTAGCTGTGAATAAAAACCCAGATAAAATAAAAATGGATAGCTTGGCCTACAGTCCCAGTGTAATCTGGCCTCTTGTTTTTCTCTCCAACCCCTCTCTCTCTCCAGCCCTTCATTCCTAGGCTCTACCCACAGTCACCTCCAGGCTCTTTCCAGTCTTAGAGACATGTGCTCTTTCTTCTGCCCAAGAGTGCTTCCTGCCGCCATCCCCTGGCAAGGCCCCACTCTTAGGTCAAGTTTCAGCTTAGACTTCGTGTTGGGGCATTTTCTGACCCTCCAATAACTGTCCCCCACCCCAAAGAGCTCATTGTGTTCTCTTCTTTTTCTGCATTATTCTGATTCCAGTTTATCATTGCAGATTTATTATTGTGGTTTCTCATTAAATAGCTCACCACTCTATCCCTAGAACCCATCAGAGTGGCTTGATGAGTGAAGAACTTAGCAAGTACTACATAAGTTCAAAGTACAAAGGGCTTTTGATGTGTGTTATCCCAGTTGATACAGCATCTTTGCAAGGAAGGCATGGGCTGGACTATCTCAAATGTATAGTCTAAAGCTCAATGTGATAAAAGCTTAGAAGTGGAAGAACTGGGTCTGAGTCTCAGATTTCTGATGCCAAACCCAGGGCCCTTTCAGCTTGAATACTCTGCATTCCAGACACTGTCTATCATGGTCTGTATAGTCATGGACGCTTGTTGGTCTAGGTTGGGCCACCTTCCATACAAGCATTCTCATTGCATGGGTATCACCTGCCAAACGTTGTCCTAAGTATATTCGAAGCCCTTTCTCATCTCATGTGTTCCAGGATCCTGTAAGGTGTTCGTTTCCTAGGGCTGCCTTAACAAAGTGCCGCAAACTGGGTAGTTGAAAACTATACAAATTTATTAGATGCCAGTTCTGAAGGCAGGAAGCCTAAAGATCGAGGTGGCAGCGGGCCCGAGCTCCCTCTGAAACTTGTATGGAGATATTTCCTCGCCTCTTCCTAGCTCCTGGTGATGTGTCAGCAACACGGGCACGTCTGGCTTACAACTGCATCACTCCTGTCTCTGCCTCCATTATCACACAGTGTTCTACTCCTGTGCCTTAACATCTTCCCTTTGCTGGTGCATCTATCTCTGTGTTCAAAATTTCCCTTTCTCCAAGCAGAGCAGTCAGATTAGATTAGGGCTCACCCTAACGGCCTCGTTGAACTCAGTGACATCTGCAAAGACTATTGGCCAATAAGGTCACATTCACAGGTGCAGGGGGTTAGAGGTTTAACATATTGTTTGTCGGGAGACACAATTCAACTCATTCCCTTTCCACAAATGGGGCCATAGGTTCTATAAATGGGACGTAGGTCCCACAGCTTGCAACTGTGGCAATGCCAAGTTCCAATATAGATCAGGACTCACAAATCCATGCTTGGTTTTGGGATCAGATGGATAATTTTCAAGCCCTAAAATCAAAGCTTTGTCAGATGGATTCAATTAGCTATGAAAAAAAAGTGAAGTGGGGCCCATTTTCTTCCTGCGGAGTGAGCTTGGTGAGGACAGGCAGCACTGTGAGTGCCAGAGCATGTGTTTCATAACTAGCTCTGCACGCGAAAGCAGACATGTGTTCCTCCCTTGCCCAGCTCTACTGGGTTTAGAATAAAGTGTCTGGTACTCTTTCAAGGGGAGACGAGCCATTCTTCATTTTAATTGGTGGGGAAAGTTCATTATGAAGGGTTCTTTCCTGAGAAGAGCTTCTGAAAGTTGGATGGAGCGTCTGTGCTGCTTTCAGTCTCTTCTCTTCCCAGGAATCATTACCAGCCCTGGTTGGTGATTTATACTCTATTCCCAACAAATTCCACTGTTGGTAATGACTACTTATTTTTCTATACAAATGGTTTTTGCTCTCCTTCCTGAGGACAATTAACTAAGGAACTGGTCATAAATTACTGCTAATGACCGGTTTGTCAGAGATGATTGTCAAACGGTGCCATCTTCCACAGTAATTAGATAAAGTATCTTTAATTGCTGATAACAACAGACAAATTGTGGTTATTTTTTTCTGAGATAGTCATGAAATCTTTTCTTTTTTTTTTTGAGATATTCATGAAATCTTCCTGGAAGTCAGGCAGAATAACGCTTTTTTTTTTCTTCTCCTGAAGGAGGGGAAAAGGAAGAAACATTCATCATTTACAGGTTTCCAGAAATATAATAAATGTGACAGCTTTTTGAGGTTTCAAATAAGACGACTGATCTTTCTAAAGCAGAGATCAGAGAAAACCTACAGTGGGACATATTTCTTTTAGGCAGGAAGCGGGGGTCCTTCCTGGTCATGTTAGATTCTTTTTTTCTCAGGATCACGTCTCTCATATTTACATCTAAACCTTGGCCTTAAAATGTGACTTCTTTGAACTCTGGAAAGGGATGGTATTTAATTCACAGGGCTTCTCACGGTTCAGATGCGTATTAAACCCTAGACTCTTTCCATATGTCAGGCTGTGGTGGACCCTTAGCCAGGAAGTGAAGAGAAGAGCTACCTCAATGCATATGGATGGGAAGGTCTGTTTCACCCCAGGTTTTATTATCTATTATCTTAGTAATAAGCTCAATTGAACTATTCATTGGTGTGGAAATTGCCAGGACCCACTATTAACATGCTGGAAAGGATATACATATTTTACATACTGAAGGGTGGCTTAAATTTAATCCAGTGCAATGTGTCCCTTTACGGACAGACCGCTAACATTGTTCGTCTTTGGGCATTGCAGTGCTTTCTTTATAATCCCCTTCAGTTTCATAACTATTTTTTGTTTTTTGAGGCTATTTTTTAACTAGATGGCAGCAACTGTCAAACAAGCTATGGTGTCTGAGGTTGTTTGAGTCATTTTGACAGTTTAGAAAACAACACAGTGCTTAAAAGAACAGAGATGAGGATTCCGAAGGGGATCTTAATACCAAACAAATGAAGGAAGTGTGCAGCATCTCTTGAAGCTTGCTAGTTTTTGTTATGAGAAGGGAAGCTACAGCCAGCACAGAATTGTAATCCATTATGTCACAGGATGTTTAGGCACTGATTTAATTAGGATTTTTTCAGTTCCAAGTTAAAAAAAAATTACCAAAAAAAATCAAATAAGCTTAAGAAAAAAGAAAAATTGGGTCATGGAACTGGGCAACACAAAGGGTAGGCTTCAGCCATGGTTGAGGCTAAAGTTTTAATGATGTCACAAGGACTCTGATTCTCTCTTGGATCTGCTTGCCCTCTTGGTATCAGGCTTCATTACTCTTCTACCATATGTGTTGTCTGGAAATTTAGCATCCTTTTGATGATACCTCAGAAAATCCCAGGGAAGGCTCCAATTGGCCAGTTTGAGTCATGTGTCTGCTCCTGAACAAATCCCTCGGCTATAGGATTGGCTTTTCTGATTGGCTGGTCTTGAGTCTCATCCTTATTGAGTAGGGCAGTGGGGGAGAGGTATACAGCTCCATCTAAACTAGGTAGATAAATGTACAATGGAATAAAGGTGGTTCCCCAATGTAAGGGATTTGGGGTAGATCAGAAAACAAAACAAAAACCAAACAAAGACTAGTGGAGGGACCCTCTCTTTCACTCTTCTGCAGTTAGCTAACTGCTGCGCTGCTGAGTTTGCTCGGCTCACCAATTTATAGCTGCTCTCCTTAGAAGGCTCTGCTCTTACAGTGGATTTTCTGATATTCCTGAACCTTGCCTAATAGAAGGGACAGTTTCAAGCCCACCCAAGAAGTATGTCATTCTATACCTAATATCTGAATCTAAACCACTGTTCTCAAGTGCCTCCAAACTAAACACTTTTCTCATCTTCCTGCCTGAAGCCCCTTTTCTATCATCCACCCCACCCCCATCTCTGACCGTTCTTCAAGCTACACTTCAAATTCTTTTTTTCTTCACGAATTTTTTCTAGCATGAGCCCACATCGATTTCCTCTTCCTCTCTGTTCCCATTGAAATTTGTATCTTTCTTATAATACTTGAATTGTTGACCTTTAGTTTTAGTTTCTAAGAACCCATGCCTTTCTCTGGGAACAGGATGCTGCTTTGTGATTCTTTTTTAGTCTCTTCATGATCAGTAGCACAATTCCTGGTGCTACATAAGCATTTAATTCTGGTGAATTTTTCCCAGACAAGACTAAAGGAGGAAGTGAGTACTTGGACAATTCAAGTATCTTTTGGCTCTGTGTTTGCTTGTGAGAATATGGGTGTGGGCATTTAGCAGTCATTTGCAGGTATGCAGGAACACAGGTGAGTGATCACAGAGGAGTAGGAGAAGGTTTTGTTTCTGTTGGAGGCCCATGGGAATTTGCCTCACCTGGCTCCATTTTACATGATAATTGCTCTGAGCTCTGGATTATAGGAGTATGTGCTCATCTCTCTGAGATTAACGTAAGGCAAGTGTTCTTCTTACATGTCTATGTCAATTTGACCCAACCCAGAAAAAGCAGCTTCTCATTCATTCATCAAATAATATGGAGCACCTACCTTGTGCTGGGGATATGAGAGGATAAATATATACACGGCTCTTGCCCTCATGCTTGGGGTTTGATTGCTTGGAGCCCACTCTGGGGCTGCCTCCTTTTCTCTGGGGGATCTCAGACTAGTTGCTTAACAACCCTATGCCTAAGTTTCCTTATGTATAAAATGGGGATAAAGAGCTACTTAATAGAGCTATTGTGAAGACTAAGTGATCTATTGCTTGTATAATTCCCAGCACATAGTAAGCATTCAACAAATGATAGCTCTTACTTATAGCTATTGGCTCATGAAGCCTGCAGGCTGGTGGAACAGACATTAGTCAAAGGGTCATATTCAAAATGTAAATTACAACATAGTTGATTTGAAGAACAGGTGCTTGGTGTTATGAACACTTACAAAATGAAATTCTGTAAAACTTACCAGGTAATGAATATTTAATCTAGCTACCTTTAAGTTCATCCATAAATTAGAGGCCAAATGAACAATTGATCAATTTTTGATGATTGATAATGAAGTGGCAGGTATGTTTGGCTGAAATGGTCCTTTTCCAACATGAATTCCAATGCTACTGTGATTATCAGCGGAATTAGATCTCACATTCTTCTAGCGTGATTCTTCTCTCTCAATGCCTGAGTCATTTTGGAGGGACAGAAGCCTTCAGCTCATGTCCTTCAGGGTCCAATCTAATCCTTAAGTGGCTGGGGGTCTTTTGGATTTCCAAAGCATTTTCTTCTCCTTTTCCAGTCATATCTCCAATCTCCAGTCAATTCAGAACCTCCAGTAATTCAGCCAGAGAGGCAAGGAGGAATATCCGTGCCTCCCATCCCCTCTTGGTGAAATAGATTATGCTTTAGAAATCACTTAATTACCCACTGCTTCCTGTTGGGACAGTGGTATTCATGTAAACACATGGCCAAGTTGTGCCAACATTTTGAAAAGGGTAGAACATATTCAATAAATGTTGGTTCCTTTGAAAAATCTTACTTTAAGTTGAATTAGAACAGTGATTAAAATAATGGTGAAGATGTTTAAAAGAAGACATCTCTTTTCCTGTAACAGAAAGAGGAAGGATACAGCTAATATCAAGGAGGCAGTCAGAGCAGTAGATGAAAGCCCAGCATCTGGAGTAAGACAGAACAAGACTGAAATCACTGAGACCTTGGGTTAATCTCTCCAGTTCTCTGAAACTTAGTAATGCCATCTGCAAAATGGGATAACAGTACCAACTAGTGGATTTTCAGTGAGGGTTGAAGGATTTAATACCTACAAAATGATCAAAAGCTTGTCCAGTATATGGTTATTGCTGATTAAATGACAGTCATTATCCTACTGGTGTATGAAATGATGACTGTGAGAAACAAGAACCCTTGAGGAATTTTGAGGTTTGACAAGTGATTGCTTTACTTTCTGAAATTTGTAGCCCTTGGAAAAAGGAAGAAGAAACCACATTTTTATATTCTCTTTTTCACAGAAATTTATATGATACATGCACATGTATGTGTGTACACATTTTCTTACCTACAACTATTTTGAATGCATACAAATACTGTATATATACAATTATATATAGTAATGTCCTATGTAATTTATATGACATGTATACAGATAGTATAAGCTATATTTTAGACTAACATATTAGTATATATTATAACAATAGCATATATCTAGGAATATAGTCTGTTTTATGCTATTCATAATATAACAAAATATACAATATGCTATTAGATAACATACATTGAATTCTTTTTCCAATTAAAAATAAAAATTATTTGTTTATCTAGAGGAGAGGCATCAGCTACCCCCACGTTCTCTGAGGGTTGGGTTTTATTGTTATTTATTTTGACAATTCGGTGGCAGTGACTTACAGTCCCAGCTAGAGCCTCGCTGTGTAATCCTGTGGAATGTCCCTAGGTAACAAGATGTGCCCACTGGTCATGGAAGTCAGTTCTGTTAAATAGGGAGGATTTTATCTGTCTGAATAAATATTTCCAGGGCTCCTCTCACGCTGTGGATTTGAGATGTGCACAGGCAAGAAGGGTCATTGCCATAAATCAGTAGTTTCCGTGAAGCCACAGCTTTAGAGCTGACAGTGGCTTTTTGGTTGAAATAAAGATTGTGAAGTGCAGGCATAGGCAGCAAATGCCGGGAATAATGTGCAGAGTTGATAGGAGCATTTTGTGAACATATATCAAGTGTGGATGGGAAAAAGAATCTTTGCTCTTTGGAGAATAAGTTAACTAATTGCTATGGGCAAGATGGGAAAGGCAGAGACACTTGCTAGAAATTGAGGACACATACATCAATCCACCTATGCCTGTATCCCTCAGGCAGCACCCAAAATCCAGTGTGTCCTTCAAGTCTTAGCTCAGATGCTAAGTCCTTCTTATCTTGTGTTACTCAGCTTTATGCTACGCACAAGTTGCCATGGAAGTGACAGTTGAAGTTGTGGGCGTGGATGATGTCCCCATGGAAAGGATGATAGAAAAGAAAGATTACCTTAAGGAAGGACCACTTGAATGAGTGGTTCAAAGCTGAGAGGAGAGAAGGACACTAAGAAGCTGGAAAGGGAGGTGGCAAGTGACACCAGGACACTTGGCAACTGAGGCCAGGACAGTTTCACAAAAGGCAGAGAGATTTCACAGAGACAGCAACTGTGGGTGGTGTCAAAGCCTGTAACGAATTGGAGGATTAATAAGAGTCCTTGGACTTACAGTCTAGTGAGTCTGTTTTATACATTTTATACAACCTAAATCATTCCTAATAATTAAGTGTGAAGTCCCTGAGAGCTGGTTCCAGGTTTTATTCATTTCTGGATCTTCAGGGTCTGGTAGACATATTAGGGACCAAAAATATGTGTTTTGAAAATCTGAGTGGATGAATGAGTGGATAAATGAATGCTGACCTTAATATAGCAGTTTAATGTCGGTGCAAAATGAAACTTGTGAAGTGTTAAAGAAGTGATTAGATATTGGGAAAATGGGACTTAGGAAGCCATTCTTGATATGTGATAACTGTAGGGAAATAGCATCCCCTCATCTCCCTGCTGAGGAAGAACCAAGAGAAAGAAGCAAAGCAGGGAAGCAGAAAAGGCACAAACAGACTTCTTTCACTTAGCCTAATATTTTCAAGGTTCTGATCCCGTTCATATGCAATGTCCAGATGAGGCAACTCTACGGAGACAGAAAGTAGATTAGTGGTTGCCTAGGGCTGGGCAGAAGGACGGTGATAAGGAGTGATTGCACATCCACAGGGGTTTCCTTCTGGGGTGGTAGACATGTTCTCAAATGAAATTGTGGTGGTAATTGCGCAACTGAATATACTAAAAATGATTGAATTGTTCACTTTGAATAGGTGAATTTTAGGGTGTAGGAATCATATCTCAAGGAAGCCGTTGTCTTTAAATGGACAATAAAAAGCTGTTAGCTTCTTAATGAAAGAAATCCAAATTAAAAGGTATGACCAAATGGGTTTGCTTATACTTTCCTGACTGGTTCAGACTTATCCACCATTCATTGATGGAGTGAACACCTATAGCCTCCTTCCTCCTCTCCCTCCCTTCCCCCATCGTCTGCACACCCATGAGTCTCATGGCTGAGAAGGAGGACCAGAGTGCATCCTTTTTGTCAGCTGGGGAATTTGACAAAGGGCTCAGGGGGCTGAACTGAGCATGCCTGGTCCTTTTCCCAAAGTAACCAACCCGATAAACTACTCCTTCTTAGGGATGGAGGTATGAGAAGTTGGGAGAGACCTGGAACATTGCCCTAGAGGAATTCCTCCATATGGAAATACAGGGAGTGGGGAGGAAGCCTGCCCCACCCTCCCAATCTCAGACTCTTATGTCTAGTAATGACCTCAAGAACAACAACTGTAATTGTTACCAATTTTAAAAATAACTTGAGTTTCTGTAAAATTTGAACCCCAGGCAGGTACCATATAGGGAGCAAACTCTAAGGGGAGAAGAAAGCGTCAATCAAGGCCAAGGTCTCTAAATTTCACCACTGCCCCATTTATGCCAGGCCCTTTGCTGTGCCAAGGACACTCACCCTGGCTCTGAACTGTAAGAATAATCTCTCAGTCTGCATGACTCCTTATAGCTTCTAAGAGCTTTCCTAGACTTATTATCTCATAATAATATGAAGAGGGCCAGGGTGTAATTTTTACCTTCTCAGGAAGTTCATTTATTATAATCATTCCTGTCCTATCATAAATACTCTTAAAATCTGGTGTTCCTGAGGACCAGAGAATGTTTTCATCATTGCATATCGGCCAAGATCCAATTATATAAAGGCTTCTCTCAAATTAATTTGCTTTGACCCAAATCTGATTGGTTGCTCATAATCAATAGTTACAAAAAGCATCAATACGAATGGTGGCATGGTAAAGGCATGACATATGGTATGAAATACAGCCTTTGACTATATGATGGGCAGAAGTCTAGTTCTTCATGTAGTGAAGGATATCATCTCATCTGTGTGTGTGTGTGTGGTGTGTGTGTGTGTTTGCATGGACACTTGTGTGAAGTTGCATTGACGTTTAAACAGATTTGCCTATTCTAGACATTTCCTCACTTCTAAATGCAAATGCCTAGCACACTGCCTGGTTCTTAGTAGACTCACTTTAAATATTGGCTACGTACAGGCTTGGGGTCATAGCTATTCAGAATATAAGAGGGTCAACTTTATTAATTCAGGCATTACTGGATGAAAGGCCTCTTCATTGAAACCAGCTACATTTTTGTACTGGTAATATCATTCTTACTTTGAGGCATTAGATCATTTTGAGAATAGTGCAGCTTCCCATGGCCTTCAGAATTGTAATTTAAATCTTTTATCCCTCCAGAACTCAGGACATTTAATTTATCGTGATTCATAAAAGACCAGTAATAAACCCTGTCTTTATTTAAACATGGGCAGCACTGAGTTCCTTTTG
This sequence comes from Hippopotamus amphibius kiboko, assembly GCF_030028045.1. Lineage (NCBI taxonomy): Eukaryota > Metazoa > Chordata > Mammalia > Artiodactyla > Hippopotamidae > Hippopotamus > Hippopotamus amphibius. The sequence goes on from NC_080194.1 coordinate 126,403,366, forward strand.
TAGGAAGCCGGTGCGCTTTATCAACGCTTCGCTATCTACTTATCATGGGTCCTGCATGTGTACAAAAAGCCATCTTTGTCAGTCAGGGGGAGATTTTATTAACTAAAGGTTCATTTGTTCTTCAAGTGACACTATCTCTTTGGAATTACCAGATGTTGTTCAAACTGTGCTGTCTCGCCTTTTATTCTGATGACGGCAAATGTTGAATGCGGTGAATAAATATTGAGCACTGTCCTCGGTCATCTTAAATAAATGTGATACAATGAAAACATGCGGCCTCCAAGGTCTCATTTGTTCCCAGGAAGTCCACAGCACATGAAGGTACTTGGACAATGAAAGGCAAATCAGCCAGGCACTGGGTGTTCCATTATAAGATGTTCTTGTCATTTTCCAGATTCCATTTTAGATTAATATATAGGGAGGGAGAAGATGGCATGTAGTTAAATGATGACATGGTACCATCACAGAATTGCTTTTGTTATAACTGCACAATGTAGACAATTAAATATATTGTGTTGGTCTTCCCGAGAAATTTGCATGTCAATGAAGGTGCTGTATTTTGACCCTTCTTGGCTCTTTGGCAAGACCGGTGACTGTCTTTTGAGGAGGAGTGGGGGAGATTTCACTTAACTGGGTAGTTACAGAGCTGGATTTTGTCATCCATTGTGGAACCACGAATTAAATATTTATAATATAGGGCTTCCCTTTTGGCGCAGTGGTTAAGAATCCGTCTACCAATGCAGAGGACATGGGTTCAAGCCGTGGTCCAGGAAGATCCCACATGCCACAGAACAACGAAGCCCGTGTGCCACAATTACTGAGCCTACCCTCTAGAGCCCACAAGCCACAACTACTAAGCCCATGTGCTGCAACTACTGAAGCCCACGCACCTTGAGCCCGGGCTCCTCAACAAGAGAAGCTACTGCAATGAGAAGCCCACACACCGCAATGAAGAGTAGCCCCTGCTCGCCGCAACTAGAGAAAGCCCGCGTGCAGCAATGAAGACCCAATGCAGCCAATAAATAAATATATATATATTATATATATATATATATATATAAACAAAGCGGGAAAGAGCAATCTCCAAAACAGACATTCTGGAATCACCATGCCCTTCCTTTTTTTGGGTGATGTGTGATACCCATGAACAAAGATTAAAAATAGGATACAAAGCAGAATCTCTGCTTTCACAGCAGGAGGAGAGCTTATGAATGCTTTGGTAATAATTGCTAATAATTACACTCAAATCATATTACATCAAGAAACAGAGATGTGAACCACACTGGGGCACTAAGACTTCACAATAACAGCCACAATTTCTCTAATTTATTACACTGTCATCAGTCTTGTGATTTAAAATCCTTTTTCACAGTCTCCAGTAATATATGGAATTATTAAAAGTTGGCGACTGTCTATTGTTCAGAAATGTTGAAAGAAATGAAGTGTTTCTGGGGATGTTGCTGGAGCCCTGTTGAAAGGGTAGTTAAGTATCACTGATTAATTCCCATTCTATCTCTGATGAAATGGAGAAGGGGAACATTTTCTCTTCTCCTAAGAATCTCATTGCAAACTGCAGCCCAGGAGTTGCATAAGCATTTTCCTTATTCGGTATAAATTGATTTGGTGTGAAAAATCTTGGACGCTTCCATTTCAAGGCAATGTTTTATTTGGTGATGCAGGACAAATGGAGAGCTAAGTAGATTTGTAGACTAATTTATTGGGCATTTTAATATTGTGTATTCTCCACGTTGGTGTGGTAAGTACCTCACTAATGCTCCCTCGGCCGTGTACTGCTCATGGCATGCCCAACTCATCTTAATTAAATTCCTTCCTGCAACAACCTTATTTTTGCTCATGGGATACATTGCTGTCACCGTGAAACATTTTCTAGGAAAATTGAGATATATTTTTCATCAACAGAGCCTTTTTTCCCCTCTTTTTTTTAGACTCTAAATATTAGTCACTTAAATTAATATGAAGCTATTATGTACTCCAAATGAGTGCTTTACAAGTCTTTCAAAACGTATCTTCTGCCCGGAGGCCTGGGAAGGGGGTGATAGAGGTGGAGGATGTGCAGGTATGTTGGGATAGTGATGGGTGAAATGACTTTATGTGGCTGGTCCCCACCTCCCATTGTCGGGATGCAACCAGAGAAAGCATTTTGCAAACTGAGAATGAGAAAAGGGCCTTACGGAACTTGCTGCTGCTGCTGGCCCGCCACGAAGATGATCTCAGGGCCATCTTCACTCTCAGAACGAGGAGGAGAGTTTGTCCTGAACTATGTGTTTTCTAAGAAACATGGATTTCCTGGTTGGGAATTGGGAATCCTCTTGAATTCTATAATCTGTGTCACCTGCCACGTAGCAAGGGCAGGGGGACATCAGCTGCCTTGTTTAGAACTTTGTCGTGACCTTCCAAAGTTTGGCCTCCAAATGGACTTGGGGCTTTTGGCTTTTGTCCTGGGGACGTGCAGCTGTCATGTCAGTGTCTCGAGAAAGAGTGCTTTATAACCCCAAATGGCTAATTCAACAAAACAAGACACCAAAGCAGAGATGTATTCATTCTTCATTCTCTTTCTCTGCCTTCTTCTCTCTCTCCCTCCCTCCCCCCTCCCTCTGTCTCTCTCTGTTCTCATAAAGAACAGGTTTCAATTAAGAAAATATGATTTCCGTCTATATATTAAATCTTCAGGCCCTCTAGTTCTTGCTGTATAGACACACTTCAAACTGTCTTTTATCTCCCCAGACGTATCAAGCTCTCCGTGAGCAGGGCATCGTGTCCATTCTGTTGCCTCTGCCCCACCACAACCCTTTGCCAGATTACCTTTTACTTCTCATTTCAATTTCCGCTCAAAAGTGCCACTTCCCCTGGGAAAGCCTTTCCAGGAATTCCCACCCCACCCCAACTCCAACTCCCTAGAGTAGATGAGCATCTACTTGTATGTGACCTCATAGCAACTTTTACTTTCTCTCTAGTCATGTGTGTGTATATGTACGTGTACAAGGGTGCGTCGAAAAATTATCCACACTCTGGGTGTAGAATTTTTTTTAATTAACTTTTAGAAAAGAAAAATACATCACTTTTCAACATAATCTCCTTGCTTTTCAATCCGTTTTGCCCATCTGTCCACAAGCTTTCGTATTCCCTCATTAAAAGAAATATTTTAGGCTAAACTGTGAGCCATGAATGTACCGCTGTCTTCACTTCTTCATCAGAAGTGAATCTTTGTCCTCGTAGGGCTGCTTTCAGGGGACCAAACAGGTGAAAGTCCGATGGAGCAAGATCAGGACTATAGGGAGGATGTTTTAACACCTCAAAATGAAGTTTTTGCAGAGTGTCGACAGTGTGGGCAGAGGTGTGCGAACATGCATTGTCATGCAAGATCACAGTGCCCGTGGATGGCAGTCCTCTGCATTTAATTTGAAGTTTAGGCTTCAGCTCTTCAATAAGCATCTCACTATAATGAGCACTGTTGATTGTTGAAACTTTTTCCTGATAATGTTCCAATACTGGCCCTTGAGAATCCCAGAAAACCATAAACATCAATTTTCCAGCTGATGGTTGACTTTTGAACTTTTTCTTGCCTGGTGATTGAGGATGTTTCCATTCCATACTCTGCCATTTACTCTCAGGCTCATAGTGATGAATCCATGTCTTGTCACCAGTAATGATTCTCTTTAAGAATCTTTCACCTTACTTAGCGTATGGGTCCAAATTTTGTTTGCAGATATCCAAACGCTTCTGTTTATGCTCTTCCATGAATTGTTTCAGTACCCATCTCGCACAAACTTTTCGAACCCTAAGTCTGTTGTGGATGACTTTGCTTTGAGGTGTTAAAGCATCTTCCCTATAGTCCTGATCTTGCTCCATTGGACTTTCACCTGTTTGGTCCCCTGAAAGCAGCCCTACGAGGACAAAGATTCACTTCTGATGAAGAAGTGAATACAGCAGTGCATTCATGGCTCACAGCTCAGCCTAAAATATTTCTTTTAATGAGGCAATACGAAAGCTTTTTGACAGATGGGCAAAGTGTATTGAAAAGCAAGGAGATTATGTTGAAAAGTGATGTATTTTTCTTTTCTAAAAGCTAACTAAAATAAATTCTACAGCCAGAGTGCGAATAATTTTTGACTCACCTTTGTCTATGTGTATATGTGTGTGTATATGTATATACGTGTGTGTGTATGTACATATCAAGCACCTTCTATGTGTCAAGCACTCATCTTGGCATTTGGGACCCACCAGGGAAAAAGTATACAAGCTCTCAGGGAGCCTATAGTCTAGTGAGGCAGAAAGACCATGAAAATTGTATATAACAAATACGCAAATTGTGTTTGAAGGTGACCAGTGCTGTGATAAAAGGAAAGAGAGGATAAGGAGAAACAGAGAGCAGGGGGAGAAGAATAAGTTGAAGTTTTAAATGGGGGGAGGGGAATCGGGGTGAGCCTCATTGTGAAAGTGACATATCAGCAAAGACTAGAAGGACATGAAGGTGTGAGCCATGGGGATGTTTGGGGAAAGAACATTCCAAGCAGAGCAAACAGTCAAAACAGAACACCTAAGGCTTCTTTGCACCCTTGTGTTCAAGGAACAAGGGGACAGAGACTGGAGCAGAAGACAGTAGGGAGTGAGTTGTGGGGATAAGCAAGGTGGGGAGAGAGGGTACCTACCATGTAGAACTTGTAGAAAATTAGGGACTTTGGGTTTAACTGAGTAAAATAGGGACTTGATTTATATTTTTAATGATTTTCTTTTTTCTTTTCTTTTTTTTTTTTTTTTGGCTGCATTGAGTCTTAGTTGCAGCACGTGGAATCTTCCTTGCAGCATGCAGGATCTTCGTTCTGGCATGTGGGATCTTTCATTTGGTGCATGGGCTCTTCACTGTGGCATGCAGGCTTCTCTCTAGCTGTGGAGTGCGGGTTTTCTCTCTCTGGTTGTGGTGCGCGGGCTCCAGAGCACATGGGGTCTGCAGTTTGCGGCCTGTGGGCTCTCCAGTTGAGGCATGTGGGCTCAGTAGTTGTGGCACATGGGCTTAGCTGCCCAACGGCATGTGGATTTTAGTTCCCTGATAGGGAATTGAACTCGTGTGCCCTGAATTGCAGAATGGATTCTTTACCACTGGACCATCAGGGACGTCCCAGGGACTTGATTTATATTTTAAATGGATAATTTGGAGTTCTGCATTGAGAATATATTTTAAGGGCACTTCCTACAGTTGATAGCCATAGGCTCCAAGAGGAGAGGAGAAGTACCTGTTGTGCTTTCCATTGAATCCCCAGAATCAAGCCCTGTGCTTGGCACATGGTTTTCTAATAAATATTTAATGTGAAAAATAAAGAGTACAGGACACATCAGGATGATGCTAGTTGGTTTCTATCCCTTGGAAGCAGGTAATGTAGACAGCTAACATGCAGATTTCAAGCTCAAGATCTACTTTAATTCATGCACTTAAAGACTACTTCTTACCCCAACCAAAGGCTTGAGTTTAATTTTCCACCTAATTGTTGCTATATGCAGCTGTTCTTCATTAGTCCTGTCTTAATTTGCAATATATGAACTTTGGTATTTCCAAAAAAAGAAATGAGATGCTGGTTTGAAAGACTTTCCTCCTTAAAATAAACAAGCTTCATGCTCAAGCAAATGACTGGAAAGCCTCTATGTGGTCCACCAGGGTAATGATTCATGGGGCAGAGGCTGTCCATGGCGGGATAGAGTGTTATCGTCCACTGGGTAAATGATCCACATTTTCGGAATTACTATGCAAGCATTCCAAAATACATATTTACCTGGTGGTCTGTAACCATTCAGCAGAACTGTTACAGTCTAGTAAGTAAATAACATGTTTTTCAAAATTAGAATGTGTTCAAAATATGTATTTACCCAATAGGCTGTAACAGTTTCAAAGAAACCTTCTCAGCCTTTAGTCTATCAGACTGACTTATGGATGTGGCTTTAATAATGTTTTGAATATGAACATAGTGTAAAAGAAGATGTGTGATTTTTAGAGGGTGAGGGGATGACATGTAGCAGGAACCAATTTTAGAGGGAAAATTTTATCCAGTTGTAGAATCTATTTTTGTTATTCTTTTCCTTTTTCTCTCTTTTTTTTAAGTTCTTTTTTTTTTCTTTGCAAGTTCCTGGAATATTCAATACTAATGACATTAGAGTGAATTTTTAAATAATTTAATTCGTGATGACATGATATGGCTTCAGAAGTGATTAGTGGATAGACATCTGAACATATACAGGAGCCAATGTTCTGGTTGTTAATCTCATGGCCACAGATGAGTCCAAAAGTTGGATTCTGGTGAACAATTCCATGAAAATATCAGTTAATGGGTGTATATCACTCCAGTGTAGGTAAGTCAGACAAAAGACAATCCTGTTTACATCAACTGTCTAGATATACTGGGCAGGAATGATTTTTGTAGAGATGGCTGTGAGGCACTGAGTTTTTAGTGGGATGTTGTTCATTTCCATCATAACCGATGCTCATCCTGCTGTTGGCTGCAGGAATAGAGAATGGGATTCACGGTGCAAGGTAGTTCATGGATGTATAAAATCATAGTCAAAAGCTTATGGCTTTGGAACCAGATGAGCTGGGCACTAGCTCTCTGAACTTAGGCGAGTCAGTTAACTTCTTTAAGACTTGATTGCCTTTCCTGTAAAATGGGTGTGACATGAGTACCTACTGCATGAGGCACCTGTGAATGCGATCATACTCATAAACCATTCATCACTCTTCAGAGCACCTACTGAATAGTTAATGAATGTCATCAACTATTGTCTATAATAATCAAAAGAGTTCAGCTGTACTTTTCATCTGGGATACAGCAGGTAGCAGGAGTAACAAGGCTAATACAGCCCAGATCTCCAAGTACTTGGTTTGGAAGGAAATGAAGAGGCCAGGCGTGTAATTGGATGTTTCACTAATAGGTTATAAGTGGTTGTGTAAGTTTCTAAACAGCCTGCATGCTCTAATAAATACTTCCTGTTGACAAGTGAGAAAGCAGCCATGAATCTGGAGCGCCTTACTTGGAACCACGTGAAATGGTCATTTGTGAAACGCCCTTTAAAACTCCTTGGAGGTTCATATTTTGCACAGGCTGAGCTTTTCTTTTCCTTTTTTTTTTTTCTTTCTTTCTAATAGAGAAAGTCGCTGCAGGTTGAGTCTGCACAAACCACTGCAGGCCTTGAATCTTTTCTTTCATGGCTGTGACTGTTTTGTTGAATAAAACATCTTGGGTGGAGCCCTCGAAACCCACCCTTGGGTACATTCTTCTGTGTGATATACCTTCATGAGGTTCACCATAGTTTTCATCCTGGGTTTGATGTCATTTACACAATTAGAGCAGAGGCTCCAGGAGGACCTGGACTTTACCTACTGATTCAATGCTATTTCCCCAGACCCTAGTACAGCCCCTCGTGCAAAACTGACATTCAAAAGCTTTCTGCATTCTCCTCTTTCACGATTGGCTCTGTGAGTTAATTCTGCACAGTGTGTGACCCCATGTGACTTTCCACAATCTCAGCGACATGCGTAGGATTTAGAGTCATTGTCTGTTGATATTATTAGTTAAGAACATTTTTTTTTGAGAGCTTGCTATGGGCCAGACATGATTCTCAGCACTTCACACCATTATTTCTTGGAGTGTTCATAGCAAGATATTGAAGTCAATCTTGTTATCACCCTCTTTTGTTAGATGAGAAACTGGGACTTGAAAACAATTCCCCCTAGATCAGGTAGCTAATAAGTGATGGAACTAGTTAGTCAGAAGACCCAGTGTGACCCTAGCAGCCCATGGACAAAAAATATTGTAAGGGATGGATAAATAAGTATATAAAGAGGTGTCCTCAAGAAACAAATGGCAAGAAGAAATTAGATAAATTTAAGTACCATGTACATTTCTAGGAACCAGTCTAGTAATTCCTCATATTAAATAGAACTCACATCATGGTACTTTCCGTAGATAACCCTTCTTACTGGAGGAATTAAGATCAAATGCAAGATATGCACATAATGTATAATTTTTTGGGGAATAAACACCATCCTACATGGAATCACTGCTCTCATAAGGAACCTGATTATATGTTTCAACCTGGCTGGAGTCCTATATTAATCTAAAGAGACCCCAGTGGAATGATAGTGGGGTTTTAATATCCTGAAGAATCTGCAACTGTTTTCATCACCCAAAATGTAACCTTGCTGCAGGCAGGAGTAAGATTACATCACACTTCTCCAGTTGAGTCTTCAAAATATCTCTCAGATCTTTATTTGTCTATTTTCTTTTCTATGTTCTTCTTTCTTTTTTTAAAAATTGAGGTATAGTTGCTTTACAATATTGTGTGAGTTTCTACTGTACAACAAAGTAAATCAGCTATATATAAACATATATCCCCTCCGTCTTGGACCTCTTACGCACCCAGTCCTATCCCATCCCTCTAGATCACCACAGAGCACCAAGCTGAGCTCCCTGTGCCATATAGCAGGTTCCCACTAGCTACCTGTTTCACACATGGCAGTGCACATATGTCAATCCCAGTCTCCCAATTCATCCACCTACCCCCCAACCCTGTGTCCACACATCCATTCCCTATGTCTCCATCTCTATTCCTGCCCTGCAGATAGGTTCATCTGTACCATTTTTCTAGATTCCATATACATGTGTTAATATACGATATTTGTTTTTCTCTTTTTGACCTAACTTCACTCTGTATGACAGACTCTAGGTCCGTCCATGTCTCTACAAATGACCCAATTTCGTTCCTTTTTATGGCTGAGTAATATTCCATTGTATATATGTACCACATCGTCTTTATCCTCTCATCTGTTGATGGACATTTAAGTTGCTTCCATGTCCTGGCTATTGTAAATAGTGCTGCAATGAACATTGGGGTGCATGTGTCTTTTTGATTATGGTTTTCTTAGGGTATATGCTCAGGAGTGGGATTGCTGGATTTTCTTTCTATCTCCATGCCCACCATCTTTCATCCAGGCCCCTATGATCTTTTGCTGTGATGTCCTGGTAACTGGTGTCTCTGTCTTTTATATTTATCCCCTCCAAATCTTTCTCACAGTGGAACTAAAATGCTCTTTAATAAACAAACTTAACGATGTTCCCCCACCTTCCATGGCTTTGCAAGACTCATCAGATAAAATCCAACATGGTTGACATGATTTCAAGGACTTTCAAGGAGCTGTCTTCTGCTTTCTTCAGGGGTAATCACTTTCCACTGCACCTGCAAGACAGCCACACTCAGCAAAGTTTAGTTGCTCTCATATCTTGCTCTCCCTCTCACCTCCAGCCATTTGTACCCCCTGCCTGAAGAGGTCTTCTCACTCTTTTTGGCTTTGTCCATTTTCTCTTTACTTCCTCCCAGGAAGCCACTCCCCACCCTTAAGCTTGGTATCCCTTCTGTGTGCTCTCACACATTCTTTGCTTATTGTTCTAGCATCTTTCATTTTCTATCAGAAGACTGTAAGCTTGATGAAGGTAAGCACTCTCGCATCACTGTGGATGAGTGAATGAAATGTTACTAAAACTCCAGAGCATCCCTGTCAGAGCATGATAATACCTATCAGACACATTTTGCTGCTTCTAATGAGAATATGCGGGGCATTTCTCTGTCCACAGTGCTGAGGGAATTGCAAAGAAAGCACCTGCCTTTGAAAGTTAAAAAGGATTTGCAACAGGGAAGAACTATGGTGATAGTGGAAAACTTCTCATTCTAGAAAAGGCATGATACAAATCGCCAGAGCCCCCAAGATGTCAAATAATTCCCTCCTTAACTTTTGCTGGGAGCCCCACATTATGAAAAAGGGGGCTGGAAGGATTACTAGCTTAATGAGGGTATCAATCAGGATAAGGCAGTTTATGCAGCAGCAACAAACAGCCCCTGATCGCCATGGCTTAAAAGAACAAGTGTCGTTTCTCGCACAACCTCTATGCCCATTGTGGACTGGCTAGGAGTCCTGCTATATGTCTCCCTCACTCAGGGTCACATGCTCCCCTTCCATTCTTCTACAATTACTGGGACAGGGAAAGAACAAGGTTAATTGCAAACTAGTTCTTAAAGCTTTTACCCCAAAGTGACACGCATCGCCTCTGTTCACATTTCATTAGCCAAAGCAAGACATTTGGCTGCATCTAAATTGGAGCAGGCAAGGAAACACAGCCCTCCCCTTTCATTCCAAAAGAAAGCCAGACTTTTTGGTGAACAGCAATGCAATTGTCCCAGGAGCCGTGCTTTTAAGATGTGTACCCATAGTATTTTCATCCTCATCTATGTAACTTTTGTGGCTGGGTATACTGACATCCATCTCATTTGATTTTTTTTCCTCCATTTTCCTTCCCATATATCCTTAGATTGAAATGATGGATCTCAATCAACAGAAGCTTTTTCAATTAACATGCAATTAATTTTTAGTTTCAAACCACAGGCTGCTTTTTTTTTTTTTTTGAGTATTAGTTGAAACATTTGTTTTGCCAAAGTATCGTTTCATTTCATTTCTTGTTATTATCTTTAGACAGTGTCACAAATAGGGATTCATTTTGCCTCTTTTCTCATTCTCCCCATCACCCCCTTCACTTCAGGCTAAATCAGTATTCCACCCCATTTGTCATCTTTACTGTTCTCCGCACTCTCATCTGTATGGGAAGCGGGATCTGTGTTTGACAAGCATGCTTACCCTTTGCTTACTGTTTTAATAAAAATTTCTATCACCATTTTTATCTACAGTAGCAGTCGAGGCACTATTTGATATCGAGATGCTAGATTTCATGGACTTTGAAATATTTTCCCCATATCTTTTTTGGCAAGTCTTTGAACATAGACTACAAAAAATTGACATGTCGGAGATGAATTTGCAGACTCTAAGTTAAGTAATGACTACCTGTCCCAGTTTAAATTGTGTTCTAGGATTGAAACATTATATTACACAGTCAAATCATTGAAATTAATGGTCAGACTCTTCCATAACTGAGTTAGCTTCCCTTGAGATGGATATTCTATTAAATCAGCAGGCTGTCCAGATTTCCCTGCCTTGCCTTTGGTTTGGGGATAACATTCCCTGAGTCTTGGTGACTTCAAAGTTGAACCAAAGCAGTAGTGCTATTTTTAAACAAGGAACAATGAGCAGAGGCATCTCGATTTACATGTTTCTTTGATATATGACAATCTTGTTTCATTCTCTTTATCTCATGAGACAAATAATTATTGTCTTGAACATACAGCTGGGAAAAGTGAGGCTCAGATGTTAAGTGAGGTAGCATGCTGGAGATCAGACACCTACTGAATAGCCCCAGTTTCCTTGGTCTTTTATCCCAGGCCTCTTCTCAAATATCCCTCCTCAGAGGGGTCTTTCTTGACCAATCCATCCAAAAAATGAACAAACAAACAAACGAAAAACATAGTCATTCCCTGTTTCAATACTCTATATCCTTTTCATCATACTTATTCCTATCTCCTTGGTTTTTTCTTATCTACTTATTTATTTTCAGTCTCCATTCACTAGAATAGAAGGAAGGGGACCTTGTTTCTTTCATTGAGTGCCACATCCCAGCACTATAATAGTGCCTGATGTCCAACAGATGTTCAAAAATATTTAACAGATGAATATGTACTCACATGCTACACTATACCTCTCCCTCTCTCTCAGGAATGGAGCTTAGGTTAGGACACCTTCCTGAATTGCTGTGTACAAAGGAATGGATTAAGCATTGAGGGCTTTATGAACAACCCCCACTGTTTCAGGTCTTTGGAACCTATGCTTTGCAGGTGATATCACATGTACAAGTTAGCTAATGCTGAGTAACAAATTATTCCCAAGAGGAATATCTTGAAACAATAAGCATTTATTATCACACATAGTTTCTGAGGATCAGGGATCTGAGAGTGGCTTAGCTGGGTGGTTCTGGTGTGGGGCCCCCAGGACGTTGTTGTTAAGCTGTCAGTGGGGGGACAGTTAAATGAAAGTTGGAGGCTCCACTTCCTAGCCCTCTCATGTGGATGCTGGCAGGGCTCAGTTCCTTGCCACGTGGGCCTCCCCACAGGACTGCCAGCGTATCTTGGTGACTTGGCAGCTGGCTTTCCCCAAAGTGAGTGATAAGAGAGAAAGAGAGAGCTGCAAAGATGAAAGCCAGGGTATTTTATAACCTCATCTCTGAGTGACATACCATCACTTCTGCCATATTGTGGCACACAGACCAACAGCCCTGTAGAGTGGGAGGGAGCCAGTGTGTACAAGAGGATGGGTACCAGGAGGTGGGGATCATTGGGAGCATCTTGTTTAGATTCTCAGAACAGAGCTATGGACTGAGCACGTATCTCAGTATTTCAAAAGTCATTTCTCAACTTCTTTTTCCATCCCAGGGGCCATTTGGGTGGAATGTTTGATTACGGGTGTGTTTAATAACTCAGAGAGAGTGATTGGGAACACAGATTCTGGTACCAGCAGCCCAACTGTGAGCACTGTCTCTGCCTCTTGATATCCACGTGAACTGGGGATATATATATATATATTTTTTTTTTTTTTTTGCTTCTCTGACTTCAGTGTCCTCTACTATAAAATGGGGACACCTGTAGTACTTACCTCAAGTGGTTGTTGTGAAGGTTCAGTCACTTAGCTCATGGGAGGCACATAGAAGTGTGCTTGCCACGTAGAAAGCAGTTGTAAAGCATTGTCTTCTATTATTTGGATTATCTCCTAGCTAATCCGTGATTGAATGGATTAAAGAATCCTAGACAGGATCCGGGGGTGAAGTTAATCTGAGGTTCTTCTAGAAGGTGGCGGTTGGGTCGTAGACACCACACAGAGAAGTCTGAAGTTGTCACAGGGACTCTGTCAACCCTACGTGTCCACCTTCTGTGTTTTCTATGGGGGCCCAACCTGGAGCCATAGCACATCTGCACAAAAACAGCTTGACCTCCTTCCAGAACCCAGTATTTCCACTTCGTTTCTCTAGAGGAAACCAAAGCAAACCTTCTGCAAGTGATTGGCCAATGGCTGAATTTCACAGCAGGTTTGATAAGTTCATTTTGAGCAGATTTTTCATGTCTTCCCTATTTATATCTTTTCAAATCCAATCTCCTTCAATCAATTTTAATCCTCTAATGTGTTTGTTATAAGTACTGTACAATTTACTTGTCTTCAATAATAAAATTCATTTCGGTTAGGCCTGCCGGTAATTTGTTTGAGAAGAAGTCGTTAGGAAACCCTTGCATTCTCTTCTGATTTAGAGGACGACCTTCAGTATTGATAGCATTTTGTTGTCATGCGATTGAAGTATTCTTTCATGACTGACAGAGCTGTTTAAATAATGGCCCACAGAGCCACAGGCTTCGATGAAATCTGACTACACTAATTCCGTTATATCTTAGGGAGCTTCGAGTGTTCTACAAGGACACGATTTCTTTGACCATGGATTTATTTTTTCAGTTTGCACAAATTATCCCCACTGTGTTTTGCACCCCCTTCACTGTAAAATATACTTTCCTTCTGGAAATGAGTGTTTTCATTGCTTTATCTCTCCCTGCATAAGCAAAGCCATGTACTCCAGGCCTCTCCGAGAACACATCAAAACGGATAAAATGGAGTATTTTCTATACACAAGATGGACATGTATAGAATTACTGATTCAATTTGCACTCTAAAAAGGCTCAGAAAGTATAAAGAGTTCACTGTGGAACATATATAAATCTTTCTATCTCTGTCTATATATTTATGTATACAGTTTAAATATCTATGTAAATACATATATCTACACATATAAAGTTACAAAAGGTAATTTATATATGTACATTTAATGGGAAAAATAAACATCAAGAGCAGGTTTTAGTGTTGATTTATATATCTCGAGCTTTTTAAAACAACACATGAAGACAAAGCACCTTTTTATTTAGACTTGGCCGAAAATTATCAGTCATATGTAGATGACGCTGCAGTATCTGCCAACTTCCTACTCAGGAAAAGTTAGAGCAGATGGCAGAATCTGTGTGTCATGTGGCATTTGTTTAAGTGTGGCAATGCTAATAGTTTTTCCTCGATCATTAAAGCTATTTTACTTTTAAAGACTCTGTGAACTTTGAACTACCATCCTTGTCTGTCACCTTGGTTCAGGGTGGGATGGGAGAAGGGAGAAGTTTTGAATGGTGAGATGCCACTCTTCCCGGGCCTTTGATCCCATGACTCTTATAGCTCTTTTATCAGGGACACTGCGCACCCCATTTTCAGAATAGCATTATTGTTCTCTAAATATTGCCTCCCCCTGGAATCATTAAGGAGCAGGCTCTATTCAGATCAGTGTGCACTTTCGATTGGCCTTTCTACTACAAAAGACGGGAATTCACATTTATGAGTCTGTGGGGCCCCAGGGAGGATATGCTGGAGTCAACATCATCTCAGGCATGTAGCGCATAATTTGTTTTGGTAACTACAAACAAAAGGGGTCTATTCCCGCAAGGCCTCTTCAGAAATTGTCAGAGGCTCTTCCCCTTCATAATGTGAACTGCTGCTCTGAGGCCGAAGAACCCAGGCAAGACTGGGGGGGCGGGGGGGATACTCCGCAGGGGGCGGGGCAGCGTTCCAGAGAGAATGGAGCATCCAACCCTGGGGGGCTTTCCTAACAGGGATCAGTATCAAGGGACCATGATCTATGGCCAAGACCCAGTGCTCTGAGTGCCTTTTCTTTCCGGATGTGAGTCCTTCTGCTTTGATGAGATAAAAGGCAGGGGATAGGTGTGTTGGGTGGTGGAGGAGGGAGGGGAGGCTTGGGTCGAGGGAATTGAGGATCTGTTGCTTGCCAGTTCTCTGGGAATCCTTACCGATAATCCGGGCACTATAGAGAATCTTGGGGTTCTCGTGAGCCTCCTGGAGGCATGCCTCATTAAATTAATTGAATGAGGGAAAGGGATTTGCAAGAAATATTTATACCTACGGCGTGCTGGGGCCATTGCAGACCTTTGGGAAATACTCCTTGAATGAATTTATTAACGAGAGTATGTGAAAAACATGAGTCAGCATTGTGGGTGGTCTGATTGAGGGCGATTTTCCTTTTCTCAGTTTTCACAACTCTTGGCAATGTTTGATCAGTTACTTTTATTATGATTGATTCTGATTTACTATCATTTTATATGCAAGGAACACAGCGCTATTCCTCACCCCTGTTCACAATTTGACAATAGCCTTGGAGGATTTCTATGTCTTTGCATTTGCACCTACAAGTATGCAGTTTCACTCAAATAGAAATGAAATGACACAATGTATTTTTCTTCAAATGCGCACTTAGCAAGCGTCCTCTTTATTTGTTGGTCCATAAAAGTCTATGGCTGTCTTCCAAAATGTTGTGTCACCTACATAGTGGGGACTTCACATCATTTATTGAGCCACTTTGTAACAATAGTTGATTTCATAATGACTATTTTTAAGCAACTAATCTGTATCAAACTCTATATGGAACACAAAATAAGCCTGTGACACCCCCACGTTGTCAAATATCTAATTATGTATTTTGCACATATTCTTTAATGAGTACGTGCTACTTTTTAAAGGTTAAAGGTTAAAAAAAGATTAAAATCCACTTATATGTACACATGAAAATAATAAGAATGTCTAGCTTTGATTGGGCTCTTATCTGACAGACACTACCCTAAGTACACATATTTACATATATATACATTTATAAATATATATGTTTGTATATGTGTTATATATACATATATCTATATCTGTATCTAAGTCTAGATATAAAAAAATGCATATTCTCGTATAATCCATTACAACATTATTTAGTATGAACCATAGCCAGACATTATTGCTAGCTCTTCCCCAGACAGGCAGCTACATTTTCACACCTTCCTGCTTTTGCTTCCATGGATGTTAATTCAATAAATATTTATTACGTGCCTACTGTGTTCCCAACACTCTTCTGTGTGCTGGGGACTTAGCAGTGAATGAAATAAACACCTTTCCTCGGGGACCATGTACTCTAATCTAGGTGGGGTCACTTTGCTAAGAGAGCAGGTCAACACCCCATCCTTCTATAGAAACAGGACAGCAGTTCAATTTCCCCTCCATCCCCCTGGGGCTCTGGTACTGGAGAGAGAGAGTCCCATTACCCTAGACTTTATAGTCAGTGTCATGTGGATGGAGACAGTGCCCTTTGGGCAGATGACATTTAAGTGGCTGGTGACATGGAGCATGGGGGAGTGGCTGTGGCTGTCACAAACCTTAGAGACACCAGATGCTCCCCCTGAAATGTAAATGATGGGGGAACGCTCTCTCCTGCCCCAGACTGGGGCTTTTTCAGCTCTGAGCAGTTGCTTTAAAGATTTGACCTTCCCCCGGCTTGTCTCTTATGTAGCAGGACTGGAGGAAGTCTGCCATTCATGCAAGCCGGTACTCAGGAAGCGTGCTGTGACTTGGAAAAGGCTTTACAAATGCATCTCATTCGATATGTATCCAGATCTCTGACAATCCCGCATCTTCCCATCCATCTTTTATTTTGATTTTTTTGTGTAGTGTGAACTCCCAAAGGAAGTGGCGTGTTTGGAGAGCTAGAGAAGCTCTGGATAATGTGAGTGATGGTGGTGGTCCCTGGCACAGGCAGATCACCTGCTCTGGGACAGGCACAGGGATGACAGGCCTCAGGAAAGGGACACTGAGTGCGGAGCTCAGCTGCAGGGAGGCAGGGAGCCTGGCGAGTCACAGGCTGCTATTTGCTGCAGACTCCCTTCTGAGCACTGTGGGGAGGCAGTGACACCCACTGGCGTCAGAGGGATGGTCCAGCAACTGTCCTTTTCCCCAGCTCAGTTGGGATAGGGGTCCTGAGAGACGGTCTGTGAATGCCTGTGAGGCACATTTCACCTTCCTTCAAGGTATGCACTCACTTACTTGGGTAGCTTTTTTCTAAAAGGCACAAGGTCACAGATGTAGAAAACAAACTTATGCTTACCTGGGAAAAGAGCAGGGCAGGGATAAATTGGGAGATTGGGATTGACATATACACACTACTATATATAAAAATAGATAACTAATAAGGACCTACTGTATAGCACAGGAAACTCTACCCAATACTCTGTAATGGCCTATATGGGAAAAGAATCTCAAAAAGCTTGGCTATCTGTATATGTGTAACTGCTTCACTTTGCTGTACACCTGAACCTAACACAACATTGTAAATCAACTATACTCTAATAATTTTTTTTAATTTTTTAAAATTTTTATTAGAGTATAGTTGATTTACAATGTTATGTCAGTTTTATGCGTACAGCAAAGAAAATCAGTTATACACATACATATAGCCACTCTTTTTTAGATTCTTTTTCATATAGGCCATTACAGAGTATTGAGTAGAGTTCCCTGTGCTTTACAGTAGGTCCTTATTAATTATCTATTTTATATATTGCAGTGTGTATATGTCCAATAAAAATTTTTTTAAAATAAAAAAATAAAAGACACCTCCCACTGGTGACGAGACAGACGGCCTCATTGTCAACCGGCCAATTCCTCTCTCACTCTGTCTGTGAATCTCCTTTCTCTCTTGAGCATTTTAACTCTTTGGCAGGCACATTAAATGCTTGAGCTTGGGGAAGATTTGGTGTCAGTTCTGGCCCTGCCATGGCATTATCTGGGATAATGCTCCCCTGTGGGATCAGGGGCAAGTCACTTAACTCTTTAAGGCTCAGTTTCCTCATCTGTAGAATGGGGTTGCCTTTAGCACCTCCAGCAGAAGGCTGAGGTGACTCTTGTGACTCTCCACTGAAATGGTGACCATTGCTCACGTCAGCTACATGTACCTTTTACTCTGTCTCTGCACAGCCCTGCCCAGGTGAACATGATGGGCGCTCTCTGCTTTCATGGCATTTTCTCACCAGTGTCAGCTCACTGTCGGGAGTTTCAGACCAGAAGAGAGAGCACTGTGATGTGTGATAAAGGAGGTGGATCTTGGTTGGGCAGGGTCTTCCGTCTGTATCTTCTTGTAAGTACCAGCAGCAGGAAACCCATAGGTAGTCACTTTGAGATAGATACAGGGGTCTCCAGCTCCCTCCAGGTGATCAGGCCAGATTTCGACCCATTCCATCTGCCTTTGGAAAGATGCAGCCTAATTTTATTTCTCTGAGTCATTTTCTCTATACCATATCATAACTAATAAAAATAATTATATCCCAGTGTCTAAAAGCAATTATGTGCTTGATTAAGCATATACACGTTGTTTGGTCCTTGTGTGTTTATATTTCCTTCAAATTTAAAAGTATTCTCCACTGTACCTTCTCATAAAGATCCTAAAAACTGGAGGACTTTGAAATGATATAGTTCTTGCTCCTATTTTGATGCCTATGTATGTTTTTTTAAAGGAACATGAAAGGCAGTTTTACTTAGAACCCTGTTAGAACTAAAATAGGGAGGACATTTCAGCTAATAGGGGACTGTTCCTATTTCTGTTGACAGGGGGAGGGAGGTGATGACTGAACTCAATGTATGTGGAAGGATATTTTTTCTGCTGAATAAAAAAAGCAACAATTTTTAAAATATATTTAGATAAAAGGATATTCCTACAATGTGTATGTGTAGGAGATGGGGTGGGGGGTGGTAAATCCAAGGCAAAGATTTCACAGCTGTTGGGAAATTGCTTTCCAAAAGTATTAAAGGATACTGTGGTGAAGTGGCTGGTTATTCACTAGTAATTTGTGCTTCTCTTCCAAAGCACATTCAAATAAGTGATAAATAGGGACACATTTCCAGCCCACCTTTTATGTAAGTGATGACACGTGACTGAGTTCCACCCAGGGACACATGGGAAGAAGTGATAGATGTCACTTCCAGGACTGGCCCATAAAAGCCCCCTCTGGGATCCTCCTAAGCTCTCCCTTCACCCCTAGCCTCTGGTTGACACCTACTTGACCTTGAAAACTTTATGTTGAAATTGGTGGAGTTCCTGGGTCCCTAAGTGACTCTGTGGACCAAGACCACGCCCACTGTCCCCTGCTTTGACTGTACTGGGTGCTATAATATGGGGGTGCACCTGTTACAGGAGTCCGTGATGCCTAAAGTAACACTGATGAGTCACTGCATATTTTCATCTGGTGTGATATTGAGTCCTTACTCAAAGCAAAGATTTAGATTTTTGGACCAATGGTGCCTCATATTTGGCACTAATAGCTTATGAAATGCAAGTACCCTGCCTAGTGCCAAGAGCTTTACATGTCTTCTCTCCTTTCATCTTCAGTCCAGCTGTCTGGTCTGTATCAGTCAGGGCGGGCTGATTTATGCGGCGATAACAAACAATCCCGAAAGGTCAATGGCCTAACTCAACACAGGTTTATTTCTTTCTCATGAAAGTCCATTGAGGGTCTGAATCACTCTCCAGGGAAGCTCTCCTCCAAGTATTGGTGCAGCAGTCCCAGTGGCTTTATTCTTAAGGAACCCTCATATTGATAAATGCCTCATGGGAATTTTGCCTGGAAATCTCATACTGGCAATTAAGTGCTTTGGCCAGGAAGTGACACACTTTACTTCTGCCACATCCCATTGGCCAGAACTAGTCACGTGACCTCTTCTACCCTCCTGTTACCCTCCCAGAAGAAAAGGAAAGCAACAATTGGATCTGGAAGGACTGTTGTTACCAACATATTACAAATATGAAGACTGGAACTTAGCTTAAGTTTCTTAGACAAAGTTACCCAGATGGTAAAGGGCAGGTTTTGTCATGAAGGATGTCACTCAAGAGTGGTCCTTGCATTTACAAGCTATATGTGGAATTTCTTCTCTGTATTATAACAACAACAAATAAAAAATGAGATGATGTCTTTGTCCTCAAGAATCTTAGAGTTGAACGTTAGGGACAAACATGTGAAGCAAGCAGTTGCCTGTATTGTGACCAGTGCAGGACATTACACAAGACAATTAGCCTTTATGTAGTAATTCAAGGGTCTCTGAAAGCTTTTGCAAGTCCTTGCAAAAACACTTTTTCTCAGAGACAGGAGAATTCTGGCCTGAAATGGACAATGGGATGAGAGTCTGAGAGCAGGGTAGAAGGAAGTTAGCGCAGTGATGTCCTTGGAATACACCAGTAGGGATACAGTATTTCTTGTTTCATTACCTTATGGATGGATGGTTAATGGAGCACTGATGTGCTTCTAAGGGTGTTTAGGAGAAATAAATAAAAATCTGTGGTAGAAATGAAACTGTGCTTTGCATTTTAGTCCGCACAAACATTCTATCCTGAACCTTACACAGTGTGTGGAACAGAAGAATGTCTGCTGTGGGGTGTTTGTGTGGGAGAGAGAGAGGTAGAGGGAGACAGAGAGAGGGAGAGAAAGAGAAAACAGAGAGAGAGAAACAGAAATACAGAGAGAAAGAGAATTTCCCTATTTCAAGTTGGTTCTCCCAGCTTTTACTAGGATCAAAACTAAATAGACAACAAAATATATTTATTCAATATAAAACAGATTTAAAAATATATACTTAGTTATTATTATTTCTTTTTGCTCAAAAATGAGAAT
Organism: Hippopotamus amphibius kiboko; assembly: GCF_030028045.1. Taxonomy (NCBI): domain Eukaryota; kingdom Metazoa; phylum Chordata; class Mammalia; order Artiodactyla; family Hippopotamidae; genus Hippopotamus; species Hippopotamus amphibius. The sequence continues at coordinate 126,423,868 of NC_080194.1, forward strand.
GCTGAAATGACATCTTTTCTTCTACTTTGGTTTTACCTCCATCTCTTTTAATGCTTTTTGCCAAGCTCTTAACTCTCCATCCTTTCTAAAACACATATTCTATATATAGGTCCATGGAAGTGCCCATCTCTTAAGGAATTATGTGGTTTGATTATTTCCATCACAACTTTGCTTTGCCTTAGTCTGTTGATAACTATATCCAGGTAATTTTGAGTCATAATACACGTATACCAATTATCTGGAGAGGGATGCTACTTCCTAACTCTGTGGTCAATGAATAGTTGATCATTAAGCCTCACTGATACACAAAGCCACAATAATAAACACCAAACAAGGTTAAAAGCGCCTTAAGACATGACTCCTCATGCTGCCATTCATAAACATACAAATACGAAGAACAAAAAAGAAAGGAATAGTTTTCTCAGTACTACCGAGTCAGAAATGTTAGAGGAAGGATGAATAATGGGAACTGTGTTGAAGGACCACTCTTTGTGAAAGCACTTTTGTGGAGTATTTAAAGCAAACCCAAACACTGACCTGCAAGGGAGGTATCCTTATTCTCATCACCATTCCAGTAGTGTATGCTGTTCAGTCTTAGAGAAGTTCAGGGAGTTCCCCGAACCCACATGGCTGACTCAGCACTAGAGCCAAGATTCAGACCTGCATGTTGTTATCCCCAAAGCTCATCCCTTCCAAACATGCCCAGTCTCATCTGATACCTGAACACAATTCAATTCTTGCAAGGAAAACCACAGACCTCTGGGCACCTTGGATTTTCTGCCCTTCTTCCTCCTGAGAAATGGAATATTTCCTGTTATATGAGTAAACAAAGGATGTCACAGTCAATAGTGCTTGAAGCCCTCCAATAGGAGCTGGTGAGCCCTGAGGAAACTCAGGAAGGAGAAGAATACCTGCCATCTAGTAGCCATCAGACTGCAGCCACTCCCTAGGGCGAGCCCTGAGGAAACTCAGGATGTGAAAATAAAGAATACTAGCCCCAGATAGCTGAGGTGCATATCAAAGGAATGATTTCAGTGAGTCCAGACTCTTGCCTCTTCCCATACACAGAAAAGTGCTAAATTCCTTAACTTGGGATATCTGGTTTTCTTTAATTAACAATAATATTTTGATGTTCCCAACTACCTGCCCTTTGTTGCGAAACTTCTATATAACCTGGCTTCCCACCACACCTCCTTAGAGCATTTCTCTCAGGGTTACTTGAGATGCTGTCTCCTGGGCTTGAAGTCCTAAAATTTCCTGCCAAATAAAACATCACTCTAACTTTTATGTTGTGAATAATTGTTTAATCCCACACGCCAAAGTAGTCATTACAACAGCAAATCTCTGACATCTTTTAAAGTATGTCTTGCTTTTGATGAAGTGTCAAAAATGATCTAATTTTAAAAGGATACCCCCAATGTTTCTCCAACCTCATTTTCTTTCCTCTCCCCTCCTCACCCTGCCTTCCTTGGTTTGCCCATCTATTTAAACCCACAGACTGTGAGCACCGGGGGGAGCAAGCCAGAGCCCCGTGGGGTCTCTGTGTGCCTCTGTTGGGGTTTCCAGACCTATGGAAGCTGCCTCTCTGATGGGCTGCAAAGTCCGGCTGTGCTTTCAAATTTATCTCCCACCCGGCGTGCCATCCCTTCGCTTTCCTGATGACTATTATTAAGCATACACCCAACAGCCCTGGCCTTCCTCTTGGGTAGAGCGGGTGGTTACTCATGGTGCTTTTGCCCTTGGCTGCTGGCACAGAGCTCCTGCCCTCAGTCCTGTTGACCACTGCTTTGGGGAGGAAGCCTCGTCTTTCCCCTCCGAGTGCTGCTGTGGTCCTGACGGCCCTGCGGAGGTGAAACAAACAGCAGGCAAGTGCTGATGAGGGACGGGCCCTTCCTCACAGGATGTGGATATTGATCTTTCCATTCTGGTCCTGTTGCCTCTCTATGAAAATACTGCGTGGCCTTCTCATAAACAGGTGACCTATTGATTCCCCAGATGCTGATGGGGCTTCCCTCCTATGTCCTGCTTAGCTCGTTATGGGGGATGCTCAGCTGTGTTTATGGAGGTCACCTGCAACTGGGGGGAGGTCTTGCTGGAGTTGCTTGAACTTTCTAAAAATTGGATGTGTGTCCCAGATTCAGAACTTTGGTGTTATGTTCCTCCAGGAAGCAATTGTTGATTATATATCTACCGCAATCAGAGACTTCCCATGGGTTTCTTTTGCCCCAGGCATTCGTAAAAGCCAATCATTCTCAGCAGAGGCACTTCTGCTCTCCGCCCCCCAACCCAGGGGACATTTGGCAACGTGTAGAGATATATTTTTGGTTGTCAGAATGGGGGCGGGTGGGGGGGAGTGTTGCTACTGGCATCTATTGGGTAGAAGCCAGGGATGCTGCTATATATCCTTCAAGGCACAGGACAGCCCTTCCCACAACAAAGGATTACTTGGCCCCAAATGTCAGTAGTGTCGAGGTTGAGAAAACCTGATATAAGCTATATTAAAATGCACCCAAATTCAATGTAAAGCACAATTCGAAAGAATTTTTATAATCTTGCTATTGAAGTGAATTAATTCTGAATAACTTATTTATGATTAGCTACTATTTCTCAGCCATCATCACATAAACTTGGAAATTCCTGCAAGAGAAAAAAAATAGCCTATAACTTGTCTTCCAAGGTAATAAAATATTTATGACTCCTAAATTTAACAATTAATGATGCTGACATAATGTTGCATTTTGGAGAAATATAATTAAGCAGTTATTAATTTCGACTTTGCTGCTTGAAATGTTAGATTTTTTTTTGCAGTTTTCAAGTGCTACCGGATGCCCTCGGAACTCAAAGTCAGATGGATAGAAAGTCCTTGGATCCATTGATCTTGGACCTCCCTAATCAGGGGTTACAAAATCCATTTCAATACTTAAATGATGACACATTAAGCCAACCTTTGCCCAGCTGTCAGAAACAATCACCCCTCAAAGTACCTCTAGTTGCTTCAGGATGTCTTGAAAGAGGCACCAGTCTACCGACCACCATCACCAGAGAAAAGTTCTCTTTTGATGGTGGGGTGATGATTTCCGATGTCTTCTCTTGACATTTAGGATAGAGCCATCTCCTTTCCTGAGAGACTCCTGCGGGGCTGCTGCTGCCTCCCCTCTCATCTCGTGTCATCACCCCTCAGCGCCCGGGTCTTCCATTGTGTCCTGCCCCTCCGTCAGGAACACTTTTCTGTCCTGCTGCCTCCCCTGGTCGATATCTGGCCATGTCTCACTCTTTATATCCCCACATCAAGGTCCCCTCGTCAGAGCGACCTTCCTTCCCTGACTTACCCGGTCTGTGTTACATCAGATCTTCCCTCAAATATGCCTACAGCACCATGCAATTCTATACTTAGGTATGTGATTATTTTACCAATAATCGATCAAATGCAAGCTGCATGATGTTATGGAATGTGTGTTGCTTTCTACTTTATATGGCCTGGAACACACTGGGAAAACAAAACATATTGAATGAATGAAGACATGAATGAACAGAATGAGGGGATAGGAGTGATCTTAAGAAGGGCATCTGGTGAAGGAGGCTTGAGGAACTCAGCCACAAATACAGAGATGGTCCATACCTAGAACAGAGGTTCCAAGCATGCAAGGGGTATTGATGAAAACCATGGCGTTTGAAGGACTGTCATTCTTGATGGTTCTAGCTCCGTCTCCCTCCCACCTTCACCCTACTCTCTCTCCAGAATTCACTCCATTCTCATGTGCGTTCTCCCTACAAGAGAGCAGATCACTACCAACAGAGACAGGCATTCTCCATTCAGAACACCAGATGGAAGATGGAGGGCTCCTCTCCTGGTCACGCCCCCAGGAAGCCCAGGAGGAGTTCTGATTGGTCCTGGAATGAATCAATCACTGTGTTCAGGGCCATGTGATGCTTTGATTGGCCAGATTGGAACACAGGCTCAGCGTCAGGGCCAGGAGTTACCTTCATGGTTTGAGACTATTAAATGGGTGGATTCATCAAGCAGTTGCCCTGCTGATACTGAACAAGTGGAACGATCCTGGGCAGAGAACAAATGTCTGCTCCTTAAACCACCTCACTGCTGAGTTTGGGGAGAGCATCTCACACTAGCACCCATGTACGAGCAACATGTAGTCAGTGGAGGAAATAACTAGAACCCTATTAGCTCCTGTTTTACATTTTATTGCTTTCCTCCAAGTAATTGTGATTGGGGAGAGCATCTTGTTACCTGTCTCCTTCCTAATTGAATATTCTCCGTCCTCTGTAACTCCTAGTTCTTTGTTCTCTGGCTGGTTTAGTCAAGGTAACTAGGCATTTTAAATCACAGTGTAATTTCTGGGAGCTCAGAAAACTGAACTGAAGTAGTAACTTTTAATAGGTCAATTACATTATTCTTCAGCAGCCTGCTACAGCCTAATGAAACTGCCATTTAATTATGTTGGTGTGATGCCAAAATAAATGTTTCATCCCCAGCTTGTTTTATTTACTCATGGAAAAGTGGGGGAATCTACAAATAATAGGATTGAAAAATGGTAAAGGTTAATGAGTTTGGTTGCATTTGTTTGTAAAGAAAGGCGATTGTGTCATTGGCAGTCCAGTTTGGTAGATGAGAAAGCTACAGTGTCAAAAATAAAATAAAAATGATAGTAATAATTTTTTTAAAAAACCTGGGATTCCTGAGTCTAGAGCTCTTTTAAATAATCAGTCAGTCAGTCAATCACAAATACTAAGAGACCATCAGAAGGAAACATAACTAAGTCAGAGTCCTCTGATGTATTGTGTATTCCTACTGTGTGGCAGGCATTGTGCCCAGTGGAATCACATCAGTTTTCTCAATATACTGTAAGGTAGGCTTGTTGGGTGGAGTTTTAGGGCCCAGCAAAGGTGGCATTCTGGGTGTGATCAAGCCACAGGTTCATTATTTTGCCCTCGGTGAGATGGGAACATGAAAACAGCAGAAAGACCCTTTAAAATTGAGCTCTCCAACACAACCCCTAGTAACTCCCAGTCCTTCCACCCTGGGCTGAAAAGTGGCAATCCTCACTCAACCTGGCAGGATAAGTCTGGTCCCGGTTACTGAGGGGTTGGGACAAATCAGAATGGTTTCGCCTGCAGCCTTCAGCAGATCCCCCACCCTGGGCCACAGTTTCAATAATGATGAGGATGTTTGGTCATTTTCTTTCTTACTTAGGCAAAGATTACTCACTGTGTTAGAAACCAGTGACCACATCCCTTTGCCTTACTTAGATAAAAGGGAATCAGGTACTTATGCTCAAGCAAAAGAGCAAGGGAACAGGATTCCCAATCAGAGACACCTGTTGAGGCTTTGTAGGTGTCACTTCTCACAAACACGAAGAGGCTCTGCATCTCCATATGCCTTCATTATACACAGTGATCAGAACCTTAATCTGAGTCATTCTCATGCAAAGGAAAAAATCATTCCATGGCAGTACTGGGAATCCTAGTGCCCCCTGGGGTATTTTTCCTGAGCACCTCCCCAATAGCTTGTCATCATCTGTCCCATCTTAAAGCAGACAAAACCTTTATCATCATGCACGTGTGTGACGTAAGAGATATTTTCATAGTGCAGTCACCCAGCATTTTAATCACACATGTTTTACTGTGTGGGGAGCTCCTTCACGCTCTTGAAAGTTTTGGAAACTTCTTCCTTGCTTGGCATTGACGTTGAATTTATTTCAATGTTAATTCTAAGGTGGACTTGCATTACCTATCCCTTTTGAAAAGAACCATAGATCCCCCACATCACACTCAAATGTTTCAAGACCCGTGTTTCATCCTGACATATTTTAGAAGGCTCTTGCCTTGGTGACTTCGAGCTCTGTTAAATTCGCTGCGATGGTCTGCGTGGGGTGCTCCCATGCCTTTGATAGTATGTGTTGGAGCACTGTTAGATCAAAGACACAGACTTTTTCTGTTCAAGAATAATGCAGCAAACAATGGTGGGTGCTCAGAATGCTAAATGTTTGCTCCTGTAATCGTGCATCTGTTTGCTGCAGTTCAAAGGGAGCAAAAACAGATGCACGCTTGCTGGCCATCACCGCAGAACTAATTGAGATTTTTTTTTTTCTCTGACACTCAGACAATTTGGGTAGAAGTCAGTGCACTAAAAATGGAGAATTTTAGGGAAGTTCTGTAAAATAGATATTTGGGAGTATTGCGAACATATATGGTAGAGAATGTGTGTAATTCTTTCTCTTAGAATTAAAGCATCTACAGATAGCTTAAAAACACGTTTTGAATTTAAAACAGTGGGATACATTTTCCCCCCAAAGTGAAATTATATAGTGCAATATGTAAAACAGTTATTTGTGTATTGAATAGTAAACATTTATATTTACCTTGAAATTTGTGACATTTGCTTTCATTGTTGAATAGAATGAATCTGTTACGTTCAATTTAGACATTTAGAATCAAGTGCTGTGGATGACAGCTGTAGGCAGTTGTATATGTGTTCAGCCTACAGTATCAGGAAAATCCCAATTCACTCAGAAAGGAAGATGGGAGAACCAACAATTTCTTTTGATAGCCTACCTTCCATTCTCAGGGTATTCTTTATTATGCAGATATAGCTGAAGAAACATTAATTCCTAAGATTCCCACAAAATGAGTTAAACTACAGCACAAAATAACCTGAGGTGGATCTCCAAAGTGTTGTAACTTTGTGTATCACACATTTGTGATTTTCTCTTATTCTGTTACTCAGAGATCTTTTTGGTGGTAAATGACAAACACCCACCTTGAACTGGTTTAAGAAAACAGAAATATTGGTTTATGTGACTGAAATATCTAGACATATAGCAGGTTTGGAGCAAGGCTGAATCAAGATGCTTAAATGATGTTGCCAGAAATATCTCCTCCTGCAATTACACATTCCTCTGTATTGGCTGTGTTCTCAAGCTGTTCCCTTGAAATGGCAAGATGGCTACCAAACAGGTGCAAACTTGCATCCTACCAGCTCAGGAGCCTGGTGAAAGAGAGAACCTCATTCCAGTGATTCGAGATAAGTCCTGGCCAGACCTCAGTTGCTCACATGTCCCAAGAAGCAAGGTTTTGGAAGAGCCTCACCATTACATATGAACTGATTGCAGGAAAAGGGGAAAGGGTTTCTTCAAGGAGTCTTAATGTTAGAAGCTAGAGGCATGATGGATAAAGTAAAAAAAAATGGTAGTACAGGTTTTTAAATGCAAAAAATAATTTTTTTAGGAAAGAATGTCTGTTCTTTTCAAACATTTTAAGTGCAAACATTAAAAAATTATAGTGAAGACCCATACATTCACCTGGATTCACCAATTAACATTTTGTGACAGTGACCTTTTCTTTCTACCCTCTCCCCTATATATATATATATATTCCATATATATTACACTATTTGAAAATCACAGACACCATGAGTACTTTACACCCAAAGACTTTACGATGGATCTCTTAAAGACAAGGGTATTTTCTTATATAACCACAATATAATGATTGTTATTATTATTTTAACCCAGGATATAATTAAGGAATATGAATTCCATTTGGTTGTCCTATTTCTTTCTCACCTTTGATCTAGAAAAGTCCCCCCACCATTTTTTAAAAAATCTTCTGTAATGTTGACATTTGAACAGTCCTGGACAATTTCCTACTGGAATACTTTAAAATGAGGATGTATTTTAATGTCTCCCCGCCATTAGATTTGACTTCCTTGTTTTGTCAAGAGCACCACACAGGTGATGTTGACTATATCCCACTGCATTGTGTGGGGCGACACTTTATGTCAATTTGTCCCATCGTTGATGACAGTGAAGTTGAGCACAGGATGACTGGCAGCTCTCCCCAGTGTAAGCTAGTCTAGTAATTAATAGTGATCTTTGGGCTCATACTCCTAGACTACATAAACATCCTCTTCTTCATCAGCCTTTCATCTGTTGAGGATCCTTGTTGGAATTGGTTACTATACTGATGGTAATGAAATAATGTCTTTCTCTTATTCTATTTACATTAAAAATAAAATCAAACCAAATATTGACTGTACTGCTGCAGCAGAACCATAACACCCAGTTGGAATATCACTGCCAGAAAAGAAAACACACTTTGATAGTATTTGGCAAAAATTATTAGAACTCTACCTGTAGCTATATCATGAGTTGAAGGAAAAAAATCTGTAGTGACTGCGGTTACAACTCACTCCCCTTCTTCTAACAGTGTTTGAGAGACTAAGAAGTAGCTCTAAGTCTTGTGAATCCCTTTTAAATAAGTAAAAACACAAAAGTAAAGAGAAAAGAGACAGCTGGGATAATGACAGTTGAGAAAAGAATGAAAGCGTTGAGTGCATGTCGCCGTTTTTTTCCAGCATTAAATACTACTTAGAATGGAGTAGGGAGAACTTTTATTTTACATCCACGCGGCATATTTAAAACTAACCTTGTTTAGAATTTCAAGAGCAACTACTTTTCCTTTGATTTGGTTTGATTATATTTCATGATCCTCAGAAATTGTACTTTTCTCTCCCTTTCAGACTAAGAAAGTCCTTAGCCAAATGGCCTGAACCATTGGGTTTGCCTGTAGGTGTCATTTCATTTGTGTTGTTTCTTTTTCCTCCCCTGGGGTTTTTCAATAGTACTTCCTTTCAATCAAAAGCTAATTTTCTTTGTGTGTGTAGGAGGTGTAGAATTCCAAGCTTTTTCACAGTAGCAGGCCTGTATTTGATGTACCTGGTTCAGAGACAATTGTCCTTTATAGCTTTCACGAGTAAATTCAATGAAAGCCCCATGCAACTAGTTTGTAACTCGTTTAGTGGAGAGTTCTACAGGATTATTTCACAAAGCAGTTCTCAACTTAAGAAGCTAAATGGGCTTTATTGTGCCCAGCTGGAGGTCTCTTCATCTCTGAATGCAGAGGATATTTACATGCATGCCAGGAATCTTTCTAGAAAATGAGAAGGGGGAGAATCTACAGGTGTACATTTCCTCAACTTCCTCTTTGGTATCCCCAAAGGGTCTTGGGGTGGTTGGATTAGAATCAGTGAGAACATTTGCTTCAGGTTGCAGGAACGCACATGCCATACTCGTGGGTGTATTTTTATGGCAAGAATCACGCAACTCTTAAGAAATAACCAGTGGCCCAGTGGGTTATGCATGCACACATTTAGCTCTGTGTAGTGATTAAGATGAAAGAACCTGGCGTCAGACTGCATGAGTCCAAATGCTGGCTCTACCGCTTCGTCATTTTCTTGACCTTGAGTAGTCGCACCACCTCTCTGAACTTGGTTTTGGCATTTGTAAGAAGTGGATGAGTGTAATTGTATGCTAGTCAGGGTGAGCCAGGATATGTTGTAGTAACAAGCAACCCCATAGTTCATCAGCTTCAAATAACAAACATGTATTTTTCATCAGCTCCGTGGGCTATGCCCCATGTCTTGGACCCAGACTTATGGAGAAGCCATCGTATAAATGATCACTGGTCACCTCAGCAGAGGAAAGAGTCTTCCAGAGGGTATAGTGCCAGAATTAATGCTCAGCCAAGAAGTGGTCCCCATCAGGTCTGCTCACAACTCATTGGCCAACATGGGTCATTGAGTACTGCCAGACCTCAGAGGAATTGCCATCCTCGCATGTGACCAGAGGCAAACAGCTCACAGCAATCAGTGAGCCAGAGCTATTGATCCATTGCTGCCACACAAACCTATCTCATGGCTTGTGATGAGGCTTAAATGACATAACTGATGGAAAACATTTAGCTTAGTGTCTAGTCACAAAGTGTGTGATGAAATACCTTAGTTGTTGCCCTAGTTATCCTCATTTGTATCTGCCCATCCTATCTCTTCCTGGCAGTGGTGATGTAGAAGTGTGCGACTTTTGAGGATAATAAGAGTGTTTAGAATTCCTAGAGCCCCACTCCAGTGTTTCAGAAATGAGGAAACGGAGACCAGAAATTGAGTCACAATAATACTGAAACGCAGAATAGCACCTAGATTTCCAGGCTCGTAGTTCAGGGCTTCTTGCCTTTTGCCTCCTTTGGCAGGGATAGCTCCTCTTAAAAAGAATTGGATCCATCATCTCTCACCTTCAGAATATGTCTCTCTTTCCATAAGGATTATAGATGATTGATTTGCATACAACACTTGGTCTTCTCTTTTGCCTAGCCAGCTCCCCCCATTCTTTGGATTTTGGCTAAGACATCATTTTCTCTGGGCAGTCATCTCTGATACCCTAGCCAGACCAAATGAAACCCCACTTTGAGATGTCTCGGGACTGCATGTGACTCTTTCTCTAGCATAAAGGCAGCTTCAGTTTGGCATCTATTTGTGAAGTTAATTCACTGATTTCCATCTTCCTCATGATTTTTTTTTTTTAGCTTCTTTGAAATGACTTAATTTAGATTCACCATTAATTCCCAGAATTAGTAGAGTTCCTGGCACCTAAAAGGTACTCAATAAATATTCATTGAATGAATGAATGAATGAATGAATGAATGAATAGATAAAGAGCATTTTGTTGGCATCACAATTTTATCTTCTTCAAGCCATGGATGGATTTATACCTACACACAAATACATACAAACCCACACACACAAACCCACATGCTCTCAAAGTCCAAAACACTTTAGGTCCCCAGTTTTGAAAATATATGTACATGGTAGAATTAGATATACCTGTCTTCCTGAATAGAAAGATATGTGCAAGTTCAGTATCCAGATGCCCTAAATGATCCATTGCTCTTTCTTGTGTCCCTTTGGGTACCACTTCTGCAATTCCAGGCTTCAAAGAAGAAAGTGTGTGATGTATGACAGTGGTTCTTAGACTTTGGGATTTCACAGATTCATAAAATTTCTTTTTTTAAATTGAAATATAGTTGTTGTACGATATTATATTAGGTTTCAGGTGTGCCACATAAAGATTCGGCATTTGCTTACATTATGAAATGATCACCAGGATAAGCCTAGTAACAGTCTAGGCTGCCTTTTGTTTCTCTCTCACATTTTTTTTATTTTTTAGAAATTTTATAGACAGATCTAAAAAAAATGTGGGAGGGAACCAAAAGGCAGAATAGAACTACCATCATGTTATCTTTCCCGATAAAGGCAGTCCACTACAGCATCATATTTCATAAAACAGAGGAGGACAATTTCAGGTCAAAAATTAGAAAGGTTGTCACCTCAGAGTAAAGTATACTCTTTCTTCTTGGAAGGACAGTTGACTCCCTTGTACCAAATTATTCTCTAGACGTGAAAAATGTCAGTCAATTAATTTTTTCCCTATTCCTTAATTTTACAGAGGGTTGGTAAAACTTGCTTGCAAACTGTTTCTAGTCCGTGGGCCAGGGTTGGGAACACAGTTGTATTTGATTGCTGTTATTATCATAGTAAATACCAATGGTTTGATGGCTTAAAGGTAGACAACTGTGTTATATCACAGTTCTGTAGATCAGAAGTCTGGGGTGATGCTCTGTATCTCTCAAGGCTGGAATCAAGGTATCAGCTGGTCAGGGAACTTAGTGTGAGGCTCTGCAGCAGAATCTGCTTCCAGATTCATTCAGGTTATTGGCCAGACTCAGTTCCATGTGATTGTGGGCTGTGGGCCAGGGATGGTGCTCAGCTACTAGAGGTCTCCCACATTCCCTGGCTTGTGGCTCCATCCACCTTCAACGCCAGCAGTGATAGGTCAAGTCCTTCTCCTGCTCCAATCTTCCCCTCCACCTTATCCCTCTTACCTACTGCCAGAGAGTGTTCCTTTTGTTTAATGGTTTGTGTGATCAGATTAGACACAATCCACTATCATCTCCCTGTTTTAAGTTCTGTAGATGTACTTATATCTGAGTCCCCTTTGCTATGTTATATAACATATTCACAGGTCCCAGATATTAGGGGACCACTCTGCCCACCACAACAGGTGAGATGTGGGGCTAAGAGGTTGCCCTTGGCCACTAGTGCAGGAGGCAGTGGGCTCCGCATTTTTTCCTCTGTGTTGGTAACTGACACACACGCAGGCATGCATCGCACCAGCTATATGAACTTTGCAGGTACAGACTTATAACAACCATAGATATAGCCAACACTGGTGTCCTACATGGATATTTGGATGAAAATGAATGTGAAGTCGTAAGTTCCATGATTATCCTTGGGTTTCTTTCTCTAAGAGTGGGTACACTACATATTATATAATACATACATAATAATTGAAGGAACTGTTTGTTCAATATATTATACAAAGTCCCTTCTGTAACAAACGGCAGGGGCTGTCCCTGCCTGAGCCTCTGGTGGGCAGAGAGGGCAGACCACGTATGCACTGGGGCTGCTGGAAACTATGTCAGATCTTTCAGGCTTAGTCTCAGCTGCTGCAATACACACGGTGGATGCTGAAGTCCTTATCTACCACTTTCTGGTAACGTCTGCTCTCTCTACTGCTCAGTTTCTATCCTTAACTTGTGTTATTATATTTAACTTGAAAATTGCTCAGAAGGCAGGGTCTATAGTTCTAAATACAGAAAGAGATATATTTTAAATGTACTAACAAACCTCACTACGTAAAGGAAGATTAGCAGATCATCGTGTGTGCCCAGAAATCTTTGTGAAGGAATTCATACCCTGGATCAGAAAATGCATTGGCTTTGTGAAACTGGATTTTTGTATTTGTAAGTGATTTAAGTACAGATACAGAATCAGCTCTCATTCTCTATGTCCTGGGTGACTTCCTAACCATCCTACTCTCTAATCATGTAGTTGTTAATTATAAAATTGGACATTTTTATACTATTTCATATACATGAATTTGGAGATTCAGAGAGTTTAGCCACAGATCATAGGGCAGGAAGATTCTCTAAATCTCTATTTCAAATGCATCTCTCCAACTTCCTTTTTTTCTGTTCCTTCTTTAGCTTTGCTTCACAGTATATCAATATAGGAAAAATGAAAGAACAACGGCTACCATTTACTAAGTTCTGATGGGGTGCTTGGAAGCAAGCTGGATGTTGCATACATATTATTTATAATCATTTTCCATGCTGAATATTTTTATTCCCATTTTGCATATGGGGCAACTGAGGCTCAGCTCCTAAGTGATGGAATCTGCACACCTGTCTGATCCTGAAGCTCATAATCCCCTGAGTAAGACTCTGTGTGTGTGTGTGGGCGCACGCACGCACGCACTCATGCACGTGCGCATGCGCACAGGCACACATGCACTCACAGAGACCTCCATAAGCAGATGAAATAGGTCTCTGGGCTTATTCTCTTGTAGGCAAATTTACTCTGGAAGTTAATGTTGAGATTCCAATTCTCTCACTCACCAAGGCAAGTTGCTGACTTGCTTTACTCCTCCTCGTTGTAGCGAGCGTGCTGTTGTGGATGGAAAACAGGGGCCGGCCCTTCCCACGCATCCTTCTTGCTCCACTGCATCCTTACGTGTTCCCCGGGGTTAAGTTGCTCAATAAGCAGTACGAGTTCGTCAGGGGTCATTGGTCATTGCAATGAGTTTAAGTTTTAAAGAAAGGATTAAAATAATCTAGAATCACAGAACAGGAAAATGATCAGCCTTTCATTTTCCTTATGAACCTTCTGATTACCGTAAGAAGCAGTTTTCATTTTGGTGATAGTTTACCTTTAATGAAAACTTCCAGTCTCCCTTGTAATAAAGGGAGAGTTGGGCCTCAGGCTGGTGGTGGGATCTAGTGAAACGATTCACATTGTTTTGTTGGGGTTGCTTTTAGTTTATTTATCTTCTGTTTATGATCGTGATCCTGGCTTTTAATTTATAGTAGTAATATGAGTTCTCTTTTAATTTCAAAAAATGTGTTATTTGAATTAAAAAAGTGAATTGTCTGGAAGAAGTTATATTTTACTTTTTCTTCATTTGACAAAGGCACACCATTCAGTAGCACTGGAACATGTCGTAAGAGTAATTGGTTAGTAAACAAAAAGGCAGGTGGTGTGAGCATATGTCAGATTTTAAATGAGGACCACAGATATGGCAACACTGGGAAGGCAGTCCATGAAGGATGGAGATTTAGGGAACATTTTTAGGGTGTCTGTCTCCCACTGCCTAGCTTTTTAGTGGAATGGCAGAGCCCACCCTACCCTACTGCTTTTGTTTAATTTGGCATTTACGATCAGTCTTGCACGTTGGAAGACTATGGTTGCCCTCCCCCAGTGTTACAGCTTGGATTGAATATTTATTAACTACCCGGGGAACAGAAGACCGTTTGAGGGCACTCGAGTTGATCTGTAGTCGCAGAATGCGTCCTCATCATATTGAAGTGGAGAAGCAGTTCGTAAGGAATGACAGCACCTTATCAAGAACAGAGAGAGGCAAATCCTTTGTCTAGCGAGAGGATAAAGTGCCCGGGAAGGTGCAGTCCGCAAATAAAAAAGATTTTGTTTCCTGGTAAATGAAGAGGGAAACGTGGCGTTCAGGATTCACAAGAGCAATCTACACAGCCATGCCCGGTGCCCCAGGGAAGCAGATTGATCAAAGATTTCATTTGTTCATGCAATGTCAGGAGAAAAAAGAGGAGTGCATGTGGGATTGTAAGTGGCAGCTGACTGTTAATTTCAGGTTAGGGTCTAGAAGGGAGAGGTGGGGTCTGTGGCAAACCAGACAGTAAATACTCCAGGTGAAGAGGCTGCTTAGTTCTAGTAGATTGTGGACACGTAAGGATGAAGGACCCATGGCCAGATCTTCTGATTTTCCCAAGAAAAGCCCAAGATCTAGGTTTTTAATGCAAAATCTTCCTATTATCCATTTCTAAAACTGGGCTATTTGTCTTTTTTGTTATTGAGTTTGGTTATAGAATTATAAGGGTCTTTATGTATTCTGGGTAGAAGTTTCCTTATTCTACATAGGATTTGAAAATAAATTCTCTGATTCTGTGGATAGCCTTTTGGAAGTGTTTGCAGCACAAAATTTTTTGTTTGTTTGTTTTGGTTTGGTTTTGGTTTTCAATTTGGTCTATTTGTTTTTTTCTTTTATTGCTTATTGTTTTGGTGTCATTTGTGAGGACCGATTGCCTATACCCTAAGTTGCAAAGATTTGCTTCTATGTTTTCTTCTAAAAGTTGGGTACTATTGGCTCTAATATTTAGCTCTGATACATTTTGAGTTAATTTTTGTGTGTGGCATGAGATAAGGATTCATCTCTATACTTTTGTATGTGGCTATCCAGTTGTCCCAGCACCATTTGTTGAAAACACTGTTCTCTCCTCATTGAATTGTCTAGGTACTTCATAGTGATTTTGACCCTAGGGTGCCTCTTTGTGACAGCCTACTTGAATACTTTAATCATGTCAATTCTCTCATCTAGCAAAAAATCAGGTTCTACCAAAGGAGGAGTCCTACTCTTGTGTCTCTGCCTTTTTCACCCTCTGCATCAACCTTAACTCTATGACAAGGGACAGGTAACTCTTAAGGAGGATGGAACTTCAGAATACAGGGCTAAGCTATAAAAGCAACTTACTCTTTAATAGACTTTCTCATATGTTGTGTACAAGTGACTTGGATAATTGTAACTTAAATATAGCTGATTCTAATAATGTCTTGAGTTGTGCATCTGAGCCAGGCTCTGAGCAAAGGCATTATCCTTTCTTGAATGTATATGTATAGACACACATAACACACACACACACACACACACACACACACACAGTGTCCACCAGTGTGCAAAAATCATCTCCAGTTGAGAATGCCAATACAAATGTGGTTTTATAGAGATAAATAGGTATAGATATAGATGTAAAGATATGTGCTCATAATACATTCATACACACATACGCACGTGTGCACAGCTTTAAATTCAGCATGGGCAGCTGCTGCTTTCTGACACTGGCATCGTTTTCTGAATGAATGGGCTTTCAAGAGGGAAACTTACAGGACAGTCTTTTTTCAACTTGATAAAAATCTGATTTTTTTGCCCCCTACTGTGCCTATTTGTCATCATAACTGCAATGACCAATACCATGCTGTTTCCTTTCTCTGAAGAAACTGCAAAAGGAGTTTACATCCATTATATAAAATATAACCTAGTCAATTGTATTAATTATTAAGGTGAATTCTTTAATCTTCATATAGATTCCAGCATCCAAGGGTAGCCAGAGAAGTAGTTTGGTGCATATTCATCCAGGCTTTTTGTGTATTTATTATTTTGTAGTAAAGTTTGTTCAGTCATATGCCCCAAAGCCATGCTGGCCTCTTTCTTTCTCTACCTCCCACATCCACCTAGAAAAGCCAGATCCTCAACACTGCAGCCTCCCATGCAACTGGGAACCCTTTTCCCTATCAGTTCTGGCCAATAAGGCATCAAGAAGTCTATGGAAAGTATGGGCAGATTTTCTTCCAGTTTAATAGGAGAAATCACATAAAAAGCTCGTCTTTTGCTATACTGTTGCCTGCTTCTTGAATTTGGATATTGTGTTGATAATCGGAGCTGCTGTGGTCACCTTAGTACCAGGAGGTGAATCCTCAGGGTGTTAAGTCTGTTGGGCTGAAGGTGGTAGAACAGAAAGGTGGGAAGAGTTTGGGTCCTTGAGCGCCTCAGAGGGTTTCTGAGAAAGCCCAGGGCTGCCAATTTTCTGGATTTTTTGTTTAAGACATAATTAATATCCTTATAGGTATGGTCACTGTTGGTTAGATTTGGCTTTCTGCAGCTTGTAGCTAAAGGCATCCTTACAGATGTGTTGGTACACATGAAAACACATACCTATTCACATATTTACACACTCATACATTTTCTTTATGCAGTACATATGTCCACACATATGGAGGGTTTTTAAATGTGGCCAGATTGCACATAGTTTTTAACTTTTAAATTTGCATGTATGCTAAGACATCTTCTCTTGTCTGGAGATAAAATTTTTACTTACTATTTTGAGTGACTGCACATTATATTTCGTATGGACGTGGTTTATCCAACCATTCTCCTACTAATAAACATTTAGGTTGACTTTATTGGCCATTACAAGTAATGATGCAATCAATATCATACAACCAATATTCTTGCTGTTTCCCAGTAATCAGTCCTTAGAGAATAAACAGAGAAAGTCAGACGGGTATATACAAAGACGATTATCCCAGGATTAAGCATGATGGCAGAAATGAGAAACACCTTAAATAAGAGTCAATATAAGAGGACTTGTTAAATAAATTATGATATATTCGTATGATCAAACAGTATGTGGCCATTCAGAATGATGGTTTTTAAGAATATTTAGTGTCAAAAGAAAAATTTCACAATAAAAGAAAGTCATATATCAAAACCATAAGTTATGATTGTATTTTTATAAGTATATTTATTGCATGCAGGGTAAAAACCTGAACACCTACCTAAAAATGTTGTCAAACCCAAGTTCTTGTGCCTGACGTACAGTGAAGCCAAAAAACCAAAGTGTCAGAGTTTGGAGCTGAGAGATTTATTGCAGCGCCGAACATGGAGAACGGGGGGCTCGTGTTCAAAAGACCCAAACTTCCTGATGGTTTTCAGGGAAGAGTTTTTATAGGTAAAACTTGGAGGGAGGGCTGCAGGGTGTGTGACCTTCCTCTGATTGGTTGTTGGGGAGGTAACAGGGTGGTGATCTAGGAATCTCCATCATCAGCCTTCTGGTTCCAACTGGTCTGGGGTCCCTGTGCTTGTGCCCAGCCTGAAGTCACCGTCCTCCACCTGGGTGGGGGCCTTGCTTCCTGTAGAAGAACTCGAGATCTGTATCAGCTTGTTTTGCACACGCCCCGGGGAGGAACCAGGACCCGCCACATCCCTGCACTCTCCTTTCTTGACTGCCTTTCCTTTGTCTCTGCGTTCCCTCACTCCTCTCATCAGTAACTGAATCTGCCTTTTGGAACTCAGGGAAGGCCTAGGAGGCTGAAACCTTTTTCCCACAAATAAGAAATGGGGGCCACGGAAAGGCTTTTGTGCTTGGGAGGGCCCCACAGCGTCCTGCTGGGTTTCAAAAATGTTAATAGTGGTTATCTCTGGGAGATGATGAATACCTTTAAGTGTTTTTCTTTCTAGCAGTCTGTATGTTCCAAATAATCTGGCATGGACATTTGGCATTATCCATGGCCTTGTAGTGAATAATTTTAGTCTTCCAACCCAATGTTCACATCAAAGCATGTTCCACATCATTGTCCAGAACCTGAATACTGATGACTGCACTGCTCTTGCTGCCCTCCAGAAGTGTAAATGAAGCAAATCTGCATTTGTTGAATCCATTTTAAATTTGCAATCAGCCAGGGGTCCTCTAGTGGTTGTGTGTGTTTGTGCAATTGTGACTTAGGGCATAGCAGTAGCGTCTTCTTCTAGAAACAGAATTTGTGTTTCAGTGACCTTGAGCTAATCAAGATCTTCCCCAAACATTTCCCACTTCTAGACTTTTCCTTGCCTGTGAATTAAAGTCCTCCAGATATATACACCATCCATCTCAGAATGCCCTGCTTACCTTGGAATAACAAGGAGCCTTTACCCACAAACACACAACTACTAAGCAACACACCTAAGAGGCTCAGATACTAATGAGGCAGCAAAGCATAGTGGTTAGAAACTTCCAGTCTCCAGCCAGCAGGGGGCCTCCTGTCACTTATTATCTGCAGAGACTCATCTCTTTCCTATGTAAATGGTGCTAATCATAGTGTCCTTTTATCTTAGTCCTCTCAGACTGCTCAAAAATACTATAGAGTTAGTGGTTTATAAATAACAATTTATTTCTCACAGTTCTGGAGGCTGAAAGTCCAAGATCAAGGCACAGGCAGATTTGGTGTCTAAGGAGGGGCCCATTTCTGGTTCATAGAGCCATCGTCTTACTGTGCCTTCACATGGTGGAAGGAGCAAGGGAACTCTCTGGGGTCCCTTTTACAAGGGCACTAATCCCTATTATGAAGGCTCCACCCTCATGGCTTTGTCATCTCCCAAAGACTCCACCTCCTGGTACCATCACATTGGGGGTTAGGATTTCAACATATAAATTTGGTTGGAGGACCCAAACATTCAGTCCATAATACCACTAATAGGTCACTGGCACTATTCAGTGGCAGCACGGCCTAGTGGCTCAGCGCTGGTCTGTACAGGGTCAAATCCCAGCTGCTCATCTCCTAGCTAAGTCATCTTGAGCAGATGCTTTAACTTAATACAACTCTCACATCTACATTTTTTCAGGTACAAATAACAAGAGCTCTTAGCTTATGGAGATGCAAGCACTCAATGCATTGGCACTCGTAAGGCAACTGGATGGATACCTAGTATATAGCAGGTGTTCAATTAGTGTTACTGTGTCAGTCAATGACATTGACTAGGAGAATGCAAACACAGTGTTGAACACAGCCCTGCATCGCAGTGTATGCAACATGTTATTCTGTCATCTTTCCCCCCAAAAGTCTGACACCTGGGAGTCGTTGCTGGGGTCTTGGAACAATTAGGGAAGGAGTTTGGGGTCCCTTCCTTGGCTCTCTGGACTCATTTTTCTCATCTTGCTAATGGGATCCATGACCCAAGTTGGTGGGACACAGACTCTGGTTATTTTTCGATTCCTCTCCAAGACATATTTTCCTTAAAATTAATGATGGTACTGATGGACAGGACATCCAGCAGACAGAATTCCCTAAGCTTTTGTTCTCCTTCCTCCCCATGTCCCTCCCCCCCAGCATCCTGCTCCAGCTGGGCCTCTGTTAGGAGGCCGCTCTGCTAAGCAGCCTGTCACATGTTCTGTTACAATCTTGTTTTATTATAGCTTTCAAAAGATGACCTCTCATTCCGCACACTCGTGTTTATAGAGGACTTCTGGCATTCTGAAAGGAAACAGATAGCAGAGTCTCCAAACCCTTTATTTGCTTCAGCTGATAACTGCTCTGGCCAGAGACGAACACTGCGGTGATTACAAGATGTAATTTACTACAAAAGACAGTTAATATTACTTACAAACCTGTCATCAGTTCTGGGGAAATCAGAGCCGAAACAAGGAATAGGACAAATCTGAATCCACCTAAGTATCTCTGTCTGATAGAATTACAAGCTTATAGATTTACCATTTCAGAAACAGCCCCGTTATGAAACATTCGTCCTCACAGACAGACAATATAAGTAACAAGCAAGATTACATCCTTTTATGTGGATCAAGGACACAGGCAGTGTGAGAAAGAAAGGGGAGAAAAATTCCCTTCAGAGGAACTTAAATGCTGCCCTTGTGAATTATACCTGGGACTATTAACTGGGGAATTAGATCTATGAAAAAGCCTCTAATATAACTAAACAAAGTCCCTCAGGTAATCCTCAGAATCAGAAAAATGTGTGAAAATATAGCCTCTTAAATGTGATTATAGTCAGAGCTGTAGTTACTCCCCGAGAAAGGGCACTGAAAGTAGAGGAATGAAAGGAAAAAAAAATGTTTTAAAACTTTTGTGTCAGACCAGAAATTATAGAGTAGCAACAGCTTAGGGATTTAAATAACCCCTTTAGCCCAATTCTGAAGCCTTTGTGCTTTAAATTGAAGAAAAGAAAGGAATTAGAGATCCAATTTAGGCCTTTTTTTTTTTTTTTTAATGAAATGGAGGAGTCATTTTGACTAAATGACTAATTGAGACAGGATATGATTCCACCTTGGGTTATCGTTTGCAAGATATGGCTCTGGGATTTAAGCTGCTTTGGGGGTACTCTCACTAATGGGCTTTTGTGAGAGTTTCTTGTTCCATTGCTTATTATTTACTGGAGATTAAGGTGAGAGTTTTGGTGCTTTTGGTTGGTATCACAGTCAGAGCTGAGAGGGTCATGAATCAGTCTTTGGCATTCCCCTTCCCTCCTGTAGGGATCCTAAGGGAATCCCGGATGCAGAGAGCAATACTAGGATAGAAATCTTAGGAACATTCCGTGGTAGCTTTGTGAGCACTCCATCCCTGAAGTCAGCTCTGGTACAAAGCTTTAAGGGGAAATTTTTAGTCTTCCTCCCGTCCCCAGGCTGAGCCTTTGGACCAGGTCACGCAGGCACAGTCACAAGTTTATACACAGGGAGGTGAGATCAGGTCTGTAGAAGTGGCTCCATCTTAACTTGCCCTCCCAGATGTATTTGTTGGGGACAAGAGAAGGAAAGTAGAAGAGATATGGCTGGGTTTGACCCTAGCAGAGCAGGTTAGAGAGGGTGGGGCCAAGGATCCTGCTTTTTAAAGCACCATAATGTTGCTATATTTAAAATGGATCACCAGCAAGGACCTACTGTATAGCACAGGAAACGCTGCTCAATATTATGTAACAACCTAAATGGGAAAAGAATTTGAAAAAGAATAGATACATGTATATATACAACAGAATCACTTTGCTGTACACCTGAAACTAACACAACATTGTTTATCAACTATACCCCAATATAAAATAAAAAGTTAAAAAAAATATATAGCACAGTGACCTTGCCAGCTGGTCACATCATTAACTTAGACTCTTCAGATAAACAGCTCTTCTCTCTTAAGCTGAGGAACAAGGGACCAAGGAGTGAAGTGGATACACGAAGGGCATGACAGGAGTGAAGGAATGGATTCCATTTCCCTCCACTATTTATTTCCTAAGCTCTTTGTTTGTATGTTTTCTGGGGAGAAATACCTATTCAAATCGTTTGACCATTTTTAAATTGAGTTTGGTGGTGGGTTTTGAGTTTCAGGAGTTCTTTCTATAGTCTGCATCTCAATCCTGTATCAGATATATGACTTGAGAATATTTCCTCCCATCCTGTGATTCCCTTTTCGCTCTGTCCTTAGTGTCCTTTGATGCACAAACATTGTAAATTTTGAGAAAGTCCAGCTTGTCTTTTTTTTTTTTTTTCTTTTTCTTCCCTGCGATTTTGCTCCTAAGCTGTTTAGAAGAACAGCAGCAAACTGTTTATTTGCCTGAATCCGGACTGCTGTCTCTAGAACAGGAAGGGAAGGTCAGCTAAATCTCATGATTTGGTGGTTAGACCTCCAGCCGGCAGGGGAGGTGATCAGTGTGTGCTGAAACCCAACTGCTGACCCCCAAGATGCTGTGATGTTCTTGCAGGAAGGCCATCTGCAGGGGGGATGTACATGATGCTGGGAGGCCAGGCCAGGACTCCTGGGAGAAGCTTCTCTCATCCGGTTCCACTGGCTTCTCTCCAAGGTGGTCAGGGACTCACTGATGCATGGACAGCTCATATGTTCATCCGTGAACCACATCCGCTCTTCAGAGGAGCTGGAAATGCCTTTCTCCTAGTTCCACTCGCTGCTTTCTCCCATCTGTGGGTTTCTGTCGCCATCATTCAGCACTTAGAACATTGTTGAATCTTAGAACAAAAAGTCAGCTGAAGCCCACCCCCATAATATGCAAATAAAATCACTGAGGACCGGGGTGGTTAAGACGCTTGCCCAAATTCCTGTAACTAATGAGCAATGAAACCAGAGCCTGATACTGGAAATCCTGACACAAGACAGTGCCCTTCTCATCCCATCAACACACGTGAGAAAAAAAGGAGCCTCACCATTTCGTTAATTTTGTTAAGGATTTGCTTAGCCTCAAACTCTAGTCTCCATCCTAGTGGCAAAAAAAATAAAGAGTTGCAAATGGAAAATAATCCTTGCCATTGTGATCTGAGTTCAATTATTGTTTCAATGTGCTATTTTCTAAAGAATGGGCATGGGAAGGTCTGCCTCACAGCATCTCTTAGGTACAAGCCTGACAAACTCGAATGTCCCAAGGCTGAACTCATGGTGAACACAGCGATTTAAAGGGTCAAGTGGCTGATGAGAATGCAGCCCCAAATTGCCAGAACTTCTGATTTTTTTCAAGAGAACCCAGGATTGGATTCTTGTATGAAACATCTCCATTTTTTAATTTAAACTTTTAAAGGAATCAATTTAAAAATTGCAATCTGAAAGCCTGCAGAAAAGCAAAAACTGTGCTTTGAATATGGACCGTTAATTTAAGATCCCTGCTCTTACAGTTAGACCCATTTTCTCAATATTCATACTCACTGGAATCATGTGGAGAGCTTTTTAAAAAATGCCAGTGTTTCGTTCAGCCCGACTCCAGACTAAATGCATCAGCATCTCTCGGGGTGGGTTCTGGGCATCAGGACTGGTTACAGCTCCCTGGGTGATTGTAACGTACGGCAGGGTTGAGGACCACCGGGCTCAAGGCAGTGTCGGCAGCCGGGATCCTCTGCTCCCCACCTCTTTCCCATCAGTCAGGACATCTGGACTGTGATTGCTGGACATCAAGATGGCCCTAATTTTAGGGTTCACATCTGGATAATTGGCTGCACTTCTTGTTTCTTGTCTTTTGGGGGGGGTCAATTTGTAGACACAGACAGATGTCCCTCTCACTTCATTTGCCATGTGTCCCTTCTGAAAGTTTCGATCACCAACTTTGTGATTTTTTTCGCATCTCTGGAGCAAGTGGGCTATTCAGTGAAGTTTGTTTGTAGCTTCTTAACTTTGATCTCCTTTTCATCTCTTAGCCCTGGGGTTTCTCCAGCCAAACAGGATGCTTTGCCCAGCTGCCTTTGGTCTTGTGAATTTGCTGCCTTGCCCTTGAAACACTGGGAGCCCCTGTTGGTTCCTGTGAGCCCTTGAAAGCTCCTGTTCCAGACCCATCTGCTTCTGCCTCCACTCCTTGCTGTTTGTACAAATACTCCCCTCGCCTTTCCGTGCCAACTTTGTGGAGTCACTGAGATAACCCCAGCAAGCCTTACAGAAAAAAAAAAAAATTAGTATGGACAGGAAACTACCAAAGGACAAGACGATCTTTAAAGTGGCTTTTATTTCCCAAAATTTTATGAATCTCGTCATTGATTTTATCACTTGTGATGATGGCACTTTGGTCATATAAGAAAGTATCCTTAATTTTTAGTGGTACAAACTAATTAGGAAGTACAGGTGAAATGATATGAACTCTGGAGTTGCTTCAGACATCTTCAGTATTTTATTATATACACACACACACACAGAAAACTAAGGTCTATAAGATTCTAAGGTTTGATGAGAACACATGATTCCAAGATTCTATGATTCTTTCTTTCTTGCCACTTAATCTGTGCTTAAGGATGATGTCGCTGCCAAAGAAATGAGTGGGTCACTTTTAAAAAATGCATGAGTCATCTCATAATATAGTCAACCGGTCCAATTAGGAAAATAAAAAATAGAGAAAGTAATATCCACAATTTCATCTTCCTAACATGACTAATATTATTAGCTCTTACAGTTAGCCGTCTGGTATTGTTTCCATTGTAGTACATACAGTTCAGGTTTCTGCTTTACTTATTGATGATATTATCAAGCACAGACTGTGGACTGTCTTGCATTGTGGCCATATCAGCTTTCTAGCTGCTTTGAATTTATATTCATCAATAAGCCCTGAAGAGGGAAACCAGAAGTGACAGCATTTTGCCCAAATGCAATCATCCAATGGATTTGTCATTGGAGTGAATCTCTTGTTCTTGCTTGTGCATCTTATAATGCTAAGTATTTCTAGTAACACAGGAATACAAGTGTTGGGGAGAAAGATAGGCGGAGGACTTAGACAGGTAAACAGAGCCTGAGATGGGGATTATGTGAAGTATTGCTTCTGATTTTCTTTGCATACCAATGCATCAGAAAGCCCTCTCTTCCCAGAATTCACACATCCAGGCAAATTGTTACCTTGATGACTCTAGGGTACCACATAGCTACTCTGGCTGTGCATTTTAAAGTCTGTCTCAGTTCACTGCATCCCAGACCTACTGAATCCTAATCCCTAAGAGTGGAACTCAGGATTCTGGATTTTTAGCAGGCTCCCCAGACAATCTGTAGGTGGCCTGTCCAGCACCCATCTGACTCAGCATTGGGAGGCTATTAGAAAGATGTTGGAATAGACTGAATCTTCCAGAAACAATTCTGTTTAATTGCAACAATAATTAATAAACAATTGTGTTTATCACAGTTACAATGGAATGGAAGTCTTAGCTTTGATATCCAGATCCTTAAAAAATTAAGCGTTTGTGTAATAATTCCTTTAATAGGTTATAATCATCAGATTAACATTTCCCAGTCATTGTAAGCAATTAGGAACCTCTCTTTCTGTCTTCCCCTACCTCCCTCTCTCCTTCCCTTCCTTCCTCCCTCCCTCCCACTTCCTTCCTTCTTCATTCCCTCCTCTCTTCCTCTCTGTCTCTCTGTCTCTTCATGTTTTGTGTCTGCCTATGTATATATTGTGTGCACAAATAAGGCACAGATGTTTATTTCGGATTTTCATGATTTTTGCATGCAGTATATGGTTCCAAAACTTACTGGAAACAGCAGAGACCAAAAATAATACTGTTTCACCTACTAATGAGCCATCACAGGACGGGAAGAACATGTGTAAGATGTCTTATGTCCTCATTTAGCTTTTTAAGTTATCTCCATCCACAAACATCCTTGTTTCTGGAATTGGCAACATGCTGAAATAGAGCCAATGCAAACTTGGAGAGAGAGAGAGAAATAAAATAATCTGGACTGAAACCCCGAGCTCTGCCACTTACCACGTGAGCCTGGGCAAGTGCTGTATCTTTTCTAAGGTTTATCATCTTCTAGGTTGAAAAATAATCATCACTCTACAGGATTTTCAGAGCATTTAGTGAGACAATGTATAGAAAGGGCCTGAAACAATAGATGCTCAAGAAATATTGTTTCATTAATTGCTGCTCAATTTCTTAACTCATATCTTCTTAGACTTAATTTTTTTTGCATTTTTTTTTTTTTTTTAATCACATTTCCTCAAATTCTTTTTTGGGTAACACTGATTTGTGTTAGAACAAATCCTACATATCTAAGTTAAGTGAAATATTTCAAAGTGAAGCAATATAGTGTTGCTGGTTTTTTTTAAATAAAATGTATATTTTGGAGCCAGGAAAGCTTTGGTTTAAATCCCAGTGCTATTGCCATTGTGCTTTGTTTGTTTTTGATATCTATTAGCTTTCTCATCTGCAAAATGGGCATAATAATCCTCTCCTGTTCTAGTTCACAATTGCTGCTGTAACAAATTACCCCAAACACAGTGACTAATGCAAAAAAAGTTTATCATCTTATAGTTCTGAAGGGCCGAAGTCCAAACTTCATATCCCTGGGCTAAAATCAAGGTGCTGGCAAGGCTGCCTTTCTTTCTGGAAGCTCTGCGGGGAATCTACATTCTTGTCTTTTCCAGCTTCCAGAGGCTGGATGCAGTCCTTGGCTCCTGGCCCCCTTTCATCTTCAAAGCCAGCAATGGCCAAATAAGTTTTCTCACATCATATCACAGTGACACTATCCTGCTTCCCTCTTTCCCAATCAGAGACCCTTGTGAGTGGATCAAGACCACCCCGATAACCCAGGATAACCTCCCCCTCCATTTCAAAGTCAGCTGATTAGCAACCCTCATTCCATTTGGAGCCTAATTCCCCCTTTGCCATGTGACATAGCATCTTCACAGTTCCGGGGATTATGACATGGACATCTTGGGGATGGGGCATTTTTCTGTTATTCACAGCCACCTCATAGAGTGGTTTTTAATTTAATGAGAAGATGTAGGTGAAGTTCTTAGCATCACGGCTGGTGCATAGTGTAGCAGGTCCTTAAGATGGAGATGCTGAGCATGATTTTTTAAAATAAAGGCATTGCCTTCTTTCAGAAACAACTTCGCTTATTACTTTAGCTGGATTATCTGGATTTGTATATCCTACAATGAATTTATGTGATGCAGAGATTTACCCCATATGGAGAAGTGGCCCTTCCCTTACATAGGCAATCCCCTTTGTAACACTAACAATGGTGATTTGGGGGAAACTGCCAGAGGGAAACAAAAGAAAAATGGAGATAGATGGGATTTGATGTGAACGTCACAGAAAATTCATGTTGATTCTCAAAGTCTGGAGCTCTTTGGGCTGCACAAGACTAAATTATGATTCCGGTGAGGGCCTATTAGTGTTCCACTGTTCATTTTTAAATGTGATTAAGATTTTATTCATAAAGACCTCAACTTTTTAAAGAAGCCACTGAGAAATCATTTCACTTAAAGATAAATTTTAACCCAGTTAGGTTTTACATTTATGACACAAAAGTCATACCTAATAATGAATAAAGTATTGCATTAATGTGGAAGAAACTCATGGGGACCAGTGAAATATTAACATTGTAACTGGTGTAGATTCATTTGGGTGAGTTTCATGTATGCAAAGAGATGTTAATAAATCAAATTGCCACGAGGGCACATCATTCAGCATTTTACCCCAAACACTCACAATAACATCATCATTAATGTCTATGGTTTCTTAAGTCACCTGCTTTGAGGAATAGAAAAAAAAATCATTCTGGGCATACGCACTGCTTATGAATTACTGCCAAGTGGTTCTTTTAGAAAGAGGTTATTAAATATGCCCATTCCATTCATAATGTATTGTAATACATGGTAGACCATAATATATGGTCTTCATTTGCACAAGAGCTCCTTTCTCCTTAGCCGGAGCACAGACATCCTTAATGCCAAATTATAACAAAGTGTAGGTTATTATAGAATAAGATTTTACTATCAATTCCTCAGAAGCAAAAAAAAGGGGGAGGAGTTATGAGGGTCTTTGTTAGTTTTCATCTACCTGAGTATGATTCCCGTCTTCGACCTTGTAGAGGTGTGTGTCGAAGCTCCTTGCCCACAATTGATTCTGGTACTTATACATCAACGTCCCTTCTCATGACACAAGACTCCACAAGGAGCATGGCTTTTCATAATCATGTCCCACTGTTCCAGAAAACTGCCGGAGGATACTCCAAGCCATCCTCTCTCTTCCTCTGCTCCAGTTCCTGTCTCAGAGAAGGATGCTTCTTGGGGTACCTTGCCTATGGCTTCTGGGGACATTTAGCCAATGGGAGACATAGGTGGAAAACTTGAGCTTGGGAGAAGCCAGGACTTATTTTTCCCTCTCTCTGCTTCTTGGGGCATCTCCAGATCCTCCTTCAGCATCCTTCTCCGTAGTCCCAGCTCCCCTGGCTAGTGCCCACCATAGCAGGTGGCCCTGGCTCCTGAGCTTTGAAGACACCCCCAGTTCCCACTAGCCTTCAGTTTCAAGGATTGTGGCCACTTTTGAAGACGCTAGTTTCTGTGTTCTCTCACCATCCCTTCCAATTCCCTGAGTTAAATTCCTTCTGTTAGAAAACCTAGAATAGTTTCTGTTTCTTGTATTACCTAGATATGTACCTCTGAAAAAGCAATTCCCTTTTGCATACAGAAGTTTATAGATCTAGGTATTATCACTGGTAAGAATATACTCATTTTTAAAAATGTAATAAAGCTTTATTTTGAAATAATTTCAGGCTTACAGTAAGTTTAGGTTTATATGCCCTTCCCCAATTTTCCCCTAAAATAGATATTTTCCATCATCACAGTATATTTTCAAAATTAAGAAACAACTTTGCTACAGTACTACTAACTGAACTCCCGATTTGATGCAAATTTCCCCAGATTTTCCACTAACCTCCTTTTTTTGTGTCTGAGAGCCAATCCAGAGTACCCCATTGCATGGTCACCACGTCTCCTTAGTTTACTCTTGGCTGTGACAGTTTCTTAGTGTTCCCTTATTTTTCATGACATCAACAGTTTTAAGTAGTAATGGTCAGGTATTTTATAAAACGTCCTTGAATTTGGGTTTGTGTGATGTTCCTCTCAGGATCAGATGTGAGTTACAGTTTTGGGGGGAAAAGACCACAGAGGTGAGGTGCCCTCCCCAGTACATCGTGTTAGAAAGCATGTGGCATCCATACTTGGTTAAAGTGGCATCTGTCAGGTTCTCCCCTGCTTGGGTACCATTTCCCTCCTTTTCCATACGTGATGTTTTGAATGCGGGTAACTAAGTCCAGCCCACACTCAGGGTGAGGGGAAGTATGTGGAGGGGGTTTATCCAGATCACTGTATTATTTAGATATTTTAGTAAAGAGTATTTGTCCCTTTTCTCTCATTTTTTAAATTCAATTGTTTATGTGTATCAGTGTGAACTCATATCTAGTTGTTTTTATACTTTGGGCAATAATCTCAATGCATTTGTTGTTCAGATGGTCCAGCTTTGGCCAATGGGAGCCATTTTGTGTGGGCTCCTGTGCCCCTTTGACCTTCCCTCATCCCTTTGTGTTTTGAGAATTTCCTTACTTTCTGCACTAAAATGTCATGCTTATTGTGTCCCCTGTCCCTAGAAATCAGCCATTTCTCCTACGATAGGCCCAAATTTTCAAGTGTCTCCTCCCCCTCCGTTTGTGCCTTTCTTGATCACATTCACTGAAAGATGAAAAAAATGCATTTGTTCATTCAACAAGTATTTATTGAGTAACAATTGTATTCCAGATAGTGGACTCCTCCAGGTCCATGTTTTTGAATAGAACAAACACTGCCTCTGCTTTCAAGAACAGTCAATAAATACACACATACGTCTGTGTGTGTGTGTGGGTTGTATGTGCATGTGTTCACCTCTAATGAAATATATTGGCTTAAGTAAGCTTCCGTGGTGCACTGTCACACAGCAGAAACTACTTTTACAGGATTGTTGGACATTCCATGAGGCTAGTACAGTTAATTTCCTGGCTATTTCAAATATGTGTTTGTTCCAAAGGAGTGTTTCCTTAAAATGGAAGGTCCAAATTATCAAACTCAGTTTGACCAACCAAGCCCCCATGTGGTTCCTGAGCAAAGAGATTGGAGGCGGATGCTGGCCTCAGCATCTGTGTGTGTTTTGGAATTCACGGGATAAGTACTCTGATACAAGAGCTGTCAGGCCTGATTAATACTCCACTCTCACGGTGCATGTGCCTTAACCTATAGGCGTTACACTTGCTGCCTGGGTCCCCCACAAGGCAGCTGTCAGCATCAGCTTCCCCGAAGCTCCCCCCGCTGAGTGTGTCTCCTCTGTGTCATATGTTTGGTTGTCATCTTTGCTAAAGGATTTTCAGTTTGAAAAACAATTTGCTGCAAGGATCAACTTGGGAAAGATGAGGAGCACTTTCGTTGGAATGCCCACCGTGGGGGGCATTTCATAACACCCACAAAAAAGTCCATGGGATAATACATGGCACAAAAGAACAGAGTCGCTTCTTTATGAAGTGGGGGGTGGGGGTGAGTAGCTTAAACCACCCCCCAACAAAGGTAAATAATAATATCATTTCCATGTAAGGACAGCTGATTATGCAGTGGCAACTGTGTAACACAATCCTAGTGGTTGCTAGATAAAATATGACATGTTTATCCAACACTAGGGCATACTAGATAATTTTTAAGCATGAGTTAGAAATCTTATTCCACCATGTGAAGATAGGTAGGTTCAGAGACTCCAAAAATACAGACGAAGGTACATCAATTACTAACCTGAGTTTTCCTTTGAGAAGTGGGTTTAGAAATAACTTTCACTTCCTACCTTGTAAATGTCTTTATTTTTTGAGGGTTTTATGATGAACATGTAATATTTTGGTGATTCACCAAGAATATTGAATGCTGTATGTAACATAATATTTTTATAGTCAGGGTCATTCAGAAAATATTCCTTCTAAATAATGAAATAATTATCATGTCTGATGCCTTTCAAATCACCTGCTACACATAAGGATGTTTGCATGGTTAATAATAATAAACTGAAGATATGAAGAATACCTTCTCTCTAAGTACTGTGTCGGGTGTACTTCCTGCCTTCCAACCATCTTTAAATAGCATGCTGAGTGTCAAGAATTAATATCACTGGGGATTTTTCATGAAGAATGTGGGCATCTACCCAGGACATAGATGGCTATTTTAAAGAATAAAAACAGGCCTGATTGTTTGGATCTGGTTGGTTTTAACCAGGACAGGATAAACCAGTTACTTGTGGGACACTATGTTAGTGTCCTAGGGCTGCTGAACAGCAGACGTTTGTTCCCTCACAGTTCTAGAGGCCAGAAGTCCAAAACTGAAGTGTTGGCAGGCTTGGTTCCTTTTTGGAGGCTCTGAAGAATCTGTCTCCTCTCTTAACTTCTGGTGGTTTCCCCCCAGCCCTTGAAGTTTCTTGGCTTATAGAAGTATCTTTTCAATCTCTGCCACTGTCTTCATGTGGCATTCTCCTTGTGTTGCTGTCTTCATATGGTCATTTTCTTATAAGGATACCAGTCATATTGGATTAGGGACCCACCCTACTGTAGTATGACCTCTTCTTAACTAATTACATCTGCAGTGACCCCATTTCAAATAAGTTCACATTCTGAGGTCCTGGGGGTTAGGACTTCAACAAATCTTTTTGCTGTTAAGAGACACTTAAAGGATATAGATGCCTGGATCCCAACTGGAAACAAAAGCAAAAATAAACAAATGGGGGACTTCTTAGGTGGCGCAGTGGTTAAGAATCCGCCTGCCAATGCAGGGGACACGGGTTCGATCCCTGCTCTGGGAAGATCCCACATGCCATGGAGCCCCTAAGCCCAAGCGCCACAACTATTGAGCCTGCGCTCTAGAGGCTGAGCCCATGTACCGAAACTACTGGAGCCTACACACATAGAGCCCATGCTCCACAGCAAGAGAAGCCACGGCAATGAGAAGCCTGTGTACCACAGTGAACTGTAGCCCCCGCTCGCCACAACTACAGAAAGCCCGTGTGCAGCAATGAAGATCCAATGCAGCCAATAAATAAATAATTACAACAAAAAACAAAAAACAAAAAACAAACAAAAAAAAACCAAATGGGGCCTAATTAAACTTGAAAGCTTTTGCACAGCAAAGGAAACCATAAGCAAAATGAAAAGACAGCCTATGGAATGGGAGAAAAGATTTGCAAATGGTGCAACCGACAAAGGATTAATTTCTAAAATATACAAGCAGCTTATACAGCTCAATGTAAAAAACAAACAATCCAATCAAAAAAATGGGCAGAAGATCTAAATAGACCCCAAAGAAGACATACAGATGGCCAATAGGCACATGAAAAGATGCTTAACATCACAAGTTATTAGAGGAATGCAAATCAAAACTAGTGAGGTATTACCCCACACAGGTCAGAATGGCCATCATTAAAAAGTCTACAAATAATAAATGCTGGAGACGGTGTGGAGAAAAGGGAACACTCCTACACTGTTGGTGGGAATGTAAATTGGTGCAGCCACTATGGAGAATAGTATGCAGGTTCCTTAAAAAACTAAAAATAGAATTACCATATGACCCAGCAATCCCACTCCTGGGTATATATCTGGAAAAGATGAAAACTCTAATTTAAAAAGATACCTGTACCTCAGTGTTCATAACAGCACTATTTACTATAACCAAGACATGGATGCAACCTAAGTGCCCATCAACGGATGAATGGATAAAAGAAGATGTGATAGATATATGTATACATATATATATAGGAAGATGTAGTGTATATATATACACACACACACATATATATACACATATACATATAATGGAATATTACTCAGCTATAAAAAAGAATGAAATAATGCCATTTGCAGTAACATGGATGGACCTAGAGATTATCATACTAAGAGAAGTAAATCAGAGAAAAACAAAAATCAGGATATCACTTACTTGTGGAATCTAAAAAAACTGATACAAATGAACCTATTTACAAAACAGAAATAGGCTCACAGACATAGAAAACAAACTTATGGTTACCAAAGGGGAAATGGGGGGGGGATAAATTAGGAGTTTGGGATTAACAGATACACACTACTATATATAAAATAGATAAACAACAAGGACCTACTGTATAGCACAGAGAACTATATTCAGTATCTTGTAATAGCCTACAATGGAAAAGAATCTGAAAAAAAATATATATATATAACTGAATCACTTTGCTGTACACCTGAAACATTGTACATCAACTATACTTCAATTAAAAAAAAGATATAGTTGTCTGGATCCGAACTGCTCCATCCAGTTATTTTGCGATGGGACCCAGACATGGGCATTCCTAGAAATAACCATGTGATGCAAAATCGGGTCTGCCAGCCCCGTGCGGCAGACTAAGGACATTTTGGATGGTATCCTGAAGACAGTCGTTCCTTGGCTTCATGCAGACTTATTATATGAAATGCAGTTTACATTGACAACACAGATATTTTGTTAGTGACTATTTTTCCTTCTACAAATAATATTTTCCTACTCCATTAAAGATTAAGGACTTTTTTTATTCAGAGAGTTCCCCAGTGGGCTTAAACTAGAATTGCGGTCACCCATGCTAATAATTCAGAAACCTCCTCAGCTGAGGTCCTCCTTCCCAATCAGCGTGGCCACGGGACAGGCCCCCATTCCCTCAAAATAAAGAACTCCTTTTCCATGAAATGACGATGTGCTTTCCATCACCCTTTCTAGATCTGGGAGGATATCAATGCAAAGGCCCATTTCCCCCTCCTTGGAAGGTCTCTATTTATAGCTTTTGCCGGTTGGCAGGCACGTGAGGAATCAGCACTGCCATTCACAGCAGATGGCTCCGGCTCAGCCACATTTCCCTTCTCACCAGCACGGTCTGCTGGGCATGTGGCATTACATTCCCTTGCTCGCTAATCCTCAGGGATTCGAGACTTCCCCCCCCCCCCGCCCCCACCACTGTCCCC
Organism: Hippopotamus amphibius kiboko; assembly: GCF_030028045.1. Lineage (NCBI taxonomy): Eukaryota > Metazoa > Chordata > Mammalia > Artiodactyla > Hippopotamidae > Hippopotamus > Hippopotamus amphibius. The sequence goes on from NC_080194.1 coordinate 126,457,400, forward strand.
ACCCACCTCCCCCCCCATAACCTCCCTTAGTTCCAGGAACTCTTTGTAAGCCAGTTGTACCAATCCCCTGACATGATAGCTTGACTTGCTGAGTCCTGATTTTGAATCCTTATACAGAGGCGAGGGCACTGCCCAGTTTCACCATGAGGAACGTAGGGCTGCTGTTAATACAGAAGGCTACCCAGCAGATCAGGGCAGGACCCAGTTCCCAAACTAGAAAGCCTTTTGTGGAAATTGTCAGGCTTTTTGGCCGAAGCCAAGTTTACATCATTTTACCTGTACTTACTTTTTTTCTTTTTTCTTTTTGCTCTTTGTGCACCAGGCTAGTCAATAATTAAAGCATATCTGTGCCCATATTTCACATTCTTCTAAAAAGTTCCTTGGGACTTCCCTCGTGGCGCAGTGGTTAAGAATCCACCTGCCAATGCAGGGGACACGGGTTTGAGCCCTGGTCCGGGAAGATCTCACATGCCGCAGAGCAACTAAGCCCGTGCGCCACAACTACTGAGCTTGTGCTTTAGAGCCTGCGAGCCACAACTAGTGAGGCCATGTGCCGCAACTACTGAAGACTGCACGCCCAGAGCGTGTGCTCCACTACCAGAAAAGCCACTGCAATGAGAAGCCCGTGCACCACAACGAAGAGTAGCCCCCGAGCACTGCAACTAGAGAAAGACTGCGTGCAGCCACAAAGACCCAATGCAGCCATAAATAAATAAGTAAATAAATAAATTAATTAAAAGTTTCTTAATTTTTTAACTAGTTTATTAGTTAACCGTATGTGATCGTCTACAGAGCCCCCTCCCCACAAATGCTAATGACTCAAAGGCAGCAGAAGTGTTTTTATCAGATACCTCATAGTCTGAGTTGGGTATACTGTATCAGAGTTGGCTTCCTTTCCTGCAGTGAGTCAGGGCTCCAGGTTCTACATCTTGTGGACCAGCCTCCCCCGGGAGCCCTTTGTTGGCAGCATCCTTATCAGCAGCAGCATCCCCATCATGTTCAGCAGCAGCAGCATCTGCATCTAGCAGGTGGAAGGGGATGAAAAAAACATGGAGATCACATTTGATCGCCTCACCCTGGAATCAACACCTTGATCTCATCTCTCTATTGGGTTCTGTATAAACTTCCATTGGGAGAAGTCAAGTTTGGAATTGATTACATGAAACCATTAATGTCCAGAATGTGAAGGACATGGATCCTGATCTCCCTCCCTTGGAGGTCTGGAACACCTCAAAACATCACCTGTACCTGGATGGCATAGACCCCTCTGAAGGCATGAATCTCCAGCTGGGAGTCACCATATTCTTGCACTCATTCATTCAGAAGCATTTGTTCATGCCCCACTTGTGTTCCAGGTGCTAAGGATGAACACACATCACAAACCAGGCTTGATTTTCAGGGAGCCTGCGGTCTGATGGAGGGAGGCAGACAATGTGTAAATAGACATGGCACAGAAATGTTATATAATCTCAGCTGGAGGAAATAAACCACGGCCGTGGATAGTGAGTGATGGAGTTCTCTTTTATTTAGGAAGGTCGGGGAATATCTCCTGAGGAGGTGACCTGGATTTGGACAAGGATAGAAAGTCACATGGAGATCTGGAGGATGTCAGAGCAGCTGTTAAAGGCAAAAATTAAGCTTTTCAAACATTAAGGTGGCTTTTCAAGCATCCTTCCATGCAACCATGCAACCTTCCAGAACTGTTTACTGTTTGTGCCCCACTCTGTGCTTTTGTGCACCCAGCTGTCTTGTATGAGCATCTGGAAGGCTGGCTTGTCTTGTTTTTCCTACCCACCTGGAAAACACTTCCTTATTGTCATGCAAGACTAGGCTCAAATGCAGCAACTTTTGTGATGCTTTCTTCTGCCCTAAGCAGAATTTCCACTCTCTCCTTTTCTTCCACTGTATCTTGAACACTTGTGTTCCTAGTGTTATATGTGTGTGTTTTCATGGACATGAGAAGAGGGATAGTTTGGGTCTGGCTATCCATCTTATCTCCAGGCATCCTGCATCGTGACCTGCCATCGTGATACCTAATGATTACTGAATGCGATTATGCATATCCCTTAGAAAAGTAAAATGAGAGCAACAAAACCATTGATTATAATTGATGCCACTTACTGAACATTTACTTAGAACACCAATCCAAATACTTAACATGTATAAGCTCTTTCAACACTCACAATAACCATATGAATTAGAGACTATTATTATTTATGGAAGAAGACACCAAAACACAGGAAGGTTAGAGTAATGTGTCTGGAGTCCCATGTTTATAATGATTATCATACACAAGCATAATAACTAGTGTTTATTATGTTACCCCCTGAGCATTTAATGTGGAATGTTTTCTGTAATACTCACACAACCCTCTGGAGAAAGTACTCTTAAGATATACATTTCACAGAGGAGGGAATGAGAGTGCGGAGAGCTGAAATAACTTGCCCAAGAATGCGTGGCTAGCCCATGGCAGAGCAGCGGTTCAGATTCATGTGTACTTGGCTCCAGAATCCTCATCTTCACCCCCACACTTCAGTGTGATGTGTTGGCACCAGAAAAGGGAGAAAAAAAAACCCAGCACCAACTTGTTATACAGCTGGCTGCTCAAGGTAAACATTCAGCAGAATCCACCAACGCTGTGTGCTTGAAGCTGCTTTGTGTGCCGGGTGCGGCTGCCTCTTGCTTCTCTTGGTGAAGAATTCACTGCCTGGAACCCTGTGTTTACTTCTGCTGTTGTCCTCCCATTAGATGAGGAATGAGCACAGCCATCCACAAAAGCAGAGTTATAGGGTGAGAACACAACACTGAGAATGCAAGAGGGTTATTTACAGTCCAGAGTCCCAGGCTGAAAAGCAGGCACGCGAGGACCTTAATCATTTCCCAGGGAACCGGGGAGAACAGTGGACAGTGGCAGTAAAGCGCTCTGGAGGGTCAGGGCTGCATACCAATTACAATGACTTCCGGACACAGGCACGGCACTTAGCGCGAGACCGAGGACGTGTTCTAGCTGGGAAGGGAAAACAACTGCTGATGTCTCCCCCTAAGCAGAGAGGCAGTCTGCCTGACACTGTTGTTGCAACACAACTCTCATTTAAATTCCAGGTTCCCTGATGATGAGCTGGCCGCCCCATCACTCTGGCTGGCATATCTTGATGCAAGGGAAGACGTCTGGTCCAGTTTGACTCTTTAAATAGCTGTCCATGCCAAGCTTCGCATAAAAAGGGGGAGGGCGTGGTGACATACCCTCTTTCTGCAGACCAGTTTGTGAAACTATAACAATTACTGTTCAGTCAGTTCCCCAGTTACCTCTTTTCTCATTAAATGTATGGCTTTCTGCTTCGTTAGGGCTCTGTAGGTTGCAATAGACAGAATTCTAACTAAACTCAGTTCGCGCAAAAGTGAGGGAAATAGGAAGGATTTACTCAGGCTCTTGAAACCAGAGAGTTTCAGGGTGGGACTGGCTTTTGGCTATGCCTAGACTTTGGATGCCATTAGAAAGCTGTTTCTCCACTTCTTGCAACTGCTTTCAGCTTTGTTGGTTTTTTTCTCAAGGTCATCCATATGTGTTCTGGAAACTCCAGACCCACACCCACTGTATTAGTTTCTTGGTAGTAACCAACTACCACAAACTGGTGACTTAAGAGACATTTATTCTCTCACAGTTCTAGGAGCCAGAATTTTGTTTGTAGGGTTGGCTCCTTCTGGGGGCTCTGATGAGGAATTCCTTGCATGCATCTCTCCTAACATTGGGTGGCCGATGGCCACCCTTGGCTTTCCTTGGCTTATGGCTGCATCACTCCAATCTCTGCCTCTGATGTCACATGACATTCTCTCTGTGTCTCCCTCCTTTGTCTTATCAGGTCACTAGTTTTTGGATTTAGGGCTCATGCTAAATCCAGCGTGATTTTATCTCAAGAGCCTTGACTACATCTGCAAAGACCCTTTGTTCCAAGTAAGGTCACATTCCAAGTACCAGGGGTCGGGACTTGGACGTTTCTATTTGGGAACACCCACTGCAACTCAAGATGCGTACCAGTGTATCAACCCAGGACAAACAGAGCAAACCTCAGACATCCTGGGCTAATGCTCATCAGCTCTGATGACTTGGTTTAAGGAATAACTCCACTTCTATGCTAATCACAGCAGCTAGAAAGATTCAGTGCTCTCACTGGCCAGTCTGAGGACATGGAATGACCCCAAATAAACATCATACCAGTCTGACAAACGCAGAGATCAAACAAAACATCTTGAGGGACACTTAAAGAAGATATGCACTCCATGTGAATACATTGATTAAAAAAATAACTGAAGGGCTGGAAGAAAGTGAACTTGGAAGATGTTGTCACATAAAAATGCTACATATTTGTTGCAAAGTTCATGTTGGCCAAAGGTGCTTGCTTCATTTTCAGACTGTTAAAAGAACCCAAGAATGATATATCAGTTTAAGTGGGTGTCTATGTGCAAAGGGAACATTTAGGGAACATATGAATCTTTACTGAGTTATTGTAGGCATCTCTTAAGGAGTTTCTTGGGTGAAGGAAAAGAAAAGTAAATGAATATATGAATATGAAATAGTTAAAAAGGATGAATGAATGAATGAATGAATACGTGAATGGGCATTTGTCCCTCTCACTCCTCTTTGAGTCTCCCTATTTTTAGAAATCGCTTGGATTTTTGTCTTCTTATCAAAATCATGATAATCAATCATGTCACTGATGTGCTTAAAGCTTGTTGCCCAATTCCAGGCACAGAGCAAATGAGGAATTCAGTTTTGGTTGTTTTGTCCACGATCTTATTCTGCCAGGTTGCACGACACAGTGGGTTCTTAGAAGATACTAGTTAATGCATTTAATTCTCTTATGCACCTTTTCCTTTATACTCTTTCACATCCTTAAACAATTAAAAAACAACAACAGCTGTTTATGGACATGCCACGTCTTTAGCAAAGCTTCTTTGACCAAATGCGTTACTTAATGACCTTTGTTCATCTGCCACTCATATTTATTAAGCACCTACTATGTCCCAGGCAGTATTATGGGAACTGGGGACATGCTGGTGAACTAGCAAAGGCTCTTCCCCCAGCCTGCCCCTACTAGCAGTTCCCATTTCAGTAGGAAGAGATCAAAAGATACAAACAAATTGAGTAAATAGGATTACAGGGGAGAAGGGGTGCTTCGTGAAGGAAACAGAGCTAACCTGAATTTTGGAAGCCAGTGTTTGCTGGGCTTGTGACAAGGATGGGGAGCAGAGACTATACCCATGACAGACAGTGAAATCCAATTACGGGGAGGGTGTGTGGTTGTCGATTCTGCACAAAAACTGATAATGATTCCGTGCTGCATATTGCTACGCGCAAATTCTATTCTATGGTTCTTCTCACAGTTCCATGCCACGGAAGAGGAAGAGGTGGGGGAAAAATGTCACATATGCAAAGGAACACAACTTTCGTGGGAGGAAGGAGATAGATTGCGTGAGTGGCTGACATGGTAACACTTTCCTACAGAGGATGCCAGGGGAAGACCCTTGGGTGTTCCTTAACTAAGCAGCATTTTTGTAGTTTGTCTTCAGAGGTTTTAAAGCTAAAAAAACAAAACAAAACAAAACAAAAACCCTGCCCCTTGCCTCCTTGAAATTCTTGGCTATTTTTCTGGTTTCCGTGAGGTTGGGTTTCTTGCAGAACTGTATCCTCGATTACATCTGTCAGGGGGCTCAGAAGTGAGTGATGGTGGTGACCGAACTGTGAGCCTTCTGGAGCCCTTACAGCGCCGTCTGCAGGACTGAAAGTCTTGCCTTCCACTCACTTTTGTTCTGCTCACAGTGACATTCTGTCCCTTGACTGTTAGGACATCTTTACTTCAGATGATTTTTGCAAGACCATCTCTGATTTCCAAAGTCGCCGCAGGAAAGCTGTGTTTTAAATGAAAGTTAACAGACATGGGTTTTGGGGGTGGGGTATGTTTTATGATATTTTCCTTGAGATCACTGAAAAGTTCTAGAGGTGATTATAAAACCAGGACAGGAGAAGAAGAATGCTAGAGCCCCTTCCCGCTGTTCTCATGTCAAGCCCAGGAGGGTAATTTTAAATTAATTCTCTGTTTATTCAGTAAATACCTAAGGAACATGTACCATGTAAACCACCACGGAAGACCCCCCCCCCTCCACCCAGGGACCAGCCTTGTCTTCTAGGAAATTACCTTCTGGTGGGTGGTAAGAGAGAGGTACATTCCAAAAACAACTTCACAATCAGTTATTTAATTGCAGTAGGTTAAGTGCTGAAGTGAGAAGTACAGAAAGCCAAGTCGATTTAAATTAGGGAGAGCCCCCAAACACAGCTTTTCTTTCTTCACCCCTGTAGCTCCAGAGTTTGAGAGGCAGCAGGTGCTTGCTAATGACCGTAACAATTTGAACGAATGAATGAATTCGTGGAGGGTGTAGAGACTTGCCCAATAAGAATCTTCTTGGAGCCAAATCGCCAGCTATCAAAAGGGACACAAAATCAAGGCTCCTTTTCTTTTTCAGGTAACACTTGAGACAACAGGTATTTCTGATGGAATTAACTCTCTGTGTTAGAACTTTAAGAAAACAGTCTCTTGCCTTTTCTCTTCTTACTCCGATGCTCCTTAAGTTCTTTCCAACTAGGGTGGAAGCCACCCTTGTCATGGTTTTTAGAACCGTGTGCTTTTCAAAAAAAAAAAAAAAATGCAGAGCAATCTGCCTTATCAGTATCTCTTCCAATTAATGTAATCTTGTTTCTGTTATTTCCACCATATTTTGCAATCCAGCGAGCCTCATTACATTTGCAAGTGCATTAAATTAGAGCCTCTATAGAAGGAGAATGATGATTATCAGCTAATTTAATTATGTTTCTACATTTGCAGCATTTAATGATGTCTGCCATTGTTGTGGGGATTCTTCCATTGGCTCCAGGTAGAATTAGCACTGATCTCATGTAAAGTTTACATTATCAGATAAAACTTGACAGCTCATCGAGGTGCATGTTCAGTAATTTTTGAATCTAATCAAAATTGATTTATGTGCAATCAAATTACAGGAATAAAGAAACAGCTTCACCTAATTTAGCTGCTGATTATAGTGTTGCCTGCCTCTGAAGTCACACCAATGTGCATCTCTTAGTTTTATACCAACACTTCATCAAGATATAAAATTCCATATAGGCTCTTTTTTTCTTCCTGCTTTTTTAAAAAAATTTGTTGTTGTTGTTATTATTATTATTATTATTTTGGCTGCGTTGCGTCTTCATTGCTGCTTGCAGGCTTTCTCTAGTTGTGGCGTATGGGGGCTACTCTTTGTTGTGGTACACGGGCCTCTCACTGGGGTGGCTTCTCTTGTTGCAGAACATGGACTCTAGGTGTGCGGACCTCAGTAGTAGCAGTGCATGGGCTCAGTAGTTGTGACTCGTGGGCTCTAGAGCGCAGGCTCGGTAGTTGTGACACACGGGCTTAGTTGTTCTGCAGCACGTGGGATCTTCCCGGACCAGGGCTCAAACCCATGTCCCCTGCATTGGCAGGCAGATTCTTAACAACTACACCACCAGGGAAGTCCATGCTGCTTCTTTTTTTAATGTTCACATTGCATAGTGGCTGGGTCCTGATCTTTTGATAGATCAGACTGACTATCTGTGCCCCCTGAGCTTTGTGTCCTGTGCAGCAAACCTCGCCTTTGTGCCCTTAAGTGTCAGGCACAGAAACCTTATACTAAATGCCTAGATGGGTCCTCAGAGTAGGAGGAAAGGGCCCAGGAAGGGAGCCGTGCGTGCTCAGGAGCTGGTGCTGATGTGGGAGGAAGCTGAGTCATCATTCTTCCTCCTTCCCTAAGGCTTCTCAACTGAGTCAAAAATAGGTACACAAACCAGGTGGGGATTAAAGGACAGAATTCTGTATATTACCCACTGGAAAATGGTGCTTTTATATTTGTTTGGCAGACACTTATTTAATAGTTACCATGTGCCAGATACAATTTAAAGGACTTGGCAAACAGAAACCCCCTTCATCGTTATAATAATGAAGAAACTGAGGGACAGAAAGCTGCACTGTTTTGCCCAGTGTAGCCAAGCTGGCATGTGAAAGAACCAGGATTCTAATCCAGGTGGTCTGGCTCCAGAGTTCATAATCCTAAGCACGATGCCCTGTTGCTTCTCCGGAAGCTGAAATTGGCTGTCACTCAACCCGCTTTATCCCTGAAGTCATATCTAGACCTTGGAAGAAACTGAGCAGTTTGGAGGGCATTTGATCTACCTCTCCCCACAGCGGAGTGAGATCCAAAGAGAGGAAGCTTAAAGCTGGTCTCTAGAAGGTGATGCCCTGCCCCCTGTCCTAGGTGTGCTTACCTGCCCTAGATACCGCATACCTGCCCTCGGTGAGCTTAGGAAATGGAGGTCAAAATGAAAGCAGGTATTGTTTGGAGGTAGCAAGCAGGAGGAGGAGAAAGAGAGGGAGAGGGACTTCCCTGGTGGTGCAGTGGTTAAGAACCCACCTGCCAGTGCAGGGGACATGGGTTTAAGCCCTGGTCTGGGAAGATCCCACATGCCACAGAGCAACTAAGCCCGTGTGCTGCAACTACTGAGCCTGTGCTCTGGAGCCCACGAGCCACAACTATTAAGTCCATGTGCCACAGCTACTGAAGTCCACATGCCTAGAGCCTGTGCTTTGCCACAAGAGAAGCCACAGCAATGAGAAGCCTGCCCAACGCCACAAAGAGTAGCCCCTGCTCGCCGAAACTAGAGAAAGCCCGCACACAGCAACAAAGACCCAACACAGCCAAAAATAAATAAATAAATAAATAAATTTAAAATAAAAAAGAAAGGGAGCGAGGGAGAGAGAGAGAGATTGAGAGAGTGAAGCTCACCCATCAGAGGAGTCCTTCTACCCCCAAGAAGTAGACTGCGCAAGGGGCAAGACTGGAGACATGCTTCCCCAAATTCTCATCATACACTGGAGGATTGGTTTAAGTCTCTAGCATGTGGATCATGGGAGAACGCACGAAGTAATAAGAAAACGAGGAGTCTGAGGAACCCATGCCATATGATGGATGGAGTAAATTTTCAGGCAGGGAAGCAGCAGCTTCTGAAATGAAGGCACGGTAGTGCGAAGGTCAACCGTTCAGTGAGGCTGAAGGGAGGGTGGGGAGTTGGAGGAAGATGATGCTGAAGCCAAACTGTGAATGAACAGGTGGGTCCCACAAGGGATAATGTTTGAGTAAAATAGAATGTGTGAAAGGAGAACCTTCATGAAACTTTTAGACATTCTCCAATTCTGAGTGGCTTCAAACAATTGCTCCCTGTAGTCGGCATCCTCAACCTTTTTTGGGTGCAAGGCCCACACTAATTGTCACTAAACCTGGCAAAAGCACTAAAAACATAATTGTTGCTGCAACGTGTAGTGTCTCCATGTGTCCGTAACGGCATCTGTGGGTCACTGTTGGAACAGAACCGTGTAGGAGGCTGACCAGCTCTCTTATTTGTTCATGAAGACATGCTGGTAGACAAGATGTTGTTCTGGACTATTGGTTGAGTATTACATTCTCCCTATTACAGCCTACATGTGTGTCCTGCTCAGTTCACTACTGTCTCTGGAGGACAGATCCTTAAGAATGTTTACTCAGTGGTAGCAAAAGTATATTTTGCATCTTGTTCAAAATTTGGCAATGTTTTCATGAAGGGTTTATTGATGGCAAACCACTGGGATTCTCCTGAGACTGGAGTGTATTCCAGTAGTGGGGTGTGATTTTTCTTTTTAATTTTATGGTTTATTTTATTTGTTTATTTTGTTTCAGCTGAGTTGGGTCTTTGTTGCTGTGTGTGGGCTTTCTCTAGGGGCAGCAAGCAGGGGCTACTCTTCGTTGCAGTGCATGGGCTTCTCATTGTGGGGGCTTCTCTTGTTGCAGAGCACGAGCTCTAGGCGCGTGGGCTTCAGTAATTGCAGCATGTGGGCTCAGTAGTTGTGGCTTGTGGGCTTAGTTGCTCTGAGGCATGTGGGATCTTCCTGGACCAGGGACTGAACGTGTGTCCCCTGCATTGGCAGGCAAATTCTTAACCACTGCGCCCCCAGGGAAGTCCTGATTTTTTTTTTCCGTGATGTATGGATAAGCATTTTATCATTTTAGGTATTCATTTTTTCAACGTTATTTTTCAAATATAGAAAAGATGCAAGAGTCATAAACACCCACATATCCACCACCAAGATACTACAACTAAGATTTTACCATATTTCTTTTATCACATATCTATCCATCTACCCCTGAATGCGTTTGTCCACCTTATTTTGCATTTCAAAGTGAGTTGCCACCTTGAATACCTCAGGATGTGGACTGTTAACAAGAGGTCACTATTTACCTGTGGCTTCTTTTTTCAAGGCATATTTATTTACACTGAGATACACAGATCTTAAGTGCACTGTTTGATGAGGTTTGACAAATGAGTATGCTTGTATAACATGAGCTTCTGTGATGCTATAAAACTGTGATGCTATAAAACTGTCACCCCCAAAAGTTTAGGTGTGATTTGTATGTGTATTAGAGAAACAACTCATGTGGCAAACCTATGATTACGTGAATAGATTAAATTAAAAAGTGAGTATGTTTGTGTATACATATACACATGTATGCATGTATACACGTATGTATATATGTGTATGCATGTGTGTATGTATATATGTGTACATATATGTATGATTTGCCTTGGATTAAATAGTACAAGTGGTGTGCAGATGTGGCAAAAATTCTAGGTGTGCTGCAAGTATCCCTGTATTTGGTAATTACAAGCCTAGGGAAGAGGTAACCTGATCCTGTTAGCATCACCTTCTGGAAGAACATGAGGATATAGACAGTGCAAGAGTACACAGATGTAATGCCTGGGATGCATGGAAGGAAGCAGTGTCACTCACCTGACTGAGGCTGTTGAATGACTTCTTTCTCTGAGAGTACCAACAGCTACAAGTTTTTAAAGTCAGCCTTGATTTACATTGTATGTTTTCAGTGATCATTAATGTCACAAATACTTAAGTTGAGATCAGCTGTCTTGGTTTAAAAAAATAGGTTATGCATGCATCTTTCGACCCCAACATATGTGGATGAAAATCAACATTAATTGGCAGGATGAACGAGGGTGGGGAGGGCGGGTGTCTGGCTGCAGTATTCTTAGAAAGAGTATTGAGAGAGATGCTCACAGCCCCTTAACTGGGGATGACAGCTAGATTTTAATTAATAGCAGATGATTCTTGTGGTCAGCCATCTGACATTTAGGTGGATCACACAAAAGCCTTTCCACTTGAAACACATTTATTTCCAGCTTAATTAGTCCTTCTGAGATAGCCTTGCTATTAGCAACAGCCTCTCCATTTGAGATCCTTTTAACTAGACCTTTTATTTTTATTTTTTTTTGTTTTTTATTCTTCTCATTTTCTACTGGCTTAATGTTTTAAAAGACCTGGGCTAACTCATTTTAATGACCTCTGCTACATAAATGCTAATTTTACATTTGGCCTTATGTCGGGAGTTTTTTTTTTTTTTTAAAGACCATTGCTTTCAGAAGGACAAAAATGGGAAGTTTAAACCCCTTACTGTCATCTGCCTGAAAAATCCTGTGGTTTCTTGTGACAGGAAGAGGGTTTTCAAATCCCTCCTTGGTCTAAGCTTCTCTGCTTGACGGCTCATTATTTAACTCAGCTGTTTCAGCTTCACCTTCACCCAGTTAATTAAGTAACTCATTGAATGTATTATTCAGTTTTGATTCCCCTGTCCACGACAGAGAGAGATGGGGAATGCTTCTTCATCCCTGCCTTCCTGCCACTTTCTCTTGCCTCTTCTTTCTCTTCTTTCCACCCAAAGGAGGAAACAGAGAGAGCGCGGGAGAGGAAATTGTGTCATAAGAAATGAAGAGCGGATATTATCAGCTGAATCAATTATCAGTTCCTGGAGTAGGTTATTTTTTAAATTTTTTAAATTAATTTATTTTTATTGGCTGTGTTGAGTCTTCGTTGCTGCACACGGGCTTTCTCTAGTTGCCGTGAGTGGGGGCTACTCTTCATTGTGGCGCATGGGCTTCTCATTGTGGTGGCTTCTCTTGCTGCGGAACACAGGCTCTAGACATGCGGTCTTCAGTAGTTGCGGCCTCAGGCTCAGTAGTTGTGGCGCATGGGCTTAGTCGCTCAGCGGCATGTGGGATCATCCCGGACCAGGGCTCAAACCCACGTCCCCTGCATTAGCAGGCGGATTCTTAATTGCTGTGCCACCAGGGAAGTCCCTGTTTATTTTTTTTAATAGACCTATACCTGGAAGATGAGGTTGATGATGGTGATGACACGATATGTCTTGATGATAATCTTAACATCACTCTACTCAAGGCAGTGTTTTAGGTACCTGTCTTTAGTGATCTTAGCTAATACTCAGAGCAGCCCTATGAGGGAAGCATGAGAAATAGCCCCACTTTACAGATAAGAAAGCTAAGATCTAATTGAGTTAATTTATTTAAATCTCATAGCTAGTATGCACCCAAAACTTAATTTGAACCCAGAACTAGGTGATTCTTAACACTTATGATACCAAGGGCATCTCAGTTAGATATCTGTGTATTTGTAGTCGAGCTTATATTCCTAAGCTTGGCGGGTTGGGATTTATGATGAAAATGTCATGAGAAGGATGTCCAAATGGTAGGTTACCTACGTTTCTTGATCAATTAGTAACAGCTAGAAAAAGTCAGCTTTCCTCCAAGTCAGTGGTCCTCAATCAGGGGCAATTTTATCCACAAGAGGCATCTGACCAAATAGCTATGATGTATGACCCTTTATATATGTACATTAAATCCAATAAAAGTGGTTTAAATGTACCCTGTTGAATATATATGGATTTGGTGGGGAGGAGAGGATTGGACTTGGACTTACCTAATTGTTTTTCGACCTGGCTGGAAATAAATAAGAAAAGACATTTAATATGGATGAAAGTAGGAGAGGGGGGTAGTGGGGGGGGCGGGGCATGTGCACAGGAAAGAGAAAGAAACACTAACATGAAAAGGCAGACAGAAATTTAGAAGGTCAAAGCCAGAGTAATTGAAATAGACTTTGGAAATTGTGGATCTGAGAAAGAATTAGAAGTTAAGGAGTAGGTAAATAGGAAGATAAGGAAAAGTAAAGAGACAAATAGAATAAAACCAAAATAGGTGCATGCCTGAAAGAGGAGGGGGGAGAGGGAGGGAGGCAGGAAAGAGAGAGTGTGGGGTGGGGGGGGAGGGGGAGAGAAGGGGGGAGGGAGGGGGGGAGAGAAGGGGGGAGGGAGAGGGGGTAAGAGAAGAAAATGAATTTTAATGTCTAAGAAAAAGGAAGGTAGAACCTTAAGAAGGTGAAGTAGAAATAATTTTTTAAAATCCCTCCTTATTATGAAGCATAGTTTTTTGGGGGGCAGGTGGGGGATACCCCAGTAAAAAGGCAAGTTGTATAGAGAGGTGGGTAAAATGCAGACTCCGACACCAAATTCTTTAAATTACTACAAGTGTTGCTGAATAGATAGTAAGCGCCAGGTACTGATCCTAGGTGGGAATGCAGCATGGAAAAACCAAGTGAAAGGCCTTCCTTCATGGAACTAGACTCTAGTGGATATGGAGGCAGAAAAATAAATAAGAAAGCCTTTTCGTGCAAATAATGGTAAATGCAATAAATAAATAAAAACAGAGAGAGATGGTAGGACATCACTGGGTTTTGGAGGTGGGCTCACCAACGAGCTGGTATTTGAACTGACACCAGGACGGGATGAAGGAGCCAGCCACGTGGATTTCCTGAGCAAGAGCTTTGCAGGGAGAAGGTCAAGTAAGTGCAGGCAAACACCCCCAGGAGGGCACAAGCCGCTGTATCTGAGAAGCTGTCAGAAGGTCAGCGTGGCTGAAAAGGAGTGAGCAACAGGAAGTGGGGAGAGGCATTAGGAAATGCGTCAATAAGGCTGCATGGGGAGTTGAGTTTCATCCTCAATGGTATGAGTAGCCATTAGGGTTTCAAACAGAAATTCCATACTTTGATGAAAAGTTTCATAAGGATAGACCTTATGTCTTTTTATTTCTATATCTGCCACTTATTAATTGAACATCCTGAACATAATTACTTCATCTCTCTGAACCTTAGTTTCCCCCTCCCTGAAGCACAGATGATAATAAAACTTACAGCATAGGGTCGCTCGAAAGAAGTGATGCAGATAAAGCACTTGGGGATGGGCTTGCCGTAGAGTTCGGTTTGTTCTATGCTAAAACAACAACAAGAGATCTGAGGAACCTTGGACCAGCTGTTATAAAGACATCTGGGAAAAAATCTGCCCTAGTACACTGTTGGTAGGAATGTAAAATGGTGCAGCTACTATAAAAAACAGTGTGGAAATTCCTCAAAAAATTAAAAATACAGTTACCGTATGATCCAGGAATTCCATTTCCCGGTATACATTTGAAGGAAACAAAATCACTATCTTGAAGTGATATCTGCACCCCCATGTTCATTGCAGCATTACTCACAATAGCCAAGATGCAGAAACATCCATATGGCTATCAACCAATGAATGGATAAAGAATCTGTGATGTATACAGACAATGGAATATTATACAGTCATTAAAAAGAAGGAAATCCTGACATTTGAGACAACATGGATGGATCTTGAGGGCCTTATGCTCAGTGAAATAAGTCAGACAGAGAAAGACATACTGTATACCCCCGCTTATAGGTGGCATCTAAAGAATTGAACTCATTGAAACAGAGAAGAGATGCGTGGTTGCCCGAGGTGAGGGGCTGGGGGAGGGGGAATGGGGTGAAGATGATCTGGATTCCAACTTTCAGTTAGGTTCCAGTTACAAGATTTATAAGCTCTGGGGATATAATATACAGCATAATGAGTGTAGTTGGCAATACTGTATTGTGTATTTGAATATTGCTAAGAGACTAGATCTTGAAAGTTTTCATCATGAGAAAAACCTTTTTGTAACTATGGGGAGTGATGGATATTAACTAAACCTATTGTGGTAATCATTTCACAATATATACATACATTACATCATTACACTGTACACCATAAACATACAATGTTGTATATTTACTATATCTCAATAAAACTGGGGAGAAAAAGATCTGAAGTCTATGGAGAAATGAAAGACTTCATAAACAGCATGGAGATCATGTGTCTGCTTTTATCCACTGTCTTGCTGAGATGATCTTCTTGTGGTTATTAGAACAACGTTACAGCAGTCCCTCGCCTATGTATCTGTGGCTGCTGTCTATGTGTGAAAAGTCCATGGCGGGGGGAGGGGGGGTGGCGGGGAGACAGGGACATGCATCTTTTGACAATATTGATGGATTTCAGTAAAACAAAACTGAGCTTTCAGAAGTGAGAAGGCAGCCTGGCTGGGGTATTTTGCTTGAGGTATTCCTTTGATGATACCATGCCCATGTGACACCCAGAAAAGCATCTCTTTAGCTAAGTGCCTGCCAGGTCACCCAACCTGGAATCCAGTGATAAAGCTTAAGCAGCCCTCAGGGCCTGTGACCTCAGAGAGTTACTTAGTCTGACTTTATCGGTGTCACCTCTTCTTTCCCATTATATTTCTTATTACCAGAGCTGATCTTTTTCCTTAAAATCGGTTAACCTTATTTATACAAGGGGAAAGGACCATTTGAGCTCTCAGACAGGAAGCTGATGGGAAATCGTAAGCCTCCTAAAGACGGTGAGAGCTTCCTGTTGTTTGGGGTCCTGGCGGAGATTACTTTAAAAAAAAGAGGGAGGAGGAGAGAAATCAGAACATAAATTTTCCTGGGGTTGGCTCGTTTCTCCCCAGTGTGTGCCTTTCTATCGAGCCTTTGGGGGACGTTTGCAATGGCTGTATCCATCTTACAGATGAAAGTTGTGAGCACCCCAGTGTCGATGTGGGGGTGTTAGGAGGGCAGGTCAAACGTTCAGAACTGCCGTCTATGGCTATAGACTAAGAAAGAGTCTTCTTCCATAGGTAGGCGCAAAGGGCTCTTGAATGTCTAAATCCACAGTCATTTTAGTCTCGAAGGCATGCAATGACTTGGTTTCAAGCCAGTGACTGTAATTGGCCGTGTGTATTAGCGGCTTTAAAATCCAGGCTCTGTTCAAACCCTCTATTTTCATTCCTCATAAACACAAACTGCATATATATATATATAAGTAATACTCATGCTGTTATACCAGTTACACTAGTAATTGATGGAGGCTCAAAATAGTTAGGAAAGCTAATAAATGGCAAAACTGCCTTCTGTTGTGTGTTCATTTATTCCTCCATTAAAGACATTTTCCCCTCCTTGTGGACCGTATTGTGAGTACAACAGGAAAGCACATTGCCGGAATAGTTACCATCACCGGCTTTGGGTAGAACAAACCAGGTTCGAATCCCAAAGCCTGCATTTGTCAGATCTGTGACCTCTGGCAAGAAACCTAACCTCTCTGAGTTATTTATTCTAAAATGGGGATAATCATTGTGTCTGCTTCATCATGGGATTAAGTGAAGTTTTTTTATGTTGTTATGTTACATTATGTTATACACACACACATTTATGTATAACAGAATCTTGTATTTATATAAATTTTTATCTCCAAGAATGATTTTTTAGACTACGATTAGTCATCATTGTTGCCTTTGAGAAGCTGATAATCTCATGGAAGAGACAGACACATATAAAATGCACTGGAAATACATACCCTAATGAAATCAACCCTACAATAAAAGTGCCAGACAGAGGGCATCATGCCAGGAAGAGAGGGACCAGTCAGTTCTGTATGGGCAGAGCCGAGAAGCAGGTGAGATTAGCTTTGGTAAGCACATAATTGAGTGAGCAGAGGGACAGTGATTCAGAGGGAGGGGACACCATGAACCCAATTTTTGGAACATAAAAATGTTTATGGACAAATAGATTCGGCCAGAACATAGGGTCTCGGGAGGAACATCATAGAATGTGAGTCTAGGAAAATAGGTGGGATTAGTGAGAGCATGAGTCATGAGGTTTATTTATTTTCATTTTATGTATTAATATATTATACCCAACATAAACTTTTAACACACTTGGCAAATTAAGCTCATACATTTAAGTCAATACTTGATGCATCTGAGCAAAAAAAAATAACTAAATATAGAAAGTTACTTACCCTCTAATGAATATATCAGAAATCAGATAGATTTCTGTTATATCTGATCACCTGAAACTGACAAATCTGGAAGTCATCAAATAAACAGGCACACAGAAAAACAGAACATACGTTTAACTATAAAAGACTGAAACTCTAAAGCACTCTGCAGCAAACTGATTGTGAATCTGGAACCAAATGAAATGAAATGAGAGCAGGAAGTACAGCTGACCATAAAGGAAGGCGCCAGAAGAACGTTGAAATATGTCCACATATCTTCAAGGAAACAACAATCCAGGGCTGTTTCGCAGGAGATGAAGACATTCTAAGGTTATCAGCATCTTGGAGGTGGTATTGTACTGAGTTACCATCCACATTTCAGGAGGGGAAGGCAGTGAAATACACTTTACAGGGATTTCACCCAGGATGGTTAACATGACAAAGCATCTATATGTAAAGAGATTGGCCTTCATGATTTGACATAGTCAGCATTTATTTTCTTACCTCATTCCCAGGATACTGGTGGATAATTGGTAGTTAAATTTCTATTACTTTCTCCCAACACAATGCCTATGTCCTATAAATTGTATAGGCCTGCCAACACAAAAGAGAAAGTAATCAAAACGTTAAAGGAATACTCTTGATTCTCTTTTTTGCATATAAAAACCAAATGACAGTTTCTTCAAATAAACATGGCATTTGGGAAAGGGGGTGAACAAGCAGAGAGAAATGTAATTATCCTAAACCGTCTCGTTTAAGATACTTTTCCCCTGCACTCATGTAAGAATTGATATGAGTGTTCTGCAGAATGAGTCACTAATAAATCACATGGCATGAGAAACAACATATATATTCATTTTTCTCTCCAATGTTTCTGAAAAAGCTTAAATGGTTACTTACCCAGTGACTTTTTACATTCACTCTTGGGGATCAGAAGTTCTGCATCTACATATTTAGCTTTACACATTCACTGTAACTTTTTTTTTTTTGACACAATAAACTGCATATATTTAAAGTGTACAATTTGATATTACTTTTCTTATTAGTGATGTATATATGGCTATCCCAATTTCCCAGTTCATCCCATGCCACCCCAGCCCCCACCCTGCTTTCCCCACTTGGTGTCCATATGTTTGTTCTCTACATCTGTGTCTCTACTTCTGCCTTGCAAACCGGTTGATCTGTACCATTTTTCTATAGTCCACATATACGTGTTAACATACAATGTTTGTTTTTCTCTTTCTGACTTACTTCGCTCTGTATGACAGTCTCTAGGTCCATCCATGTCTCTACAAATGTCCCAATTTCATTCCTTTTTATGGCTGAGTAATATTGCATTGTATATATGTACCACACCTTCTGTATCCATTCATCTGTTGATGGACATTTAGGTTGCTTCTATGACCTGGCTATTGTAAATAGTGCTGCAATGAACATTGGGGTGCATGTGTCTTTTTGACTTATGGTTTTCTCTGGGTATATGCCGAGTAGTGGGATTCCTGGGTCATATGGTAATTCTATTTTTAGTTTTTCAATGAACCTCCATACTGTTTTCCATAGTAGCTATATCAATTTACATTCCCACCAACAGTGCAAGAGTATTCCCTTTTCTCCACACCCTCTCCAGCATTTAGTGTTTGTAGATTTTCTGATGATGCCCATTCTCACTGGTGTGAGGTGATACCTCATTGTAGTTTTGATTTGCATTTCTCTAATAATTAGTGAACCCTATAACTTTTTAAAACATTTATTTTTGGCATATTAACTCAGAGTTCCATATTGTCAAATTTAGGCATAGTCCACTGGGAGCCAAACCAAGAAAATGGTTAAATGTATGTTCTTTGATGAATGAAAGTATGTACACACAGGTTAAGTAACTTTCCCATTACATTAGCTATATAATGTTTAGCCTTCCAATAGCAAATATTCTCTACTTCATGCTGTCTTATTCATAACAGCCATTCTCAAGTATAGTAAGTGGACAGGAAAAAAGGGGACATTTATTGGAATACATCTATTCCAACTCCATGCTGGCTTAGTTTGAGCAGAGGTGGGAGTATAGATTACTCAAGGCTGTAGGCAATAAAATTTGCATTCCAGGAGCAAAGAGTTGGTTACTTAATCTTGTGGAAAGGGCTACTATCCATTTTCTACCAGAAAGCAAAATCCCAAACCAAGGTCACGGGGAAGGAAGTATGGCTGCCCAAGAAACTGTGGTTGACGAGATGGCTACAGTCCAAGTAAATACTATAGATATCAATTTTCCAGGAGAGTTGTGGCACCACCCAGCAATCATCAAAGCTTTGTCACTGTCTTAGAGCAGTGGAAGCTCATCTCTGTATACTCAACAGGGAGCATAAGAATGCTGGTTTATTTATTTATTTATTTTTTCAAATAGTTTTCACCGGCTCTGTTGAACTTCAACTGTGGTGTGCCTTCTCTAATTGGCATAAATCTTGCTTTGACCGTTGGGTGTCTTTCTGGAATATCTGATTCCTACGAGGAAATTAAATATTCAATTAAGTGTTTCTGTTTAGTCCTTGTAGTGTTAGGATCCTTGCAAGAGTAGTTTAGTGGTTGCTGAAATAGACCATCTATCAGTATCAATTACCAGGAGAATTGTCCTTTTAGAAATTGCATCTTTTGTTGCCACCAGGGTTCCATTTAATGGACTGAAATAGTAGTGGCCTGGAAGAATTCAGGCAATGTGTAGAAACATCTTATATCATGAAGGAAGAATATTAATTATAATAAAATAATTGTAGGGAAGGAAAACTTTTCACTTCTTTCCTTCTAGGATCATTGGCTGGCCAAAGAAATTGACATAAGGCAGATTAACAGGAGAAAAACAAATTTAATTCATATATACAAGAGCTCATAAAACTGTGACTCAAAGAAATGACCAAAGCCAGTAGATTTTATACCTTCTTAAACAAAGAAACAACAAATTTGTGAGGAATTGACAAGACAAAGAAGTTTGGGCTTGAGGTAGTAAATTAGTGAGGAAGTAACAAGGTTTGTTGCTACTTGTTGACAAAGGAAGTTCAGAGTGCCTTCCTTGCACTAGCTGTTTCTTAAATAACTTTAATTCAAAATTATCAATATCCTGGAGGGGTGCATTTTGGGGTGACATATTCTGCTCTCCTTCAGTCCTGCCTTTTAAACTTCCAAGAAGTTTCACAATTCAGCGGCTGATTCGGTAGATTGCTCCATCTCACTGAACCAGTCGCTTATGCTTGAAAATAGGTCAGTTTAGTTAAACTCATTTCAGGAGGCAGTGATGCAGGTGGGCTCCCAAATTTAGCCTATGTTGCTCAAGTAATCAAGTATTTAATAAGAGGCATTGCTATGGAAACTAAAGAAAGACAAGGGTTAATAATAGGAGCACACTTAATTGTAGTTTTTACATTCTGAAGGCAGCCAGTGGAGAAGATTTCCAGATGTCAGGCTTGAAGCAACCTCAGAGGAGTCAGGGTACTCAGTGGTAAACTGACTGATTTTCCTGATTTGCAACTTGAAGGTCTCTGGTGATATTTCTGAGTGGCCCACACAGCAACAAGCACAAAGATTGTCTATACATGAGCTGTTGTGGTGATTTCTCTGAAGTTTAGGTCAAGTTGTCCAACTTTAGCTTGCAGGGCTTGGGGAAAAAGGGCAGTTTTAGTTCTCAATGATTTCAAGTCAGAAAAGTGGGAGAAAATTGAAGCCATTAGTTTGGAGGGCTGTAGCCAGATATTGGAGGAAACAAGAAGAATTCAAGGTCCAGTTCATTTTCAAATAGAAAATAAAACCTCAAAGATAATTAATAGCACTAGAATTTAATATCTGTAAAGGTATAATACTGAATCATAATCCCCCCCTCCACAATTACCCTAATTTCTATCAAAGATAACCATAGTGAGACTAGTTTGTTTGAAAATTTAGTCTAGTTTTAATGAGCTTGGCTTGGTTATTTACATAAGTGCAACAAGAATAACAGCCAATCATACAGATTTCTAAAAATATGCTTTGCTGGAGCTTTTCATAAGGAATCTCATATTGGACTCTTAAAAACCTTTCAAGGGTAGGAAGCCAAGGCAAGAATTGCCAACAGTTTGGCCATCAGACTCTGCCTGCAATACCTATAAATTTAGGTTAATTTCTCTTTTCTAGAGGTCCCCAAAATTTCCTGAGGGTCTTGAGGCTGCTAAGATGTGACCTTTCTAACCCCTCTGGTAAGGCTTTCTGGAACCCTGTAATCAAGGTACCAGGCTGTTTTTCCAAAGAGGCTTTAAAAATCAACCTTAGTTCCCTAAAGCTGTCTGGTCACATCTGAGCCTAATATGACATCCCAGTCAAAGCCTTGGTCATGTAACCAGTGTTTTCAATTGTGTCCTATTATGAGGAGAACAGATCCCTTTAAAAAAGAAAAGATTTAATTTTAGGTTTTTTAATTTGCAAATTTTAAATTGTTTGTACAATTTAAAAGTTACTGTGCATTTACAATTATTACTGTGAGTACTGGCTATATTCCCCATGTTGTACAATACATCCTTGAGCCTCTCTTACAACCAACAGTTTGTACCTCCCACGCCCCCACCCCTTTACTGCCCCTGCCTTGCCCTCCCCACTGGTAACCACTGCTTTGTTCTCTACATCTGTGAGTCTGCTTCTTTTTTGTTGTATTCACTAATTTTTTGTATTTTTTAGATTGTATGTATAAGTGATATCATACAGTATTTGTCTTTCTCTGTCTGACTTATTTCAATTAGCATAATCCCTGAGGAGATTCTTACGGAGCTTATGCAAGTAACTCTATTGCCATGAAAATAACAATACTCATTAAGAGTTTCTGAGTTCTAGAGGGATGAGGTAGGTTGAAAAATGATAAATGTTTTATCTTTATTCTCAAAAATATATTTTTGCTAAATTGTCGATAGCTTAAGAGAAATGAAAAAAAATTTTCCTTAAATCTGGAAAAGCAAGACATAAAAGAACAAACACTGTTTCAAATTAAAAGTCATGAAAATTGTAACCATCCTCATCAGTTAATTTCATCCCATGTAGGTAATTCTTGTTGATCTTTTTGATCTTTTGTTACCAGTTTTATGAAGCCATCAGTTTTTGTTTTTGTTTTTGTTTCCCTAATTCTAATTACAGCATTAGAGTTCTGTAATTTTTTACCCAGTTCAGTGGTATAATCTGAAAATTACTAGAAACCTGTACTGGATAGAATCCTTGAAGATGATGCACTTTTGTAAAAGCATCAGAGTAAAAAAATAACTGTCTGTAAATGACAAGAGACAAAAATGTCATGGTTAAAGATCTGATTAGAGTTTATTGCAAGGAAATTTGGTTATTTCTGTGACACACAACATTTCAATATGATAACTAGAATTACAGGTGATAATATTATACCAGGATGTCTGATTTCTAGGAATT
Source organism: Hippopotamus amphibius kiboko (assembly GCF_030028045.1). NCBI lineage: Eukaryota > Metazoa > Chordata > Mammalia > Artiodactyla > Hippopotamidae > Hippopotamus > Hippopotamus amphibius. The sequence continues at coordinate 126,479,942 of NC_080194.1, forward strand.
TCATATAATTTACTTACATACCCATAAAAATGCAACATAAAACAGCTTAGTATTACTTTTTATTTGACAATGCTTCCCAATAATTAGTCCAACATCTCCCTTCTTATAAGGAGAGAGAACAACTCTTCTAAGTTTTTCCAGGAAAATCCTGAAGTTACTTTAAATCAAAAGATTAGAATTTGATTTTGGAAGTTTGTCAAAAATATCAGCAAGTTTTTAAAATATTTAATTAGATAGGGTCCAGATAATTATTGATATGAAACAAACTTAATTATCCATTTAACCAAAGTGACAAAAAGGTTTCAAAGGGAAACATGGAAAGTTACATAGTTCTGGGCAATCCTTAATATTGAAGAGACTAGGTTTACTTAAGTAATCAATGACCTGATCATAAAGATGATATGAAACACAGGAAATTATTTTGGTAAGACACAAAATCTTTGCTTTCTAGGCAGGGTAAATGAAAGCCAAAACAAACCAAAACAAACAAAAACTTTCATAATCTTTTATCAAGAGAGACCAGTAATCTAAGAAAACTTCTTCCTTTTGGTAGAGAGGAAACCAGATTCTAATATTTCACCAGTGTAGTTTTGATAGTAAAGTCCATTCATTAATTTTTTAATTTAATTGGAACCATTCCAATCTTAGCCAACTTGATTACACACAAAATTCATTTCCCAAGATTCTTTTTTCCATAAACCTTCTATAACTTTCTTTTCTATATTCAGATTTTGTCCTGTGCTTTTCCTCTTTTCCATTCTGAAATAACCAGCCTCACTTTAGGACAAAATGACCACCTCCCCCCCCAAAAAAATAAAATTGCATCTTTATTCCTCATAACCTCTCCTACTAAAAACACACATTCAACTTTCTTTGCATACACAGATGTTTCCCATACTATTTCTGGTAACTTTAATTACATATATTAACATTTTTAACCCTTAAAAGCCTTAATTTCTAATGAAAATAAAGGGGAAAAAAAAAACAGTTGTGAACTGTCTGTTATACCAGCATCCTTTTGATTGGTCCACTTATGAATATATTTAGTAATTTCTAGAAACGTATGCCTCCTCATAGTACACTTTTTAAAAGATGTGGCCCAAGACATGTTTCCTGACAGATCCAAATATCATTAGTTACTCTAAGAAGCCAAAAGCAGATAAACATGTTTAATAATTCATGTTTCTGTATTTTATATTACTTGGAAATAATCTAGGTATTCATTCAATTCTCATCATTTAATTTAACTCAGCAAAATTTTAAGGTTTTAAGTTACCAGAAGATTTTGGGAAACTATTTGTAATATTAGACATATCATAAAACATAATTATTGCTGAGAAGTTCACCTAAAAATTCAACTATCTAAACTATTTGCTCCCAACAATTATGTTTGGATTGCCCACAAACAGTTCATGAGACACTAGACAAAGTCAGCTATCATCTCAAGCTCTTTTTCTTGCTGATAAATTTTGTAACAGAGATAGCATGAACTTACAAGACTTTCAGGAAACCTAGGTAGAATAAAAGTGCTATACTTAATGTTGATAACCCTAAAGACATGTCCGTATTAATTAAACCAACAAACTTAAACTAGCTTTTATTTACTGAAAATTATTCTGCATCATGTGAACTTGAAAAACATTTGGGTTAGTTTCTATTATATTTCTGAGATTTAGAATACTTTAATAAGCACTTATTTACCTTTAAGCAAATTAAATAGAGCTCTTTGCACATTAATTTTGGCAGTGCTATCTACAGGTAGAAACATATCATATATATTATATCATTCATTCATAGACATACGTAAGTACATAGACAGACACAGATATCTTACAGTTCTTGTTCTAAGATTTTAGTCATGAGATGGGTATGATAATACAAAACTCACTAGCTTGTAAATGAACAGTTGGAATAAGTTAAGTTTAATAATATTTGCAGAGAAGACAGTTAAGATTTGTATTTGTCCTTCACAAGTAACTTTATGGGAGCTGTGTTCTAGATTTGGGCAAGGAAGTCTTTATACCAACTTGTATTTTAAAAAACCTCTTTTCTCTTTTCTTCCCCCCTCAGTCTCAGGTGAGAGTGGGTATAGTTTTAGATACCTCCTGGAATGTTTACATTTCAAAGACATGGAAAGGGTTTACATCTTCAAGGGACAGATTTAAAAATGCAAATTTTCTTCTAGGCATTTTGGAGTATATTTGTCTATTATCACAAGTCTGGTTAATTACTACTTAAATTCTCCCTTCTTAAGTGCAGGGCAATTGTATTTTCAGTCTCCTGATTTTTTTGCAATATCTGCAAGTGTCTGAAGGCAAATAAGAAAGGGTTTGAGTGGACTTTGAGTTGTTCTCAGAGTTATGCTTTTGTTGCAAATCAAGAATTGCTCATTTTAACTCTTTTTCTATTGCATTCCTGCAAGCTATCTTCAAAGAATCGCATAGCTGCTTTCATCATAATGCTTAGAGTTTGTGCCCACTCAACTGCACTATTTTGAATTCTGCCTTTTTATATCAGGGAGAAAATTTCCTACTAAGGCAGAAATTAAAGGATTTCTATGTTCTGGAGCTTCAGGGTTTAGTGCAGTGTGCCTTTGAAAGGTCTGTATAACGCGTTCAACAAAGGCCTTCAGATGTTCTCTCTGAGCGCACAATTTAACCTTAGACCATTTCACCTCCGAGGGGAAAGCCTCTGCTAATGTTTCTATCAGCGCCTGGGAACCAGCCTCCATCTGAACTATTTCCTGGTCGTTTGCTGGAGGGCCTGGGAGAATTTCTGGCCATCTGCTTCTTCTGTGAGGGGGGCTGTGAATGACTACTAGGCTTTCTACTTCCTCTCTAAATTCAGTAGGATCCTCTAAAAATGGAAGGAAAGGGGCTTTATCATTTAAAAGATCTGCTGCTGTCCAGGAAACGTGAATTCTTTGGGTGGGCATCTAAGATCCATCCACAAAGGACAATGCAGAGGAGGAGCTGGAGTTGGCAGAGCCTGATGGTAGAGCCCAGTCACGTGAGCCCCACTGTCCACCCTGGATGCTCCTGCTAAAGTCACTTCCTGGCTTTCAGCATTTACACGAATCACCTGTATATCCTGGATCTAGAGATCAGGCTGGTGTGCTCTTTGCAAACTCTTGTAGGGAAAGGGAAGTTAAAACAGGCAGCTGGGTATTTAAGGAATTTGGGGTGTGGGGGAGGTGGAGGAGTTTTGGGAGTTAAAGGCATTTTTTTGAGGAGGCAGGGCTCAAACTGGAAATTGGAAAATCCAATTTCCCTGGATTTTAAGTAGGGAAATTGATGTTGAATATGGACTCTGGTTTTTGTTCTGCGTCTAATGTCGCTTCCTTCTTTTTATTAAGGGGATTCCTGAGGCTAGCTGTTACACTCCTTTGTCCACCTTTTCATTTGGTCTTTCCAATAAGACAGTTGTCTGCGATGAGAGCTCACTAAAAACTTTTTTTTCTTTTTCTTTTTATTTAGTTATTTATTTTGGGCATGCCGTGTGGCTTGTGGGATCTTAGTTCCCCGACCAGGGATTGAACACAGGCCCTCTGCAGTGAAAGCGTGAAGTCCTAACCACTGGACCTCCGAGGAATTCTCATTTTGCTTTTCTTTTAAATATAGCCTGTTCAAAGGGTGTATCCTGTGATTGTTGATGTGTTGGCTCTTAGATTAATCTCAATAGTGAGTCAAACCAATAAGCCTTTTTATGGCCTACCCAAGAGCCTGAGAGGTATCCCAAAAGAGGGTATAATGGGTGAAGTCCTTATAAGATCCAGAACGCTCATCTCCAGAGTTAGCTGAGAAAGCAAAGTCCTTCCTTGTCATGGGGGTTAGAACTGTGTGGTGAAAGCAGTGCCTCTGGTCTCTCAGGATACATCTCTGGTTATAGACCCGCTAATCTCTGACCTTGGGCTGCTGGAATGGGATGATTCCAGCACCAACAAAGGTTGAGATGACAAAGACCCCTGTGGACTGGGACATCTTAGGGCAGACTCCCCTGAGAGCTGGCTCGGCTGCACAAAGCGGATGCTGCTTATGTGTTTGTGACCTGGAATCCCAGTCTGTTTACTGGCCACCCGATGCACGCTGGTCCAGGCACCTTCTGGGTGGCAGAGACCACACAGAATATTCTTATTGGCCACAAAGCCAAGCTCTCAGGACATAGAAGTTGAAAGGAACACCTAATCTGATTTTAGGTGGGGGACCCACAGCAAAGTTTGTTCAAACAAATGCTGGTCCAGTGAGAACTGTGACTACACCAGTCCGTGAGGTTGGCTCGAACCACAGCTTTATAGGACCTACGCCTGTGTTCTCCTCTATGGTTTTTTCTGTATGACAAATGACACAAAAGACAGAGTCAAAGGAAAACACTGACCATCTCTGGGAGGAAAGGGAATTGACCAAAGTCATTAGAACCAAGGAATCCAGTCACTCAAATATTTTCTCCTGCAAATTTAAATTTAGAAAAAGAAAAGGACTTGTACCACTGCTTCCACTGGACCCTGCAGGCAGAGATCCAGGAGACAGGCCTGGTCAGGACTCTTACTTTCTGCCCAGGCTCGTCAGGGGCCCAGGACTCTCGGCTGCAGCAGCCTTAGATGAAGAGGGTCCCGCCAGTGAGGAGCCCTACGCTGGTGTCCGTATGTAGGAGAGGAAAGCCTTTCCTTTCTTCCTTCCTAGGATCTCTGACTATCCTAATAAGTAACTGACCTAAAACAGGCTAACAGGAGAAAACAAATTTAATGTCATACCTATGGGAGCTCATAAAAATATGAATTTCAAAGAAGTAGCTAAAGCAGACAGCTTTTATATCTTTTAGACAAAGAAACAATACATTTGTGAAGAATTGACAAGACAAAGAAGTTTGGGCTTGGGGTAGTAAGTTAGTGAGGAAGTAACAAGGTTTATTGATACAGCTTTCTCTGCCCTTAATTTTGTGTCTCTGGTAATAGGATGCCTTCTACCCTCCTGGTAGAGGGAGGGTAATTTTACATAGGAGATTTATTTCTTGCTTTCAGGGGGACAAAGGAGGGTCACTTTCTTTCACTGGCTGCTTCTTAAGTAACTTTAATTCCAGATAATGAGTATGCTAAAGTGGTACCCTTTGGGTGATGTATTCTGCTCTCCTTTACTATATAATGTACAGAATAATATGCAGTGAGTATAGAGAAATATAATAAAAATTTGTCGCAACTATAATAACAAGCATTTTTTGACCCCTAACTATGTGACAGCTCTTCACATACTTTATCTCATTCAATACTAGCACCAGCCTCATGGTATCAGGAGTGATATTAATCCCATCTTTTGAAATATAGGAACCGAGGCACCGATAAGCTGCCTTGTGAAACCATGTAGCTGTTAGGTGGCAGAATCAGGATGTGAAACAAGGTGGATTCATTCTTGAGTCTTCCCTCTTAGATACTTTGATCCACGTGTGGAAGTGACATTAAAATGCATCCCCTCATTGCATTTTCCCTCAAATATCATTGTGAATTATTTCATGATCTTAGTAGTGCCAAATATTCACTGTGTCACACTCCCTCGAGGTTGGTTTACTGATGAAGAACCAACCTATACTCTTTATTTCTTTTCTTTTCTTAACTTGAATCCTTTACATTGAACAGGTGGGAGAAGCACCTCCATTTAGGGTAAAGGGAAGACCTGGGTGGCCCCATAGAGAGAAATAAAACCTCCCTATGGGTGATACAAGTTCCAGCTCTGGCTCCTCTTTCAGTTGACCTTGAACCAGATGAATTCTCCTAGCACCTCATCAAAGCAGTATATTTTCCTCTCTAGCCCCCTCTAGGGGCAGTTTTAAGGAAAAGATCCAAAACAAGCATTAATAATAACACAACAGCAACAAAATCAAGAAGGAGGCTATAGACAGGAAAATAATCACAAAGGCAGACACACTCATCAAACGGAAGACCAAGAAGGGACCTGATTGACTAGGAAGCTGCTGGCTGACACAACAGGTGTAAAGTCACCTGACTGCATCCCAATTTCCTGATCTTCCGTGCAGTTGCTTCACTGAAGTGCACTAAACTACAATTTGATAATTGCATCCTCAAATCCCTTAATGAAGGTGCCTATCAAAATATAAATAATTACCCAGTAATTTCGTATTTGCAAACTCTATCCTAGCTGTTTATGCTTCATAGGAAGTTCAGGGGTTCACCTCCCTCTTTTCTAAGTCATGGGAGTTTCATCCCAGAGGATGAATGGCATCTTAACACAGCCCCCCACCCCAGGAGTCCAGTTTCACTTTGACTCCCTCTTGACTTTGACCTCTGTCGTTTCCTCCTGCTATTTATAAATCCAAGGGAGAGCTGCCTTTGTGTTTTGGTGTTGGTGATGCACCCATCTGTCCTCATCAGAGTTCTGCCCTGGGACTTTCACGTCCAATGGCAGTCCTCAATCGTGAATGGCACCGGGATCAAGGTGAGCCTAGGGTAGCAGCTCCTGCGCTTGCTTCCTCCTCAGTAATCTATTTTGTTCTTTGGACAGTGCCCACTTGCCTGCATGTAGGCACACCCCGCCACCCTGTTATCCTTCTTCATCATCCCTCTGTGCCTGTTTTGGCTGAGTCCCTTCATTATTCACACAAGCCCATCCACAGAAGAGCTGGGGATCGCCCAGGGGGCTAACATCCAAAAGTCAAAAAAGTAAACCTCCCCAAAACCTTACAAGAGGTGGAAGCTTTTTTTGTTGGGGTCATTCTCTGACTATACAGCTGTCGAGAGGATGTGTTTAGATGCTGGGTCTTGATATAAATGCAAAGAAAAGCAGCAGAGCTGACAGAAGCCAGTAACAAATCCTGGGCTTCCTGGGACGGTATTTTTCTCCTCGATACTGTTTTTAAGCAGACTTGCTGAGAGTTTGCAGCTGACAGCTCCTCCAAAAGTATTATTCTTAAAAGCTGCACAGGAATTATTCACCTCATGTAAAAACAAGTGCGATTTACATCTAATATGGGTAATTACTTTTACAGTTAATTAAAAGCGCTCTCATTAAACTCCTGCTGTGATGCCAGTGCATAGCTCTTATTTGCAAACAGAGCCTTGGTTTGAGCTCACCTCTGTGACATATCGCTCCTACCTGAGAGAGGGCTGCCCTTCTTGGCATCAAATTAAATTGTACTGAGCCCGCAGCCCTGGGTTACCAGGGTCCTGCCAGCTTGCTCTCGTCCCCTGATAACCATGTTGCAAAGAACGTAGCGTGAAAAGAACAAAATAATTCATGGGGCTGAAGGTGTAATTCTTAAAGAAAGAAGTCAAAAATTCTAAGATGAATGCCCTGCTATTTTTGTTTGCATAAAACCTGGGTTTGCAAATAGTTTTGTGGTCTTTCCTGCTCCCCCCCCCCCCCCCCCCGCCAAGGAAAATATCCTCCCATCCCCCTTAAAATTCCTTCAAAGTTTTATAAAGTTAACACCCTTGCTTTCTGACCTAGCCAACTAGACTTAGCTCTTGGTTGAATGGATTTATGTTAAGATTTTAATTAGTTTACATTTTTGCCATTTGTATCATTTCAGGGGAAATAGCTCTTAAATTCTGGGCCTTCTTCACCTTTAGATTGAAACCTTAGTGTTTGCAGAATATCCTGTGCCTGGAAATAGGGAACTCTGTCCTGCTGAACCTTAAACTCATACTAATAAAATGCCTCCTCAATTGATCACATTCTTGTTAAGCAATTAAGGCTTACTAATTAAAACATACAGTCATTTGAGACATATTTTGAGGGGGCAGAAAGATTATGATATTTCAAAAAGTTTACAGACCTGATGAATTGGATGTTCTAATATAGCGCGTCACGGTTTTGATATTTTGCATAGTTATTTGCTACCATCTGCTGGCCATATGTGATATTGCAGGGGCTGAGCAAATTTGTGAATGGAGATGTTATGAAGTGGGTAAAATATGTCAGAGTAAACGTTGAATACTATTCTTCATGTATTCAAGTGACCTTATTTGACTATTAGTCCTTGGAGTTGAGTGAACACACACTGAAGAATTCAGCTGAAAGGCACACATGATGTCACATTTGCACCAACTCCGGTTGCAACACCACACGGTTACTCAACTTTTTAAAGTTGGGCAGAATCATTATCCTTAAATAAGGCAATTAAATTTAGAACATTGATTTAAATATTCAGATTCCAGGACAATATATGGTATTGGGGAAAGCCTAAAATACATAGCAGGGAGACCAAATGGATTTCAATCCCTCTTATATCTTTAACTATCAGAGCCAATTTCCTACCCTCTCTCTCCTAAATTGGGCCAGCAGTCCTTACAGCTTATAGTTATTTTTAGAGTCTGAGTCTTTGTGGAGGTCAAAAAAAAATTAAAGCCTCGGGTTGCAATAAATCACCAATAATGTTCTGAATTCTAGAATCTAATCTCATATTGGTTGGCATCTTTTAAATTAGAAGTAATTGTGATGCTCAGAACAATAAGAAATACGTGTCCAAACTATCAGAAGAAATGCTATTGAAGAGGAAACCATTTATAACTGAAGGGGAGCAAAGGATGCCACCCCAAAATATGCCTCTTTGGCAGAAGGATTATTGGGGGATGGTTATTTCTGAGAGGCTGCAGATACTGGAGAATCTCTGTAAACAGAGTAGAAGTCACCCTTTTGTGAGGGAAATTTATATTGAGAGGGAAAATCTCCATTTGTAAAGGTGCCTGCCTCTCTGTACAGAAGGAAGACACTAAGTCTCTAGGAATTCTTATCCATGGAGAAGGCAAGGACTTAAATCTGCATCACAATCTTACCTTTGTTTACTGTGCTTTTCCTGATAATCTCCCATCACCGGCCTCTGACCCCAACATCTTTTATCTTTAGCTGGAGATAGTACTTAAGGTGGTGGATGGGCCATTTCTGGCAGTTACTCAGTTTTCCTGGGTGTCTTTCGCTTGTACAGGAAGCAAATGTTATTAAACTTCCATTTCTTTTCCTCTCATTATCTGTCTTTATTACGGGGGGGGGGGTTCAGCCAAGAACCTAGGAGGGTAGAGAGGAAATTATTCTTCCTCCCCCCACCCCACATAACGTTGCTTCAGAATTTAAAATGCACGTTTGAATTCTTTTTGGAGCGTGATGCTGAAATGTACTGTTTTGTAATGTTATAAACTATCTTGCCATAGCATTTATTTTCTTTTTTTTAAAAGGAAGAGCAAAACACTTGGATTTTTTTCCCTCAGTAAGAGTAGTTGATCATAAGCCCTACTTGGACTTGTCAGGTGAAACTTTGGCTGCATTTCCCCAGCTCCCAAGAGACGACTCAAGCTGCAGGTATTTCCCTTGAAACACTCTGGGACTTTATGAGTATGTGAGTCCAGGAGAACAATGACATGTCAAAGATATATTAGCCTAACTTAACTCCTACATCAAACATCAAGACTCTGGTCTTTTCTTTCCATTGCCTTTCCAGGATTGATAACTAAAATCATCAATTTTAGGACACTTCTGGGGACTGTCTGTCCTCTGAAAATACAAGGACCCTTGGGCGTAACAGCTCATGGCTGCCCTGGACTCTCTCGAGAAGGGGTTTTTCTTGCTCCTAGAGCTCGGATTATGTGGGGTGGTCTCTGGATATGCCTTTCTTTTCTCAGTGATAAGTAGCCAAGTATCAAATAACAGAGATACGCAAAGGACACTCCTTGAGGCTCCAGATTAGTTTCCTGTGGCTGCTGTAAAAAATGATCACGAACTGGAGGCCTTAAAACAACACAAATATATCTTCTGGTTATAGAGACCAGAAGTCCGAGATCAAGGTGTCTGTGGGGCCATGCTCGCTTCTGAGGCTCTAAGGGAGGTTCCCACCTGCCTCTTCCAGCTTCTGGGGGCTCCAGGCGTTCCTGGGCTTGTGGCCGTATCACTCCTGGCTCTGCTCCTGTCTTTACTTGGCCTTCTCGTCTCTCTGTCTCTTAAAAGGACACTTGTCATTGGATTTAGGACCCATACAGGTAATCTAGGACAATCTCATCTCAAGATCATTAACTACATCCTCAAAGACTCTGTTTCCAAATAAGGTCCCATTCACAGGTTCCAGCGGTTAGGACATGGGCATATCTTTGGGGGTGAAACTATTCAACCCATTACAGGCTCCTAGCTTCTAAGTCTTCGGAGGCCTCCGGAATTTCATTGGTGGAGATTTCTCTCCACTTGTTCACGGGGACCTTTACCTTCCGGGCTCTTCAGAGCCGTGAATGATGTTGATCCACGATCCAGCATGATGGTACCCCTGCATTGTGGGCAGAAATAACCCTGACCTACAAAAATCATCAGAAAGAACCGACACACAAAGCACAGAAGAAAAGAAATGTCTCTTGGGAGATGGAACAGCTTCTGAAAAGAACAGACACATGCATACTTTCATGTCCAAAAGCCAGAGGAACTCAGGAGCCTTGCGAGAGGAACTCAGGAGCCTTGCTAGAGGAAACTTTAAAAATAGAACTGTTTTTTTTTAAGTTTTCAGAACTCCACTCAGAACCTGGTCTCCCAAAGACTTCTGGAGGAAGCCATCAACGATAGCTAATGTTTCTTGGTAGCTTGCAGTAAGCTGAGATCATTGTCGATATGCCTCATGACAAACGAGGCAGCTGTTATTATTATTACCTTTATTTTACAGATGGAGAAACTGAGGCACTGCTGGTAGAGCCCAGTGATATGGACCCAAGCAGCATGACTCCATAACGTGTGTGAGTTTCCATCTGCTTTGGCAGTTCATCGCTGTTCAGGGTTTCCCAGCTACAGAAAAGTGCATGGCTGACTCCTCTAGGGAAAGTGATTGCTTGGTGATGAGTGCAGGGCCCCAAATTCATACTTAACACTTAAGTAGTTGAGCTGTTCTCCAAGCAAAGTCATCAAGCGAAGTACTTACTCGACTCCTCTGGTTTGGAAAAGGTCAGGTCGGAGCCCATCTGCAGACACCCTCGCTCCTCGGAGTGATCTGGACAATAATAACTTGTTCCCGCCAAAGTGACATTTTTCCAATTTGAGTCCAACATTGTTCAGAAACAAGTGTGGGTCCCCTGGGGTGCCTCCCGAGCTGCTCTGCAACGGATGACAAACCAACAGCATTATCTAAATAAAATATCCGGCATGGGCTTAGTAAATTAATCCTGACAAGAATAAATTGAATAATCTTCAGGAAATGGCAAGAACTCAGATCCTGCCACGTGGCTTTTTTCTGTCCTTTGCGTGGGTCCTCGGTGGCAGATTAAAAAACAAAAACCTGTCTTGGGTTTATTGATTTCTTTTGCTGGTTGATTAACACCTGCCATTTCTGCGTGGGTAAATCAAAATCGGATCTGGACTCATCCTTGCAAACTCAACATATTTTCATTCAAGGAAGGAAAGCAAATGCATACTTCCCCTGGTCAGGGCGGCATCAAATAGACAGGGAACTGCTTTTTCATACTTTGTGTCTAGGTGGCAACTCCTAGGTTTAAAACTATCCACACTTTCATCACTCCTGTACTGAATTAATCTCTACTTTCTCTTCATGTTCCTTAGAGGATGAATTCAAAGAGAGTTCTGATTAAGTGGTATGGGCACTTCACTGCCTCCAGGTCGAAGGTTGACCAGAGACCTCAGCCATTAAATTAGGAGTCTGAGTGAGAAAATCGTGACCGCAAGTCCTACAACTGTGCTTTACGGTCATCTGGGGAGCTTGTCTTAATCTCCAGGGGCTGCCATAGCAGAATACTGCAGACTGGGGCTTAAACAACTGATATTTACTTTCCCACAGTTCTGGAGGCTGGAAGTCTAAGATCAGGGTGGCAGCACAGTCAAGTTCTGGTGGGCACTGTCTTCCTGACTAGCAGACAGCATCCTCTTGTTGTGTCCACATGTGGCCTTTTATTGGTGCACAGGTGCAGAGAGATAAGACAAGCCAACCAGTGTCTTCCCTCTGGTGTCTCGTCTTATAAGGGCACTAATCCTATCAGATCAGGGTCCCATCCTTATGACCTCATTTAAGCTTCATTATGTTTTTAGAGGCCCATCTCAAAATATAGCCACCTTGGGTTCAAGGGCTTCAACCCAAGCATTTGTGGGACATGACTGTTCAGTCCATAACACTTGTTAAGATGTGGGTTCTGATTCATGATCTCTGTGGTGGAGCCTGAGATGCTGTATTTAACAAGCTTCCGGATGATAGTCTTGTTGTTGCAGGGAGACCTTGCTTCGAAAGGCCAGTTTCTCATATTGCCTTGATGTTACAGATAAGGGAACCAAGGCTTTGAAAGGCGAAGTCACTTGCCTAAGGCTGTCTAGCTATTAGATGGGAGAGCCGTGCTTTGGGGGAGGAGTTTGAGGACAGGACTGAATTGTTCACACAGTCCTACAGCCTCAGCCCTGAGCCTGCAGTAGATCCCCTGGACACAGATCTCTGGGCCCCCACACCAAAGATTCAGATTCACTAGGTCTGGGCTGCTGCTCTGGGGAACCACACTTGGAGAATCACAGCTATACTTCTTTTCTAGATATCCTTGCTTTCAATGACTCTCCATCCCCACAGCAGGGAAAAGGCTGAGACATGCAGCCTGAACTATCCAGACTGACCACCCCCCCTTGACTTAAATAAAATAAAGTCATCTGAAAAGGATGGAAAGTGGCTGGTGTCAGGAGCCCCTTCCAGGTATAGACTTAAGTTCTGTTGTTGTGTGACTCATGGTAAGTTTTCAGCTCACACCTGTCAGAATGACTGTCATCAAAAAATCTACAACTAACAAATGCTGGAGAGGATGTGGAGAAGAGGGAACCCTCTACACTGTTGGTGGGAATGTAAGTTGGTGCAGCCACTATAGAGAACAGTATGGAGATTCCTCAAAAAACTGATCCAGCAATTCCACTCCTGGGTATATACCCAGAAAAAAACAAAAACACTAATTTGAAAAGATGCATGCACCCTGATGCTCATTGCAGCATCATTTACAATACCCAAGACATGGAAGAAACCTAAGTGTCCATCAACAGATGAATGGATAAAGAAGATGTGGTGTATGTATACACCATGGCATACCACTCAGCCATAAAAAAATAAGATAAAGCCATTTATGGATAGACCTAGAGAAAATCATGCTTAGTGAAATAAATCAGACAGAGAAAGACAAATATGGTATGATATCACATATATGTAGAATCTAAAAAATAACACGGATGTATATGCAAAACAGAAACAGACTCACAGATATAGAAAACAAACCAATGATTACCAAAGGGAAGAGGGAAGGGGGAGGGACAAATTAGGGATATGAGATTAAGAGGTACAAGCTACCAGGTGTAAAATACATAAGCAACAAGGATATATTGTATAGCCCAGGGAATTATAGCCATTATCTTGTGATAACTTTTTTTTAAATAAATTTGTTAGTTTATTTATTTATTAATTGGCTGCATTGGGTCTTCATTGCTGTGCACGGGCTTTCTCTAGTTGCGGCGAGCAGGGGCTACTCTTCATTGTGGTGTGCGGGCTCCTCGTTGCAGTGGCTTCTCTTGTAGAGCACGGGCTCTAGGCTCGTGGGCTTCAGTAGTTGCAGCACACTGGCTCAATAGTTGTGGCACACAGGCTTAGTTGCTCCGGGGCATGTGGGATCTTCCTGGAGCAGGGATCAAATCCGTGTCCCCTGCATTGGCAGGCAGATTCTTAACCACTGTCTTGCAATAACTTTTAATGGAGTATAATCTGTAAAAAATACTGAATCACTATGCTATACATCTGAAACTAATATAATATTATAAATCAACTATACTTAAAAAAAAACACTAAATAATCCTAACCTTGTTTGATTTGGGAGAATTTAGAGTTAGGTATGAAAAGCTTCCCACACAGTCCCTGCACCATAGTGACATGCAGTCACTGTTCACGGGTTCAATCCCACTTTGTTGGTAGCAAAACAGTCTGTTACATAGAAAACAAAAACTTATGACATTGTCTCCTTTTGTTCCACTCTTGATTCACGTGGACCTAGAATTTGCTGTGCTTGATCAATCACTATGGCGACAGCCTTGCACTTATATCCACACTGTCCTCCTGATGCACCAGGAGAGTAAACCCAACCCAGTGGTGAGAGAATAAACATTTCTATAGACTTATCTTACCTGAAATGGAGGCACTGTTGTTTGCAGACCCCTACTCCATCCTGCCACACCCAGAGTCCCCCTCCCCTTTGCTAGCATCTGCAGGCCAGAAATGTTGGAATGGTCCTTGACCCCAATTTTCCCCTCACATCTCATATCCAGTCTTTCAGGACCTCTGTGGCTCTGTCCACACTCTGGCCACTTGTCACCACCTCCCCTGCCAGCCACCACCATCTTCTGCCTGAGCTCCTGCAGTAGCCCCCAGACTGGTCTCCCTACTTGCACTTTTGGCCCTCAACTGTCTACTCTGTTAAAACAGAAGTCAGCTAATACCTGTTCTCTCTTCACAACCCCTGAGTGAAAACAACAAAGTGGGGGCATGGATGTGGAGAAACCAGATCCCTTGTGCGTTGCCTGTGGGAGCAAAAAGTGGTGCAGCCTCCGTGGAAAACAGTATGGCGGTTCCTCAAAGGCTTAAGCCTAGAATTACCATATAGTCCAGCAATTCAACTTCTGGGCATAGACACCAAAGATTTGAAAGCAGGGACTTGAGCAGGTATGTGTACACCCATGTTCATAGCACTATTCACAACAGCCAAAATGTGGAAACAAACCAATGTCTACCCACAGACGAGTGGATAGACAACGTGTGGTCTCTCCATACAGCGGCTTATTATCCAGCCTCAAAAACGAAAGAAGTCCTGACACATCCTACTATATGGATGAACCTTGGGTAGAGACATGATGCCAAATGAAATAAGTAACACACAAAAGAGCAAATATTACATGATTCCTCTTATATGAGTATGAAAGACTGAATTGTGCCCTCTCCCCAAATTCATAAGTTGAAGCCCTACCCTCCAGTGTTACTGTATTTGGATATAGGGCCTTTCAGGAGGTAAATAAGGTTAGATAAGGTCATAAGGGTGGGGCCCTCATCCAATAGGACTGGTGTCCTTACAAGAAGAGCTCTCTCTCTGTGCACACAGAGGGCACAGTGAGGAGGTGGCCATCTACAAACCTGCAAGAGAGGCCTCACCAGAAACCAACCTTGCTGACACCTTGATCTTGGATTTCTAGCCTCCAGAATTGTGGGAAAATAAATTTCCATTGTTTAAACCACCCAGTCTGTGAGACCTTGTTATGGCTGCTCTAGTAGACCGATATAAGGAGGTACTGAGAGGCGTCAGATTCATAGAGACAGTAAGTAGGATGGGCGTTACCAGGAGCTGGGGGCTGGGGGAATGGGAGTTATTGTCTAATGGTTATGGAGTTTCTGTTTGGGAAGATGGAAGAGTTCTGGAGACGGATGGTGGTGATGGTTGTGCAGTAATGTGAATGTACTTAATGCCCCTGGACTCTACACTTCGAAATGGTTAAATTACTAAATGTTATGTGTATTTTAAACCACAAGAACAAAAGTAACTCTGAGTGGTTCCTCAGTGCTCTCAGAATAAAAGCCAATATCCTCCTCTGATCTCAGCCCCTGCAATTTTCCTAATTTACTTCCCTCCAGCCACAGAGTTCTGCTTCCTCTAGCTTGTCCAATGCATTTCCCCCTCAGGACCTTTGCACTTGCTCTTCCCTCATCTGAGATGCTTGAAGAGCCTTTACTCAGTTGCCTTGTCTCTTTATATTTAAAATCTTACTCCTCTACCCTCAACATTTCCCTTCTCCTTCTCCCTGCGGGACCTTCCTGCATTTTATATGTTGGGTCTTCTATGCATAGAGCAAGACTTGGCAAAAAATAGGTGCTAAATACATATCTTTTGAATGAGTGAATAAATATCACAATTGCTTGTGTGTATCTGCAATTTTGTCTAATTGGGGAGTCCCTTAAGGGTTGAAACCATGTTGTTGTTGTTTTTTTTTTACCTTTACATTCCAGAGCAACAAGAAAAAAATGCATAAAAATGGTATGTGATAAATATGGATGAATGGATGGTTGATGGTTGTTGGATGGATGGATGGATGGATGGATGGATGGATGGATGGATGATAGATGATGGATGGTGGATGGATGGATGGATGATGGACGGATGCATGATAGATGATGGATGGATGGATGATGGATGGATGCATGATGGATGATGGACTGATTGGATGGATGCTGGATGAATGGATGGATGGAGGGAAGGATAAAAAAAATAGACAGTGATGGCTTTGAATTGAAGGGAGGTGGATTTGCCTATCCCAAATCTGGAATGGGAGAGAGACGTTAAGTCCGACTGAGGGCAGTCTCTGTTGATGTGAACAAAGGTGTCTGGGGGACATATTATTTTATGAGCCATCAGCTTCTCTTTGTTGTGGCTCTGATCCATAGCTTTTGCCTTCACCCCACATATGCATGTAATAAAGCTTAGTTATGACATCCATATGTCTCTAATGCAAACACCAGGGCATATACTTCTAAAAAGCGCTATAAAGAGCAATGGCTCGAGAAACAACCGTTAGGAGCATGAGCTCTTTATTATTTTAAAGGGCATTTCAACGACACCGCTGAACGTTCTCTGACCATAAGTCTGACTCCTGTCCTTTCTCTCTTTCTTTTCTCCTCCTCTCAGGATATCAAAGCAGACTGCAATACCTGTGTGGAAATAGAGGACAGAAAGGTAAGTCAATATTTTTCATCTTTTTGGTTTCAAACAAAATGAGAACTCTGTGATTTAAACTTAAGTGTTTAAGGCATGCCTTGCTGGACGTCAGCTTGCAAAGGTGATTCATGTGCTGGTATTAGACACTTGAAGACAATCATGTTTTAAAGTACCTATAGTTTTTTTTTCTTTGCAATCTGTGTTAGATCTAACTTCGGTGAAAATGGAATAGTGTAATTGTTTACAAAAATTAGTGTTGATTTTTTAGTCATTTGCTTCTTTTCAGGAAAATAGCTCGTTTATCCGTAACTCATTTCATATTTTAGTTGAATATTTACTTGAATATTTTGGCTGATTATTATATATAATATACCACATATTACATAGAATTATAGAAAATTGCATATATTACAGAATACATACACTTGGGCTTTTCAGGGTGTGTCCTGAAAAATACATCTGATCTACACACTTGCTTGAAAAAGAGCCTGTGCTGATTTCCATCATGACACAGTCACATGAGCAGTGACTTTCTATGATATACGTTTATTCGCATGATATTTTTTGGGGGGGGGCAGGAAAAGGAGGTCATTTCCTACATATTTTAGAGTCTCCCCCCAATTTATCTTCATGTTACACTTGGTGTGGACTCCCTCAGGAAAGGCAACGTCTAGACAATTGTTCTTCACTTCAATATTTTTGGTCTCCCTTTATTGACAAGAGTTTACAGAAGTTTCTGTGGCAGAGAGCATCCAAGCAGATCAAATTTTACCTTTAACACCTTGGATAAAAAAAGGTCAAATAACTGAATTGAGGGTACGTATCTGCCGGCTACTTTTGACCCCGTTCCACAATTTTGAAAGATGTTCCTCTCTGCAACTGTACCATTACTGTTGAAGGCAGTTATTATCTCAAGCAGAGGTTTTTCTGCCCTGATTTTGTGATTTTTTAGCTTGGTCATCCACTGATTAATAAGGTGGTGAGGACTTCTCAAAACAAAAATTTCACCATGCATTATTTTAAGGAGCCTTAATCTCCTCACTTTGAAAGGAATAACGACACAGTGGCTTAAATTCGAGCCGCGTGATCTTAACTTAGTTCCAGTTGTGTGCTCTCTAGTTTGCAGGCGAAGGTGTTTCAGTTCATATTTGCCTTCCTCACATGTTGATATGCTGATATCCTTGCATGCATGCATTTTGTGAGTTGGAAAAATGGAATTTAGGCTGAAGACGTGCCCTCACTCTTTTTAAATCTGTTCCCAGTGACTGCTCACCACGTCCCAGGGAAAGCATGTTCCCTGCCCTGCGTCCAAAGTGCAGGATGTTTTCACTTCCCTTGGATTTTTAATGGAATTCACAAGCATGTTTCTGTCTAGTTTTTTGGCCTGTTTGTTTTGTTTTACTTTCTTTGCCAGTAGTGTTTGAAAGATACCAGGAGGACTGTTAATGCAACATCAGTTCCGTCACCGACAAGATAAGAGAACAACCAGGATGATCTCTGAGCACTGCCAGACCGCCACACGCCACACAGCTCCATTCTATAACACTAGCTAAACTGCCTTTGGTTCACGTATCATGACAATAGTGATGGATGCTCTCTGGTGATGACTGGTAGGAAGGAGTCATAGGTGATCATTCTGTACATAGCTTCAGCTGTTTTCACAAATGAGTGACATAGACACAGACTCATACACACACACACATGCATTTCTGTGCTTTGTCACAAACTGTTGGGTTGGGTCAGACACTTCAGAGGAAGCCTCATGTCTGGAGGGCTCCCCTGTTCTTTTGCAACCTTGACCACACATGACTGCTACCTAAAGAGGGGTCCGGCTGCTCACCATTCTCAGGCAATAAAGAGGAAAGGTTGGTGGAAAGGAAGGTTTGCTTTATTTTGGAGGCTGGCAACCGAAGGGGTAGGGGGTGGGGGTGGACTCATGTCCAAAGGCCAACTGCCCTCCTCACACCCACAATCAATGGGCAAGAACTTTTAAAGGGGCGTTTCAGGGGTGTGTGGGCGGAGGGAGGTGGCTACGTGCAGAAACAGCACAGTCAGCCTGACAGTCATCTTGAAATTGGTCCTGCGGTGGTCTGACCAGTGTCATCTTGATTGTTTTAAGTACAGTTGGTCTTCGGTCCCAGGGTCAGTTCATTCCCATGTCTTTGAGCCCAGTTCTCGGAATCGTGGCAGCTTATGTCATGGCTACAGCCTGGTCATCGTGTAGTTAACTTCTTCCACCTGGTGGGGGTTTCAATATTTATAAGATAGCTCAGAAGACATGGCTCAGAACATTATCTGTAGCCCTTAAGGAGGAACTAAATGTCCTTGACTTTGCCTAATGACTAAACTGTTATGATTTGGTCTTGTTTGCCTGTTTTCCTTTGTTTCTGCATTTTCTCACTTCTCTAATGAAACTTTTTCTTTGATTAAAGTTGTTCTACAGACAAAAGGCAGGTGAAGGACGTGGAGCCGGGGCGGGGCAGGGGATGGAGTGGGGCGTGGATAGGGCAGAAAGACCACAGGGCCCTGCTCCATTTCGTGATGACACATGGATTCACTAAAGCTTTGACTGTATTTAACTGGCGATGACGCCTCACAATACAACCACCATGTGCCTCCTTCCATTTTTGCTGTCTTACACTCTAACAGCATTTTATTTCCTCTGTTCTAGAGAAGAACTTTTCTTCCTCTGAGTTCTGATTTTTTTTCTGTGTGTGTGATGCTCCCGTTGGGGCTCTCCCTTCTCTGGATCTCCTAATGTGGCTGGACGCGTGGATGAGGTGTTGGAGGTGGCTCTGTGTATCAGGGTCCTGTCTCTTCGTGGAAAAGTCAGGATGCAAACCCTAATCCTCCCAGAGGGCCACTGTCCCCCACCCTTGGCAGAGGAGTGCCAGTCCCACCCCTCCAGACTGTGATGTGGTGTGAGGTCGCCCAGGCAGACGGCCGCCGTGGCGTCTGGGGGATCATCATCCAGTGTCTGGGATGCAGTTCTGGTACTTCTGTCACCCTGACGTATAATTATGAGATTGCACCATTGAAGTGATGACACTTGCTCCTGTGTGTGTGCGTGTCCCTCTCCATTCATTCTGAATGCTTCTGGCAAAATCAGTCATTTGATAAAGTGGAATTGAAGTGACAGGAGATGACAGAGGTGCCAAAATAATAAGTCAACCTGCCTCTGAAGAGGCGGCCCCTTGGCCCGTGTGGATTTTTACAAAATGCTGAGTGCTCTGAAGGAGAACCAGCAGTGTTTTCTTTAAAGCTCAATTTCCTTTAGTTAAGAAAGCTTAACATGATACGTGTTGGACTAGATAGCTTCCCAAGAATTACTTTCTTTTACCTCTTCACCTTCTTCTTTCACCTCCCTTCCTCTTTGGCTACCTCTCTTCCCTATATTCTGTACATAGGGATATCTTTATGTGCTTACATCTGTACCTTTGCCTGAAATATTGCTGAGTATCTTCTCAATAGAAGAATTTTAGAAAACACAAGAACTCAAATTTTCTATAGGGTCTCACAGGATCCCTCCCTGCCAGACCCTTCCAGTTTCCAGCCTCATCCCATTCTCTTCCACTCGGTAGGGCCATTTACCTTGAGATGAGTCATTTTCCCATTGATTTCTAGGCCAGATATAATGATGCAGATAAGCGGTGAATTTCAAGCGGTGGAGAGAGCCCTCATCGTAATGAAAAGCCAGAAAAATCACTCTTCCTGGTCTGCGCACAGTCTGAACTCCATCTGAGACTGTTGACAGAAGAGAGAATCTGGTTTTTTTGGCTCTCCATTTCTCTGTTTTTCTGTATCCTAGACGCCTCTTTTCCATCAGCAGACGGTAAGCTCATTGTCTTTTGGAGAACCTGGCCTGGTCATTTATGGAGGGATCCATGGTGTTTACCAGAGTGTGGTTTCATTTTACGCTCCTTTTGTGCTTCCAAGCCCAGCAATGAACAGTCTGCCTGTGACTGGGCCTGCACTCAGATGGCTTCCTGGCTGTTTCTTGAAATCACCCAGAGGATGTCACAGGGAGATCTGAAAGGCCGGTAGCATTTCCCCCCCTTAAGTGGGAAGCAGAAATCAAATGGTTTCTTTCCTCCCACAGGCCAAGGCCATGGAGCTAATGCAGATTTAGCCAAGGTGGTATGAGGTAACCCCTCCCTTGGGGAGGCTGCACGGCCTTGCAAAACCTCCTGTATTTGACATTTACAAGACCTGTGTTGCTGGCAGAAAACGGAGGCATTTAAGTTCATTTTTATTTGTGGTGTAAAATCCATCTGAATTTCAATACTATTATGAAGACCGCGATTCAGGTGATGAGAGCAGAGGCTGATGGATCAGTCAGGGGGAGAATCTGTCAGAGGACGATGAGAGCCCATTTGTCAAAAGCTATAAACACAGACAGGGCTTCCTCTCCTCACTTACCGCCTGGGCTGGTGTGTGGTTAAACAGTTTCCGATCCGCTATAAAATTGCATGGAAGGAGTTTGAGTGGTTTTCAAAGTTAAGGAGACTTTCAGATTGGGTCTGAGTGAAGCTGTGCTCGTGATTGGTGATGCTGTGGTGCCGTGGTGAACACTAGGAGTTTGGAACTTTCCCTGTTACAATCCTTACTCTGGACCAGGCATCCTTAAGTACCTCCAGATACTTACAACAGCTAATGTTCGAGGTACCATCATTGTCCCTGTTATACAGGTGAAAAAACGGAAGCTCAGAGAGGCTAAGGGATTTGCCCAAGATCATTCAAGTTGCATCATAGGCTAGGATTCAGTCTCAGAGATTCTTATTTCGGAAACTGTGTTCTTAGCCCTGATGCTATACTGGCTTACACACACACAGAAAGAGACTCGAATGTGCAGAATATGAGAATCACCCTTTCCAACTGAAGAATTTGTACCTGGACTGGTATCTTCACCTATTGCCCAGTAAATAGGCCTGTTTTCAATCTGGGGCCTCTTTTCAGCCCCCACGATTTAGCCTGGGTCACAGTAGAAATATATCACAGCCTGGACAAGCCTGACCTTCTGGAGAGCTGCTGGCACCTGGCAGTGGGGCTGCCAGGACTTCTGGTCTTGAGGACAAGAGACAGTGGCACCAGGACGCAGATCTGGCTACGGTTTTCAATAGAACTGGTTTGGTTCCTAGCTTTTGCATTTCCAAGCAACGTCTTTGCAAGGATTAGAAATTCTGTGCTCAAAACACAGGAGTGAAGAGAGTGGAGTCGTTACAACTGTTGGATCTGGAGCCAGAAAGTCCTGGGCTTTAATCCCGTTTCTCTCACGTAGCAGCTTGTGACCTTGAGAGGCTTTCTTACCTCATGTTGGTCTCCAGTTGCCCATCTGTAAATTGGAGATAATAAAATCCACTTGAAATATTGATTTGAGGAATTGACAAGATAAAACTGCAAAGTAGTATATATAATGCCTGGCACAAAATAAGAACTCGATCAACTACAGCTACTTTTATTTTTGTTTTTGCTGGTGTCCACGTGCACAGGCATTCTGTGTCATTTTTAGTTAAATTTCTTTAAAAAAATTGAGTCTCCCAGAAAGAGTTATGGGAGCTCAGAGAAATGGGCAACCAATGGGACCTAGCTGGCTTTACGCATACTTTACAGAAGAAGAGATGCTTGGCCTAAGTCAGGAAATAACAAAGTCACCTGTCTGCCGGGTCCAGGCAGGACTCATAAATTAGTGAAGGGAGACAGAGGATGAGTGGAGGGTAACATGAAGTGTCAGGGCAGCCTTGGACTCAAGAGCACTGGCCCCATCTGCAGGGGCTGTGGTACTGTGCCTGTTGCCACGTGGAACCTTAGGGTCAGTGCTGCCCTCTTCTGAGGCAATCTGGAAATCTGGATGTTAATATAAAACTACTGATTTTTTTTTTTTAATTTTTTATTTTTTTGGGGGGTACACCAGGTTCAATCATCTGTTTTTATACACATATCCCCCTATTCCCTCCCTTCCTTGAATCCCCCCACCTCGAGTCCCCGCAACCCTCCCTGCCCCAGTCCTCTAAGGTATCTTCCATCCTCGAGTTGGACTCCCTTTGTTATACAACAACTTCCCACTGACTATTTTACAGTTGGTAGTATATATATGTCTGTGCTACTCTCTCGCTTCATCTCAGTTTCCCCTTCACCCCCCGCCCCCTCCCATACCTCGAGTTCTCCAGTCCATTCTCTGTATCTGCATCCTTATTCTTGTCACTGAGTTCATCAGTACCATTTTTAGATTCCGTATATGTGAGTTAGCATACAATATTTGTCCTTCTCTTTCTGACTTACTTCACTATGTATGACAGACTGTAGTTCTATCCACCTCATTACATATAGCTCCATCTCATCCCTTTTTATAGCTGAGTAATATTCCATTGTATATATATGCCACATCTTCTGTATCCATTCATTTGTTGATGGGCATTTAGGTTGCTTCCATGTCCTGGCTATTGTAAATAGTGCTGCAATAAACATTATGGTACATGTTTCTTTTGGGATTATGGTTTTCTTTGGATATATGCCCAGGAGTGGGATTACTGGATCATATGGTAGTTCTATGTGTAGTTTTTTAAGGAACCTCCAAATTGTTTTCCATAGTGGCTGTACCAACTTACATTCCCACCAACAGTGCAGGAGAGTTCCCTTTTCTCCACACCCTCTCCAACATTTGTGGTTTCCAGACTTTGTGATGATGGCCATTCTGATTGGTGTGAGGTGATACCTCATTGTGGCTTTGACTTGCATTTCTCTTATGATTAGTGACGTTGAGCATCTTTTCATGTGTTTGTTGGCCATCTGTATGTCTTCTTTGGAGAAATGTCTATTTAGGTCTTCTGCCCATTTGTGGATTGGGTTATTTGCTTTTTTGGTGTTAAGCTTCATGAGCTGCTTGTATATTTTGGAGGTTAATCCTTTGTCCGTTGTTTCATAGGCAATTATTTTTTCCCATTCTGAGGGTTGCCTTTTAGTCTTGTTTATGGTTTCTTTTGCTGTGCAAAAGCTTTTAAGTTTCATGAGGTCCCATTCGTTTATTCTTGATTTTATTTCCCTGATTCTAGGAGGTGGGTCAAAAAGGATGTTGCTTTGATGTATGTCATAGAGTGTTCTGCCTATGTTTTCCTCTAGGAGTTTTATAGTGTCTGGCCTTACATGTAGGTCTTTAATCCATTTGGAGTTTATTTTTGTGTATGGTGTTAGGAAGTGTTCTAATTTCATTCTTTTCCATGTTGCTGTCCAGTTTTCCCAGCACCACTTATTGAAGAGGCTGTCTTTTTTCCATTGTATACTCGTGCCTCCTTTGTCAAAGATAAGGTGCCCATATGTGTTTGGGCTTGCTTCTGAGTTCTCTATTCTATTCCATTGATCTTCCTTTCTATTTTTGTGCCAGTACCATACTGAAAACTACTGATTTTTTAAACACCATGCAAACCAAATAAAGTATGTATGTGGAAAAGAGTCAAGAGACTTGAAAGGCTTGATGGATTAGGATGAGGTCTCGTGTACGCGTGTAATCCTAGAGGCGGGGTCTGCGGAAGTCTCTCTTGGCAGAGGGAGCAGCATGGCGAAGACACAGAGGTGGGAAATAAGGTGGCATGTTTAGGGGAGATCAAGGGCCAGCTTGTGTGTCCAAGAGCAGCCAGAGGGGAGACTGGCTCGTGAGTAGGTAGAAGATTGTAGAGGGTGTTGTTCTACGCCGATGAACTGGGCTTTGAGTCAGTCTCCCTCCAAGTGGAAGAGAGAGTAAGGCAGGTCAGGTCCTTGCTGGATGGGGCCAGGATTATATGGAACCAAGGAGGCAGTTGAAGCTTTGGGTCCCTAACTCAGCCACAGAGGGAGTCATGAGAGAGGAGGAGGAGAGAGGGGACAGAGCACAGAGATGGAGCCAGAGGCTGGCCCTGGCGGAGTGCAGGGATGCAGGGGAGGTGAAGACTTAGGTTAGAGCAAGGTGATGTCAGCCAGGAGTTTGAAATATAATGGGGCTGGGTGGCCAGCCAGGTGCCCTCCTTTTAAAGATGTTTGCTGAAGGAGGTCCAGCATTGCCCAAGGGTGAGACTCAGGTTTCAGATGATAGATGAGGTAATCACTGCTGATCAAATCACTTAGTGAAGAAGTGATGCAGTTATTCTTTTGTCAGTTATTTTTCATACCTTGGGATTACATCAAGGAGACGTAACTTGGTTGTGTTTTGTTTTGTTTCTGTAACAAACCCAAAGGTCTGGCACATTTGCTGACCTACCTTTCTAACCAAGAGACCCAGAACCCTTGGCAAACAATTCTAATATCTAACTATAATTTAGTAACATTGCTTTACTTTTGAATGAGTGTTACATTCTTTATATGATAAAGGATACTGCTCTGTCCTTTTATGTCAATAAACTATTTTCTTTTTTAAAATTCTACTTAACGATTTTTAAAAGTAATCTTAAATCTATTAAGGGCAAAACAGTTGAGTTAATGAAAATCAGATGCATGTAGAAAACGTGTGCTTACAGATTGCAAATAACTCAGTTTAGAAAACAATGTTTTCTAATGGTGGATTTGCAATCAGGGAAGACATTTGGGTTTGCCTTTGAGATATTTCAAACTCTACTCGCCTGCAAGGGTTACCAGAAGGGGGCAAGGATGAAACTGGGGGTGTAGGCTGGAGTGCAGACAAGAGGGCACAGGTCTGAACAAGAGCCACACAGGAGATGACGAGGAAGATCTGGGTCTGCGAGAGCCTTAATCAGCCCTACCCCTGTGGTTTGGTGACTCTGACCACAGGTCAAGGACAGCTTCATCCAGGAACAGGTCAGAGAGGCTCCGCTTAAGTCTATAACCACTGTCTGCTGGAAGGAGTAAGGGAGTTGATCAACATGGACAATAAATTAATCTCCTGGATTTCAGAGGCTTAGATGCTAGTGAGGTTGAAAATGAGCACAAAGCAGTCACCAGGGTTGGTTTTCTATTAGCACCGCTCTCTTGCTGTGGGGATGGGAGTGGATTAGTCCTCTGGGCTCTGACAGGCAGAGCAAAGACAGAGGAGAAGTCGCACTCCTTACCCAGAGGGGCTCTCCCAGAATGGGAAGCATTCATGGAAGAGTTTCTCATTAAAGACTGAAATGAGATCCTCAAGGCAGACAGGGTCAGAGCCTGTGAGCACCATTTGGCGAGACTCACAGAATGTATCTGCAGATTGGATTTCTTTTCTGCTCCAAATGTCCTTTGTTGAAAGCTGATTGTGTTTATGCATCACATACATGTGGTGCTCCAAGATTCCCCAAAGCCGTGGAAATGAAAATTAAAACATCTCTGAAGAATGCTCCTTGAGTTGTAGTTGAAGGGAGACAAAGAGGTAGAGACCCCTGGGTGGGGTGCAGAGATGGAGGTTTGGACGAAGAAGCATGGCAGGACTCGGGAACTGAATAGAGATTTGTGGCTTGAGATGAGGCTGCAAAGCAGGCCGGGGCCAGGTCACCTGAAGCCTTATAAGCACGGCGAATGTTTATCCTTTATCCTAGAATGATAATATTTTATCTGGAATGGGATCTGATGATGTGAAGTGATCAGATGCAGAGAGACAGTGCCATTGCCTTGTGGGATCTACTTGCTCATAGTTTATGCTTGACCTCTAAGACCTTGGTGGGTCACCCTGGCCACACTGTCTCTGACCAAGGAGTAGGGCAGGGCCTTCTAACTCCAGCAAACGCTTGACCTGTGTTGTTTGGCTTTTCTCTTGTGCCACATTCTACATCTCGTGCAGATTCCTCAAGACTGTGACACTTCTTCAGCTTATGAACTCTCATTCCTATAGGGTGAATCTCATTGCAAAGGAGTCCACAGCCACCTGCCAGCCTGTGGTTTGGCTGTGTTGGGTGCTCACTCTTGCTGCCACCATCCCCAGCCAAAGAACGGTGCCGTTTAGCACAGACAGAGACACTTACGTCTGTGGACTCGACTCAGCTTCTGTGCTCAGCACAGAGTTGTGGCCAAGATCTGGGTGAGACTTGGTGTGTCCACCACAAGGAGACCCCGCTTTATCCTTGCTCTATGCTGGGAAACAGAAGGGAGAGCTACATGTGCAGCCCAGCAACAGCAGTTTTACTTAAACTTGGAGACTTGCCAAGAGTAGGGAAGATACGTCCCGGTGTCTGGAATTGTGTGTTCACAACCTCAGAGAAAGGGGGGTGGACACCAACTCTGGAGAAGAGACTCCGTCCCGAGAAATGGTGGAGATGGGTTGCTGCCCATGAATCCTCCACATTTTTGTTCACTTATGCATATTTGACTTAAAAAGGCAATGTCGTATGGTGGGAAAGAGTTTTGGGATCAAATAGATACTGGTTCTGCTCTTACTAGTTGTGAGATCTTAGAAAAGCTTTCTGACTCACAGCACACCCTCTGTAACATGGGGATAGATCATACACACCGTGGTTATTCTTGTGGACTGTGTTAGGACATCTTCCATTATGTAATAGAAAACCAAGTTGCACCAACTTAAAGAGAAAAAAAAAAAAGACAGTAGTTGGGCCTGATGACAGTAAAACTAGGCTATCTTCTGGTATTACTGGTCCTGCGGTTTAAAATGATGACAACGGAAAGAAAGAACTTCTTTTCCAATAGTTTCAGCACGATTCCTGAGGGATGCTTCTTGGCTTCACACCAGTCCCTTAGCTATGGAAAGCAGTCCTCTGCTTCCCCATCTGCCGTCACCCACAATCAGAAGTAGGATGGACCCCAGCTGAAGGACTTACACAAGCCAAAGGTAGAATGAAGTTCCTAAAGGAAACCTTGACTTATTATCCATCTTTTCTTCTGGAAAAAAAAATAATTTCAGCTAGCCTGCATGGAGCACTTACTATACGCCAGACACAGATTTTTGTACACCCTATGGTTGAATCTTTATAAAAATCCTTTAAGATAGTCCACTATTGATCCCCATCTTACAGCCAAGAAAATGGAGGGAAGGAGGAGTTAACCAATGTGCCTGAGATCGCCCAGGTAGTCAGGTAGGATGGGGTTCAAATCTAGGTGTTCTGCCTTCGGTTCTTAACCACCAGGCTTTGCCACTTCTTCTGAGGCTGCTGCACAAAAAATGAACCTCGAATGCACCACAGGCACAGTGCCTGGCTCACAAGTACATGAAAGCTCTATTTTATGAGAATTATTGTTACAGAGCACTCAGTGAAACAGAAATAGCATGGGCCAATGCCAAATGGCATTCTGTGATGTATCCCTGCATTTAATTTCCCCTAGTAACTTATCCTACGGATTTATCTCGAGGTCCTCAATGGGCCTTCTCTTCACAATGATCAGAGTACTCATGGAACCAGTCAGTGCTTCACTTCCCTGCATGACTGAGAGTTATTTTTGTAGACAAGAGCTTCTTAACTCCAGGAGGGGTCTCTATGCCTGCCTTTTAGATTTGTATCTGCAAGTTAACTGATGCTTTCTCTGTTACTAAACTTTGAAAATGAGATGTTAGTCATACTTGCCTCTTTCATTTTATTTTAGAAAAATTTGAAGGTGGTGGTGGAGGGGGAAGGCATAGAAAAAAATGGATGTGGTGTGGAGTTAAATTAGCCTCTGATGGGCTGGAAACCCAGATGACAGGGGATGAAGGCTGCTGGGCACACTTAGCTGTACCCTGGGCAAAGATGTAACACTGAGAGTGCCGTGAAAAGCTATCGAGGTGGATCAGACCATTCGTCTGATATACCCTCCCATCAGCCTTGAAGTTGGCTCTGGGAAGCTAGTCTAAAGAATCACAGGTATAACAGAGTGGCTAAGAGCTTTAGCCTAGGATTCTCAAAGGCCTGGGTTTCAACCTCAGCTTGGCCACTTCCTGGTTATTTAACCTCTCAGGTGCTCAAGTTCTCATCTAAAATGGAGAGGATAAGAGAAGCTCCTTTCTGGGCAGGCCATGGAATTCAGTGAGCTAACATACTTAGGGGACTTAGCATCCTGGCTGGGTATGCCTTCAATAAAAGCAAGCGGCCTTATTGTTGCATTCTTGTATTTGCTTTCCTCCTGCTCTTCCTTAATCCTTATATCAGTTTCCTAGATCTCTGGTGGGATCAGAGAAGTCACATCTAGGATCAGGTAAATAAATAGTAAACTTAATGGCTAAGCTTAAACTAGATACCACGTCTCTAATTTCAAGCATTGGGTTTTCTGTAAGTTTTTGTGGGTACTTATCAATCTGGGTGAAGGTGCTTAGAGAGGGTTGGAAAGCATAGTGAAAGGTGTAGCCCAGAGATTGGAAACAGATTTAATCTCTGGTGTCAACTCAGATTGATTGATAGTGGCTGCGTAGAATGCTGTGTTGATGAGTCTGAGTTGTAGGTTCTACCGGAAAGAGTGTGTGATTGATTAGTGATGCCTGCCAAAGGTGAAGGAGTGGGAGTTACAGCACCTGTGCTAGGAGGAGATTGTGCTGGCCTGGAATTTGGCAACTGATGAGTGAAACAAACACCATGGCTCCGTGTTTAAGCCCAAAGACTAAGAGAAGGCAGGTGCTTCATGCTTCTGTGATCTTCACTACTTGGTCTTATTTTTGAGCATGCCTGTTTCTTTTGTTATATTATGGCTTTGCAGTCCATCAAGGCACAGACATTTTTATAAATAGTACGTGGCTTAAAAACAATTGAACGTATTAGAGCTTTCTGTTAGACATGTGTAACCATACTCTCCTCGGCCCTTGAGATGCCTACTCTGTTAATTACATTTTGGTGGTGATTTACCTGACTTCAGCCTCAGATGGGTAGGGTTGTATTTTTGATACCTGAATATTAAAAGTGGGATTTATCACTGATGATATCTGTCATTGCTTTGCAATTATGTACTAATTGGGACTGAATTGCTTATGTTTTAATACCATTAATTAAAGCTATTATTTTCCTTTGTCATTTGCTTAAAAGAAGCAAGTCTATTCTTTTGTGTAATTTTTAGCGATACTTCTTTCTTTAAACTCTGAATTAAAATGCATTTAGGAAACACTTAATTAAGTGCAGAGCTACTTTTCTGGGATAGTTCTGTCATCTCTTCTCAAAAAAAAAAAATGGCCATCGGCTTTTTTTGTGATGAGTGGAGGGAGCGTTAATTAATTTCTTTCTCTCCAGTTGTTGTGTTTTATTATCTTACTTGGTGATACGTGATTGGGTGACTTTATGCTTTAGATAGAAAGCACGCCCTGTCCAAATGTGATTTATGTTATCACAGCACTTTTGCACAGTTCAGCTGAAATTTCCTTCATGTACATCAAGGTCAGAAAACCCAGGGATTATACCATCCATCTCAGCAGTGAGAGGTCTGCAATAATTTTTGATGGGACTTCATGTAATAGCAACAGAATTCAAAGATGGGGTGGGGAAAACATGCACACACATGTGGACACACATGCATATGCACACACACACACAAGCCCATGCATATTTTATGTGGAGCTCTTATCATATTCCTAAGGCTTTTTTTTTTTTTTTTTTTGCTGATTATAGGTTAATATTTGTTAAAGTCATGACAAGTGCAGTATCTTTTACTGTGGCCATAGCAAACCAAAAGGTATCAGAATCTGCAGGTCGGCCTGTTTTCTTTTTAACCAAAAGATTTCCTGGGTGGATTGGTGGACAAGTCCAGGAGAACAGGTCTCAAACTCAAGACATTCTGGCTTTGGGTTAAGGGAGCAAATGTCTGGAAGCAAATCCTTGTCATGTACTGGGCTCACAGGCTCCGACTCAACCAAGGAGGTTGACAGCTCTTCTTAGTCATCTGATCCAGTTACACAGCTAGTTCCCATGGTCCATAGAGAATCAAGTGCAAGGAGTAATTGGAAACGTTCAGTACATCTCTGCATCCCCCTCAAAATAGCATCCTAACTTGCAATAAGGAATAAAATAGTTTGTAGTTTGATCTATTCAGATTTGGTTTTTCTGTTGATCCAATTTATCAATTCATAAATTGACAGATACTAATTTTGCGCCGATGATAGGAGTGTTTTGGTGAGGAAATCATGGAAGCTGGGAGTGATCACTAAGGAACTCACAAAAAATTCATACAAAGGAAATCATAGGTAGAATCAAACACATGGTAAACACCTGTCCTTGATAGCTGTAGGAAAATGCAAATTAAAGCCACTGTGAGATACTAATTTCTACATACTAAATTAGCCCCATAACATAAAATAAGAACATTACCTCTTCCCATACTTGCAGTGAAATTGGCTCCCATATTCTTTACTGGTTGTGCTGCAATTTGGTGGAAATTATTTAAAAACCAGAGGACACATACCTATGAACAACCATGCAGATAATTATTCCTTGGACCATTTGGACTCCTCTGAATTATTTCAACTCAGTAGAAACAAAAGCCGTCACCGTTCTTTTATTTGCAGTGTCAAAAGATTGGCAACAGCCTAAATGTCCAATCTTACGGTGATGGCTTATTATATCGAGTATAGAACATAGTGGAATATTCTGTGGCCATTAAAAATGATGAGTATGCTTGTGTCAGAGGCCCATGGAATAATAATAGAGGTGATGTTGAGTAAAAGACATCCCATAAGGTAGCATGTGCTTCTGGTTTTACATAACATTTGCATGAGAAAAAAATTGTTGTCATATTCATGCATAATTTCATTAGTTTATAATCTGAGAATTAGAAAGTAAGTCATTGTGAGGGTTAACTTTATATGTCGACTTGACTAGCCATGGAATGCCCAGATGAAATGTTATTTCTGGGTGTTTCTATGAAGGTGTTTCCAGATGAGATTAGATTTGAACCTGGACTCAGTAAAGCAGATTGCTCCCTACAGTGTGAGTGGGCATCATCACCCAAGCTACTGAGGGTCTGAATAGGACCAAAGGCAGAGGAAAGGAGACATTTGGCCCTTTTTTCTGCCTTATTATTTCAGCTGTGACATCTCATCTCATCTTCTCCTGCCCTTAGACTGGAATTTACATCATCAGCTTCTCTGTTTTTCAGATAGATAGACAGAGAGATAGACATAGATAAATAAATTAAAAAATCCTTATTCTTTATATATCCATATATATATAGTATCTATCTATCTATCTACATATCTACCTACCTTCCTGTCTTCCTACCTATCCTATCCTATTGGTTCTATTTCTCTGGAGAGCCTTGACCAATGCAGTCATAATGGAAGGATTGAAAGAGGTCCATTGGAAGCCATGCAGGATGCAGCATAGAGCTGAGTCTGGGCGTGACCCTTCACCTTTCTGCATCTCTGATTCCTCTTCTGTAAAGAAATGATAATGAGAGCGCCTACTTCTTCAGGTTGTTGTGAAACTTCTCTATGAAACTTCTCAATGGCCAGTCTCCAGTTCCTGGTTCAGTGTAATCACTCGGTGAGGGGTTGCTAACAGCAGTCACATGACTGAAAGCTGTAACAGTGGAGATCATGAGATAAACAATTGACATTCCTGTTGAGAATTAGAATAGCACAGATGAAAAGAATCTCCAAACAAGACACCATAGTCTATAATGAGGGTCTCAACTGAAATGGTACCAAGGAGCCAAACACATGAGATGGACAACTCACCCACTGCCAAGACAGCCCTAGGGGGGATGTCTTCATTTTTATGCAAAGCGGGAGTGAAGTTTACAACACTACATCTGATACCCGACTGAATCCGTTGTGCCAACATGGATCTGGTTGCAGGTTCAAGCAGGGTACGTTTTTCCGGATGAACGTGCTTCATGTTTGCTGAAATAGGACCTGTTGGGGTTTGCAGCAACTTGGAAAAGGATGGATGGGAAAAAACGAAGAGCCTGCAGCAGCCTGAGAAACAGTGAACCGAGAGATGAGAATTACAGTTACTGGGAGTTCTGAGCAAGGCTTCCAGGAGTAGGAAGTTTTGGAGGTCAGGTGGCTTGGAGACAGAGGAAAGGGCTTGAACTGAACTGATGCCCTTGGGGATAAAAGGGCCTGGACACTTTCCAGACATGGTTTTCTTTTTCTGCATGGAGTCTAAAGAGTGATGACTGAGTACTCAGTATTTTCTATGCACAAGACCATTTGCTAACTGCTTTATAAGCAGGATTCATTTAATCTGTGTACCCAACCAAGAAAGCAGATAGACACTTTGTTTTTCAGATGATGAAATGGAATTCCAGAAATATTAAATGAATATTCCAAGCTCCCACAGTGGGTAGATGGACGGGCTACAATTAGATCCTAGGTTCCTCTAAGCCCAGAGACCATTCATTTTCAGCTACTCCCAGCTGCCATAAGATTAACGGTGGCCAACCACTTGACAGTAGTTAAAGCCCTATTGTAACACTTGACTGGTTACCTCTATAAATAAAAATATATATAAAGACATAGATGTATGTGGCATGTTTCTATGCAGACTAGAAGTCTTTATTTTGTTACTGTAAGTTCAAATGGACTTCTTGCCCCAAAAGTCTACCTACATCAAAAGATCCAAAGAAAAAAAAAGTTTTAAATATCCAGCATAAATTAAGAGCTCCATATCAAAAACATCAGGGAGCTAGAATTAAATAAAAATTAAGCCTGGAAGCAGAGTAATGACCCAGCGGTTCATTACAGCCTTACATTTTCAATCAAAGATAAAATCTCATTAAAAGTTTATCTTTGATTAGGGAACACGTTTGGACCGCTCCAAAGTTGGATTGCTTTATCCATAGACGTATGAGCCATGAAATCTTTTTTCCCTCTTTTCTAACTTTAAAGACAGCGAGCTATTTATCTTCTGACATCGTTATAAAGGTTATTAATATAGAAGAAGGCTGAACAGACATGGTAAAGCTTTTAAAATATCTACCAGCGACTTTTACCTCATAAAATTAAAGGGCCTATTTTTATCATCTATTGCAATTTTAGGGAAGAAATTTTATAGATTACTTGACTGATTCATCAGTAAGGAACAATACTGAACCTCTAATCCTGCAATAACCCAATAGAAATAGAATGCCAGGCACACATGTAATATTACATTTTCCGATAGTCCCAATAAAAAGGCAAAAAGGAGGAATGAAATTAATTTGAATAATGTATTTTATTTAGCCTATGTGATGTTATCATCGTAACGTAATCAGTGTCAAAATATTTATGAGATAGTTTATATTCCTTTTTTTTTTTCCTATGAAGTCTTCAAAATCTGGACTGTTTCACACTCACAGCGCATCTTTATTTGGGATAGCCTCATTTCCAGTCCTCAGTAATCACCTGTAGCTTCTGTATTGGGCAGCCTAGGTATAACCCAATCCTGTCATTTGAAGGAGAGAGAAGTCAAGGATCTGAGAGATCTCCTAGAGATTTTCCAATAGCAAAACTGTTTACATTTGGAGAAAATGTTGTATACCAGACTTTCCCTCCATCATGTGCCTTGGGAAACAACACTTTTAAGACACAATGTATCAGTACATTGAATTGATGTTGGACATCTTTTAAGTCCCGTGTATCTTGGGGTAGAGGCTCTGACCGACTGATTTCAATTGTGCTGAAGTGTCCCGCACTTTAAGCTCACAAAGTTAATCACTGGCCAGGAATGGTTGATAAGGCTTGTTGTGTAGTTTAGCCAGAAAAGTTGATAGTTTTGCAGTTTATAGAGTGTTTCCAAGTGTGGCAAGCGTTCCATCCTTCCCAAATGAAGTCATTTTGGGTGGTGCATGGATTTGTCATTGAATATAATTGAATCCTAGAGTGAAAAGATAATTTCCCTTGCAAGCCCATTTCAGTCTTTCGAATGTCAAAGAGAACATCTCTGCATGTTGCTATTATATGTCTCCAATATTGCTCTAACTCTTGCTAATTTTTTTTGAATAGAGGGAGAGAGCTTTCAGCAGACAAAAATATCCAGCCAGAACTGAACAATTGAGAAGTATTGCTGTCTTTTCAACCCATTTAGTCTGATCATCTCCATCTATTCCATTTTGGTAGTGATACAAAACAGTGTCTCAAATCTTATTTGAAGCACATAAGAGTCAATTTAAAGAAAAATAATAATCTCATCATTGTAAAAGTTATCCATGGATAAGGCAAATATAGTGAAGTTGATGTGTGAATGAACTGATGTTCAGGAAGTAGGTACTCATCTTATCCTGGTGATGCAGAGGGAAGATTTGTCTATGCCTGTTCCAGACATCATCACATTGCTTAATTTCTTGGTCTCAGTTTCCCTGGCCAGTTTCCACAAGTGATGCTTCTCGGTCACAGCGGGACGTATGTATATAGCACTTGAAATCCTTTGCTACCTATGGGCAAACATTTACAATGGTACCCTCCCTTTCAGGAGGTGGCCTCTTTATCTTTTTTTTGCTAAGTACACATGGACTGA
The DNA here is from genome assembly GCF_030028045.1 of Hippopotamus amphibius kiboko. NCBI lineage: Eukaryota > Metazoa > Chordata > Mammalia > Artiodactyla > Hippopotamidae > Hippopotamus > Hippopotamus amphibius. The sequence goes on from NC_080194.1 coordinate 126,514,922, forward strand.
AAGGGAAGTCATATATTTTGAGTTCCTCCTTTGCTGAAAATTTTAAAATGCTTCCCTAAAGTGTCGACTCATCCAAGTCCAAACTCACCACCCACCGACACCAGCCAAGAGGACCCCAAGAGGACTTTCTTTGAGTGGAAAAAGAACGAAGTCTTTTTATATGCAAAGTTTTCCTTTCCTTTCTGGTTTCAAGGTCTGTTTGTTGACTTGAACAGAGAGGCTAAACAAATACTAAAACTTTCTTCCTAGAAACCACAATGTCCATCTGTTTATTTTCTTTCATGTGTTTCTGAGCTTTCCTTCATGATCTCATGAAGTTTATGAAAGCAGTATTTCATTTTTTATCTGCCTGACAGGCAAGGCAGGGTGATTAAAGGTTTAAATTCTTGACTATGATTCAGTTAAACCTAGTGTTGCTGCTTCATGATAATGTGGTCTAGAGGAAATTAATTTACCTCTCTGAACTGCAGTCTCCTCATCTGTAAAATGGGTTCACAGGAGACCTATCATAAGAGTTCTGGTTGATAATTGAGAGAAATAGGATAGTACTCATTATGGGGCTGTGCATATATGTTCACTAAATGGTAGAATTATAATTATTACTACTAGTATCATTAATTTCTCTGCATTTTCTTGACCTCCTAGTGGACATTGTGATTTGGGTTCTATTATAAAATAACAACATTTGGATTTTCCCCTCTTATTCTACTTTTCCAGTATCAAACTTAAATTGATCATTAACAGGCAGTAGAAGTAATGCTTGACAAGGGTCACTGCTGTAGTTATGATTTAAGTCTGCATTTCATCTTTGTAACATAGCCACCTAACTTTGCAAACTCTTCATTCAACAAATGTTGCAAATTTACAAGCTTCCTGGTCAAAACATTAATGAGGTGACTTCCACTGTTTCAGCTACCATGGTGAGCACAGAACTGAATCAATACTTATATAAAGATCACAATATAAATGCAAATAGGACCACATGATAATTGGATCTGAGGAACTTTTAACATAGTTTATAGAAAACTTCAGGTTTCTGTCCTGGTCACAGAGTAAGTTGAAGTCTATTTTTAATCCCATTTTGTTTAAAAATCTTTGATCCCCATCTTGGTAGGAAATTTATATAAATTGATAATTTTTGCCTGGCAAACTGTGTTGAGAAGGATTCTGAGGTTTAACCAGATTTAGCAGAAGAAGTTTGGTGATCAATTTGTGACGTTTTCCTTGTCTCCAGAAGAGGGGACATATACAGGTATTTTCCATTCTTAAAATAATCAATTGAGAAAAGAATTAAGATAACAAATTGTGGTTAATATAACCCATTAGTTCAAGGCAGAAACAAACAATATACATAATCACAGTGTTTCCCCCTAAAAAGCAATCAAGTCATTTTACCAACAAATAGAATCTTAGCCCAATGGAGTAAATGTTCAGTTTTCATCTGGTAATGTTGGTGTCATAAACATAACCTCTTTCTTCGTAATTCAGTTCTCACAAGAGTAAGGTAGAAATACAGCTGCCCTTTCTACTCAACCAGGTTATTCTGAAGATAAAGTGAGCTATTTAGAAGATCAATCCAATAAGATCAATCCCTTGTGTAATTCACTAGGATTATGCTTGGAAAAAGTAAACTATGTTCCTTAAAAACAAATTTTGATGTTAATTTCTTTCTTTTTTCTTTTTTTAAACCTTTATTTTTTCTCTCAAATTTTGAACTTACCTCAAAAAGGTGGCATGTTCTCCCTGACTCAGAACTCTTTATTCTTACACATGTATCTGCTACATCCAGTTTGCTTTACCCTCCAAAAGATGTTAGGATCCTTTCAGAGTTTTTCCTGGGAAATGGTGAAACCCCTGTGCCTTGAATATGGATTTTTTGTGTGTGAGAAATGCGTCATTTGTGCACTAGGACTCTGGTGATTAAAACAATAAAAACACCAAACAACACCACAGAATCACTGTTTTCTGCCTGTTCTTAGACGCAAGCCCTCGGCCCTGTCTGCACCGGAATTGAACTCTCGCCTGCAGATCCCCAAGCTGGCCCCTAGAGGCATCCCTCCTTTTTATGTCACTATTGCTTTGTTAAGCTTTGCATCTGATGGTCCTTTTTTGTGGAATTGTGAAGACTGGAAAAATGTCTTCAATTTGTGAGCAAAGCAAGTTAGACATGCCTTTGATAATAATTGCACTTTAATGATTTATCATTCATGTATTTGAAAATGATGGTGTGGTTATTTAGAACAGGGTTGCTCAATATTTTTGTTTTGAACCAGATGATTCTTTGGGGTGGAGACCTGTGTGTGGGCTGCAATGCAGGGTGTTGAGCAGCGTCCCTGGTCTCCACCAGCCAGGTGTGAGGAGCACCCTTCTCTCCTCAAGTCACAGCAACTAAAAATGTCAGAGAAACTGCCAGATGTTCCCTAGGGAGAGGCCTGGCCCTGGCGGAGAGGCGCGCACATGGGAGGCGGTTTCCAGGAGGAAGAGATTCACGCTCAAGCATTTCAGGGTGAAGTCTCTACAACTGTCACATGGTTTCACAAATGAGCAAAACAGAAAAATAAAGGCCAAAATATCGAAGAAAAGAAGGGGGGGCGGGGAGTACAACAACAACCACAAAAGGAGTGGAAAGGAAAGGAACCAAAGAGAAATGAAAAGAAATGTGAGTCAAATGTCGCAGGCCAACATGCCACCTTACCAAGTCACTGTTGGGTGACGGCAGTTTCCAATCAACGGAAGCTGCCTTGGGAGAGGAACAGGAGAAAGCCATCCTGAAGACGCTACCTCAGCCTAATGTTTATGTATTGAATGACACAGTGTTAACTACAAAATTATTGTTTTCCATCCTATATTAGCCAGGAGACTTACATTAAAATGTTATGAAAACAAACAGACAACAACAAGAAAGGCAGGTGAGGGCAGTCTATTCTCAACTGAGAAACAAAAAAAGGCATAAAAATCTAATGCAATGCCAGGGTTGTTTTCTGGGAAAGGCTCTAAATGGCCATTGAGACATTTAAATATGACACTAGATATTAGATAATAATTTTGAATTCAAGTATTTTTTTTACAGAGTGCAAATAGAATTGTGGTTTGTAGGAGACTGTTTTTATTAGGATATATATGCTGAGATATGGTTTGGCAAAAGATAGATGTAGTACAGACAGATATATACACATGTATATATCTGTGTATATATGTATGTGTGTATATACAGATGTGTGTGTGCAGGTGGGCAAACTGCCCAGATCGAGTGGATCACATCAGGTCTCAGGGGACCACGACCCTCAGGTCTGCATGCCCTGGTCTAGGTGCAGACGGGAGTGTGGGGATGCTGAGGCCCTGGCTGAGCGATGTGCAGCAGTTTGAGCTTCCTGGGCAGACACACCTGGATTCGAAGCCTCCTTCTGCTGGCTAACAGCAAGTTGCTTCTCGGTGGGTAACTTTGTAACTCTTTTGTAACTTTGAAGCCTCAGTAAAACTGGAATCGCACTTTCTGTTACATGAAATGGCTGTAAGAATGAAATAAGGTCACCTAGGTGCAAGCATCTGTCACGTGGTAGGTGCCTGCCTACCTGTCTCCTTCCTTTCTTCAGGTTATATGCAGCCTTATTATGATTGTGGGGGAGATATTACCAGCGCATTGTGGGCACTTAAAACTTGTTTGCATTTCATTTGTATGTTTAAGCACAGAGAAAGTAATTGAATATCCTTGTGGTTTTCTGGGCTATTAGCATGTTTTTATAGTTCACCTTTAAGAGCTGCTTCTAAAACACACCTGTGTAGGCATATGTTTCCTGACTAGTCTCATGCTTGTAACCTGCGGGCTGCTGATGCAGAGGCTGACATGGCCAGTAGATGGCAGTGCAGGACCAAGGAAAAGCTCCCAGGTGCAGGGCCACTGTTTTAATTAGCTGAAAGCAAGACAGGTACGCTTCTATATAGTTTTTGATTTTGTAATTTTCCTGAGCAGCCATTGAGGGCAGATGTTTTCGTCCTTTCCCCCAGTTTAAATATCAGAGGAGAGGGAATATCAAGATGCAATCAGTCGCTGGCCACAGCACACCCCGTGCACTTAAGTCTTGCAAACATCATCAGCTTGTGCCATCTTAGAAACTGCGGCCACGGAAGGAGGCATGGAGCTATCAATTACTTCCAGGGCTGCAATCCCCTCTGTCCTGGAAAAGCAAGCCAGCTGACTGTGGGTGAGACTAGGGGACGGCCATCCTGATGGGAGGCCGGCTTCTTTATCAATGTCCTAGAAGTTGATCTGGAGCCCTAGAGGAAGAAGTTAAAGATCTGCTTAAATTTGTACATGATGGCTAAGCCCCCTGAAATGAATTACCATTCACTGGTCAGCAAAGTAATTGAAACACAGGAAGGTTGGAGGGAAAGAAAAAAATTCTTAACAATGATTTCTCCTCTAGTTGCTTCCTTTGTCCTTTGAGTGAGTAAAGCTTGATGTGAAAGAAGCTAATATATTTTCAGTACATCTTTTCGTTTTCTGTTTTTACTTAGGATGATCTTCAAATTAACCTATGTGGCATGTAGTGTGAGTCCCATTTTACAGATGAAGAAAACTGAGTCTCAGAGCCATTGTGTAACTTCCTTAAGGTTGCATGATGATAAAAAGTTTCAGGGAAGATTCAGACCTCAATCCCTTGTCATTTCCTTTTCTTCCTCAGCCTCCTTCATGGACAGAAAGGGCTTCTAAATAAATATGTGCTGTCTCCTTTTGTATTCTATTCCATTTCTTTATTCCCACTCTTCTTATTAAACAACAAAATAAAGACAGGAGATGCTGTTGGCCATCATATTGGCAATGAATGGTCTTAGTTAAGCTTACTGGAAGAAGGAGAGTTCCAGATTTTAAACACCATACTTTTAATATAAACTAAGCCCAAATATCACCTGCTAATTATACAAAAATAATACATTCATTGCAGAACATTTGAAAATGTAGAAAAATACAGGAAAGTAAACTGAAATCACCACTCAGGAATAACAACTGTAATATTTGATGCTTTTCCTTATTGTGTTTTTCCCCCCAAACCACCTATAATTTTAACAAACAGCGTTCATACAGTGTTGTGTTTATATTCCATCATGAAAGCGTCTCCTATCTCAATATTTTTTCTTAAAAACACCATTTTAATTACTTTATATCCTCTTCCATTATGTGAATATCCCCGAGGTTTTTTTTTTTTTAATTATCACTCTGATTTGTATACTAGATCAATTCCAACTTGAGAAAAATAGGTTCTCTCTGGCCTCTGATAGAAGATGCCACAACTCAACAAAAACATTCTTGGAAGATGTATCACATGACAATCCCTGGGCTATGTACTTGGTCAGTATTGTTTCATTGAAACCCTGTAGCCACAGCACTGGGGGCTACCACTTCCTCCCAGACTAAATGGAGAGAATATGAAGGAACAATTTCCTTCAACATAATCAGGCAGGTTTCCACCCATCCCAGACCTGCCACTCCAGTTGCCAGGTTCTTGTCACTCAGGGAGTTCTCAACGAGACCAGATAGTGGCAGGGGGATAGGGGGTAGCTTTGACAGCAACCAGAATGCTTCTTTCCAAATGGAAACTTTGCAGACTCTCCTGGGTTTATTCTGAGCCTTCGTCCCTCCTCTTTTGCTCTGATGATGCTTTGGGAAGCCCCGCAGGCCATGCGGATGCACACAGATGACAGTATGTCCAAAGGCCACTATGCTCAGGCTTCCCTGGTACCCAGGACACAGCTTGTTTTTGCATAATTTAAGCACTACATGGTTTTGCCGTTTAAGTTCTGTGAAATTGGTGTTCTCCCATCCATGAAATTATATACATCTTGGGAACACTTCCAGTTACTGAAGGGGTGAACTCATTCTTCAAAAGGGGTAGACAACACACGTTGATAGAGCTTACCTCAAAGAGGGCCACTACCCTGACTGCCACCACGATACACAAAGGCAGGTGTTTTCTTTTTAAATTCTGTGGAAACTGAACTCCCAAGTATAAGCTTCCCATCATGTGTCCAGCTGAGATTCATTCCCTTTTCCCAGTTTTCCCCCATTACCCCCTCTCTCTGCCCCCCTTTCATACATCAAGAGACCCATGGAAATTGTGAGTCCTGCAGATTTCATGTTCTTTCTAAACCTCCAGACTGTTGCTGCTCACTTGTGTTTTAGGTGCCTACAACAATGATAAGTAATCTTCCAAGAAATGTTTTTGATTGAATAATTGCATGTATGTGATTTGCACTCTGTGTGTGTATGACATGCAGATTCTTCTCACGATGATACGATTTTAAAATACTCATTATGTAAACACATATTATATGACATCATACAGAAATGCGGCTAACCTCATCTCACTCATCTCTGCAATGTTAACGTATACGGGTGGCAGATATCCGGTTCCTCAAAGGATCAGACTTATAGAAGAAAGACATTTCTGTGACCTGGGGCATTTATAGAAACCCAAATTAGAACTGACACCCACTGAGTTCCTGGTTTAAAGTCAGGGGATAATGGTTACCAAAAGGGAAAGGTGGGGGGGGGGGATAAATTAGGAGGTTGGGATTAACTTATACACACTACTACATATAGAATGGATAACCAACAAGGACCTACTATATAGCACAGGGAACTCTATTCAATACTCTGTAATAACTGATATGGGAAAAGAATCTGAAAAAAGAATAGATATATGTACGTGTATAACTAAATCACTTTGCTGTACATGTGAAACTAACAACAACATTGTAAATCAAATATACTCCAATATGAAATCAAATAAATAAATAAATAAATCAATGTCATGGGTAATCTGTATTAGTCAGCATGGGCAGGTTTGTGCTAGAGTAACAAACATACCCTGATATCTTTTTAACTTATCACTTGGAAGTTTCATTCTTGCCACACAACCCCTGCTGCAGATTCTGCTGCCCTCCAAGGCAGTTCTCTTCCAAGGGCAAATGCCAGGATTCATGGTGTGTCTATCTTATATAGCCATAGCTATGTCTCATATGGCTGTGCGGGGTTGTAGTAACAGGAGAGGAGAGGACATGGAGAGCCCACACCTGCTCTCTACGTGTCAGCCCAGAGTTGTCACATGACCCTCCTACTTACTGCCTATGGCCCAGAGCAAATGACATGAGCCCAACCTTGCTGCAAGGGAGTCTGGGAAATGTGTGCTTGGGAAGAGCAGAATGAACTGGGACTCAGAAATCACCTATTATTTATGTCTGCCACATTGGAGAATGATCTCCTTGAGTATAAGCTTTCGAAATAGAAGATGCCACATGTTAACAAAAATATTCTTTGCAAACATATGACATGCCCTGCACTGTGCTATGTACTTTACTTGCATTACTTCATTTCAACCTTAGTGCAATAGCAGTGAGGGTGATCATTTTCTCCAGGTAACTTCCAAAGCACTAGCAATGGGTACACTGGGATCCAAACCCAGATCTACCAGAGGCCAAGCCTGTAATATCATCCAGCCAGCCCTTCTATCTGCAGACTCTTGACGGAGAGCTGAAGGACCCCAGACTTCTCCTCTAAGGCTGCTTGTGTCTGGAATTGTTATACAAACTGGTCATAGGACCTCTGGCTTGAACTGTTTTCCTGTTTTTGTACATGTTTATGACTCCTATGAGGTGATAAAATAGACTTTGAAACATAAGGAAGGCATTCTTCTTACGTCTTATCCTCCACATTTATTATATGTGAAAATCGGGATGTATTAGATATGGGTAATGGAATAATTTTTTGTTTTACAAAAAGAGAAAAAACCCTTTTAAATGGTAGCTTCCTCTCATGCATTGAAACACATTTTATTTAATGCACAAAATAATGTTTACTATTACATAAGAAAGGCTTATCAGAGACCTGTCTTTCCTATAAAGTGCTTCAGCCTGTCCAAAGCAATGTCCGTTATAAATGATATGGAAGGGTTTCTGTAGCTGATGCCTTCCTGAATGTAGACACACTGGCTGGGGACAGTTGTCATGAAAAGTCTCTGGAAGGACTTTGGTGACACGTCCATCGTTCACGTTGTGTTTGGTTCCTCACTGCAACTCCCACAATGTGGAAATAAACAGAGAGCCCAGCTGTTTTATTTCTCTGTCTTCCCAGACTCATCGCCCAGGCCTCCTGAGTGAGGGCAATAAACTTCATCTTGTGCAAAGCAATTAGGCTCTGAATGCAGCTGCCTTTTGTGTGGTGCTTGTGAGTGTGAGTGTGAGTGTGTGTGTGTGTGCATGTGTGTGTTTGTCGATTGAGAATCAGCAACTCTGAGGTGTAAGAGTTGACTGGTCCCCAGAGCATATGGGCAAGCTGATAGAAAATTGCTTTTGGGTGTTGGTGATAAGTTAATCTTCTTTAGGTAATCTTTTGGAAACAAAGCTTGTTTTATTTATTTATTAATATCACTTTTTTCCCTGTAGGGAATTATCCATGACTGAAATAAAAATGCTTAGAAGATAGTCTTGGATCTGAGCCTCTAGCCTGTAAAGATTTTAGTAAATGTTATATTACCCATGGCTTAAAACATGGGCTAATTCATCAGCGGTTTACTTTAAATAACATTACTCTCTAAGAAGAGATTTCATTTTGTTTTATTGGAATTCTGTGATGTGGAGAAATAATGATAATTCACCTGCTTTTAAGTGTACCTAGAGTAATAACATCACCCATCCAATATAGAAAGAAAATAATTTACAAATCTGTAACAAGTTACAAATCATGTTACAAATTGACATGAAAAGTTATCATACTTAAAAGAAACTGGAGAGAGTTAAAAGACAGAATGGGTGTGCCTAAAATAGTTTAACATTAAAGAAAATAAAACCAACCTATTTGTTTTAAGAAGAGTGTATAAGTGAAAGACAGATAAGACCTCAAAAATCATCATTCCAAAACTATAATCATTAGATACTAAGATAAAACTCATCATTATTAAGACAGACTAGGCAGAGATGCATTGATGGATTGGTTGGTCAGTAATCATAAACCTGTGTTGTTAGCCATTTATAGTCTCATATGATAGGGGTTGAACCAAGAAAGATATTTCCAACCTCAATATATTTCAAGTGTGTTTTTCTTGACTTTAGAAGGACCATGAACCAAGAAATGTACTGTCTTGAGGTCATCCTTTTCCTTCCTGTAAATTCAAATTACTGAATTCCTCCCCCTTTGGACTCTGAAACAGAATCAGTGGAATTGGCAAGGCTGGGTGTCCATTTTCACCTCCAGGTAAATCTGTCAACCTGTGATGAGGTTGGTTAGGGATCATCACCAAACAAAATGGTTTTGAATTTGTACGGTGGAAGCAAGTACCAGCCTGTGCAGCGTCCATTCATTTTGTTGTTCATGTTACATCATGTTCATTCTTTAACATGAAGGTGTCACTTTGCCTTGATAGATGTTGGACAAGTAAAAGGGATTGGGACATCTCCCAATCATGTCTTTTGTATCAAAAAGAGTCTGCCTTCAGCTGTGTGGGAGCTGCATGTCCCTCACATCAGAAGATGATTTCTGCTCCCTATGTGCTTCCCAGAACAACTGTATGTCTGTGTCCTGCTGGGTGGGGAGGGAGAAGGAATGAGCCCATAATAAATGTGGCTGATTTTTGAAGCATGCTCATTTGGCTGTTACTCGGCCCTCCTCTCTCTTCCTTTCCACCTTCTCTTGTCCTCAAATTCAAACTTGTCACTTTCAAGACCTATGAATTCTACTTCCTTGGTACATCTGGCATCCAAAGCCATTCTTTTTTTTTTTTTTTTTTTTTTGTGGCTATCACCCAAGTTTGGGTAAACATTTTTTAAGCAAATGCTGTGGAGCAGGTGCCACACTATGTGCATTATACACAGCATTTCACATCGTCTTTATATCAACCCTAGGAAGTAAGAGTGTGTGCCCCCACCATCCAAGATGACCTAAATGCACAAGGGTGACGTGATTGTGGCAGGCAGAATGATGCCCCCCACCAAAAAAAATTTTTCCCTGTCCTCATCTCTGAAGCCTGTGAATATTTTGCCTTACATGGCAAAGAGGACTTTGCAGATGTGGTTAAGTCAAGGACCTTGAGATGGGGAGATGGTCCCATGGACTCAGTGTCATCACTAGGGTCCTTGAAAGCGGATACCCTTCTCCTGCTGTGCTCAGAGGGGAGATGTGGCGATGGGAAAATGCCAGAGAGATGGAGCTTTTCGGGCTTTGACGAGGAAGGGGCGCTGAGATGAGGAATGCTGGCAGCCTCTCAAGCTGGAAGACGATTCTCCCCAAGAGCCTCCAGAAAAGAATGCAAACTGCCTGCAGGTGCCTTGATTTTAGTCCAGTGAGAGGCATGTCAGATTTGCACTGTGCAAAATTATAAGATGATAAACTTGTAATTATTTTCAGCTACTACGTTGGTGGTGGCATGTTATAGCAACCACAGGAAACTAGTGCAATGACCTACCTTTCAGGTCACCTGGTGGCTCGGTAGGTATCTGAGCTGTGGTTTGAATTCAAGGCTTTCTCACATTATGGAGCTGATGTGGTTTTCACTACACTTCACTCATGTTTCAGCTCTCTTTCCTTCTTACCCTCTTATCCTTGAAGCCATCTGCTATCTGATAACTCTGCCTAGAGTTCCTCCCAATTCAACCCATCCTACTCATCCCTGGTAGCGTATTCTTCCTAAAATACTGGAATTCTTGACTGCTTTCAGTGCCCCATGGCCTAAATAAAGGAAACAGACAGCATGGTTTGACCTCCTGCATTCCTCTCCAGAATTCTCTCTCACTTAAATCATTTATTCACCTACCCTCTAACAAAACTGGAAAATGATTTCTCGTCCATGCCGCATTATGTGCTCCATGTCTAAACCCCTTTTTTCTTACTGCTTCTTCTCTCTGGAATGTGTTTTCCCTGATGGCTAGTTGAAATGCCACATTTCCTCCAAGTCAGAGTAATGTCTCTCTCTTCTGATCCATTCAAAATCCACCCCCAGAAGCAGCATGGCCAGTATCATCATGATAGTCAAGTTTATCAATATTATCATCATAATGACCATCCCCATAATCACCACAGCCATCCCCTAACAATTATTTAGTGTTGACCTTGTGCCCAGATGTGATGCTTAAGTCCTTTCTGTGGATTATCTCATTCACTGCTTACCCATATGAAGAGGACACTATTAGTCTCCCATTTTACAGATGAGAAAACCGAGTCAACTTTAAAAATTACCTTACGACAAATTAAACTTTCTGTGGTAACATCAACATATGTCAACTGCTGAGATGCTGAAACATTGGGAACAAACCTCCATAATTTGATTTCCAGACTCGGAGAAGAATTTCCTCTTTTATATAGGGTCACAGTGCAGCTACCATCTGTTGAGGTTTTTTGCCCCTATTAAATAATCCCTTTTTGGCTGCTGTTATATCATACTGTCAATATTCTGTCCCTGTACAAGTCTCCGATGTCTGTTAAATTAAAGCAGAGGCTGGGACGTGAATCAATTTTCTATCCTATTTATCTTGACAAAAAATTTAAGAGATTACCCACCATTTGGAGTTGGCTCAGCGTAATTATGTAGATTATATCCACCGTTCTCATCCAAATTCTATTATGGAGAGAAGAAGAGGGATCTGGCCTCTCCCATCACATGAAAAATTTATTTTGGACACGAATGGGAAATGTTATCAAAGAATACCTATTCCAAGGAAATTCCAAAATATTTTTGTCACATCCTTAAAGTTGTTTCCATAGGCATTTTGTTCATCAAGAGCCTGTTTACTAACCGAGATGCAGGAACTCAGAATCTCACACCTGCCTTGCCTCTGCTTTTCTGTGTTAGCTTTATAATTGCTATTGTTTTGCCAAATAGTAGCAAGATGACCGCCAGGAACCACTGACTGAATCATACCCTTCCAGCAACTACGTTGGTAACAGTTATAAAAATGAAGTACCAGAGTCTCCTCTCCTTTGACCAGTCCGGAGCATGGGCTTTCTCCTGCATCAGTCACTGGGATTGAGCACACTGATTGGACAGACTTGCTCCATGTCTCTATCTCTGGAACCCTGGGTACCATGAGGCAGGATGGGAAAGAAGGCCATCCTTAACAGCAAGATTGAGTAGTTGTACCAGAAGTTGGGGGGTGGAGCCTGCCCAGATGAAAGCACACGTGTCACTGCAGGTAGAAGTATTTGGTGAAGAAAAAATAAAACAACATCTAGGCATTCCAAAATATGCATGGGAAGATTTAGTAATAAATCAGGCAGGCTGTTTATGAGTATGGAGAGGATAATATAACTTTTAGATGAATGATATTTCAGAAAACTTTGTCCCTGTGGATAATAGTGAGTTTTATTAAAAAAGAAAAAAATAGAGCATCATAATTAAAACATATTCGGAAACTGTTGGATTAAATAAGTTTCTTTACTGCAAGATTTTTCAGAGCCCTTAAGAGATCAACACACCTATTATGAAACTCCAAGGATGGGATATGGAATGACATACACCCTAGAAAATATATTTTTCTTGGATTCTTCTCCTCCCCCTCCCCCACCCTCCTCTCTCTGTCTCTCTCGCTCTCTCTCTGGAGAATATCCTTGCAAAAGACTCTTATAATGTCCAGGTTAGAGCTGTTAATAAATATTCATTAAATGAAAGAATGACTATCTCTAACTTTGGGAAACGTAGTTCAATAATTGTGCATCTTCTCTCTACATCTCGCAGCAAAGATAAATAACATGTCTCTGCTGTCTTTGTTGTAGTGTCCTATTTTGTTTGTTTCTTTGTTTTCCCTGCTTGAAATCTAAGGGTGCTTCTGGGTGAACATCTCCATATGGCCATAGAACCATGGGAGGAGATTGGATATGGTGAACTTGGCAACCTATGGACTCTTCTTTAGATAATCACATTGCATAAGCTTTTCAAGAGATGTCCAGACTTTACACATACTGATCTGATTTTTGACCGTATGTGCACATAAATTGACAAAGAAGTTTACCTTGCTTGAGGCAATTGTTGTATCTAGAAAACTGTGAAAATTGAATTAAATTATAGGTAGAATACACTGGGGAACTCATTATTAAATAAAATTCTACTCTGAGTATTTTTGTACAGAGGCAAATTATTTTGTAAAGTGAATAATATCCTCTAGTTTTTATAATAGATCATCTAAAAGTGAGGTGTACCGTTTCAGTAGGTACTGCTATTGTAGACACATAATAATCATTTAATTAAACTGACAGTTACAGTATAAATTTTTATCCCTGAAGTAAGTGAAATATCCTTGACTTTTTCTTAGGGATTTTCTTTGGAAAGAAAGAAGTTTTAGAATGGTGCCTTCTTTATGTTATGCAATGAGTATTGTTTTATATTGAAACTTCAATCCATTTTCTTCCCAGTGAAAAATGCTTTTTCATCCTTTCTGAAATAGATATGATCTTTGAAATTAGATTCAATGTAAATCCAAAGGTAATGAGATTCAATTTTTCATTGTAGCTGAATTAGATGGAGAACTTCAAATATTTATTTGAGGTTTAATTTGAGTAATTTAGGAAAACATTGAGCTTCCTCATTCATAAATGATAATTACTTCTCTTCATCAAATATTGTACCCTATTCCCTTCTGCTATCAGTGCAATTGTGTTCAGATATGAACACTTTTATATCTCAAAGGGGATTTTTTTTTCAAGTAACTTCCTCGGATTGCTTAACTTACAAAACCTTTAGAAATAGAGTTTGCTGTGCCCATGTTTTGGAGTGTTTAGTTTTATAGGGGAAAAGAGGTGAGAAGCAGAATAACATTTACATTGATTTTCTTTAAGGCTGTGCTCTACTGAGAAATAGTATTTTGTCTTACTAAAGCACATGTTTAAGAAATGGAGATTGCTGTCTTGCAAAACTCCCAAAATAAACTCCAGCGGCTTAAAATGCCTGTAGCCTCTAGTTGATTATAATTCTATACTAAATCAAAAGTGACTGCATTTAAAAACTTCCATAAAGAAAAGCTTAGGCATTTCACACTATTGCTTGGCCAATGCAAGATTCTTCATTTCTTTCCCTTCAGAGTTTCCTCCAGGTAATGAAAAAATATATATATATATATGAATTCCATGAGGATATTTAGGAGTTGACTAGAGTAAGCAGACTTCTATGTTGGTGGTAGAAGTGGCTATAGCAGTGGCTGCAACAGCGGACTAGGTTCTTAGTTTTGTCATATCTTGTGTCTTTGCCCACTGACTTTATTCGTAACTCTTGACTTTGCTTATTGGACTTGCCAGAGAACTTCATAGCAAGCATTCTACCAATCAGGAATCCTTTGGGTGCAAGTGACAGAAACCCACTCAAACTAGCTTAAGCATAAAAGGAAATAAATTGGTTCATATGAAAAGTCCAAGGGTGGTATCGACTGCAAGAATAGGTGAATCCAGACTCCCAGTATTGTCCAAAATCTAGTACTTCACGATTGTTTAAGTCCTTTTACCCCTGTGTAGGCACCTGATTCATTCGTACCGGACTAGTTTGGGTCAATTGCTTACCCCTGAACCAACTGCTATCATGAATGATTGGAATATATTGAAGCACCAAGCCAAGGTCATTTTCTCACCTTGGAGCTAAAGAAGTAAGAGTGGTCCATCTAAAACAGACTGAGTTTGGGATGGTCCTTTGCCAAACAAACAGTGTTGTCAACTGCAGGCAGGGAATGGATACTGGGAAAATCACCATAACGAAAGTCTGTTAGAAGATCCAACCTTGATACTGGAAGATGTCCCTGTATGACCCACCTTCAGCCATCTCCAGGGTGCCAGACCGACCTCAGATACTAGAGAGTCAACTCTAACCAAGTGCAGGATGTGGCCCCAAGACTAAAGTCTCTTATTTATATCTGCTCTGTTTCTATTTAGGAATCAGAGAGTCCGCTGGTCCATGGCAGGTACTCAATAACTGTGTCCTGATTGACCATCTTGTTCAGTAATTGAACTAGCTAGAATCATCTCTTGTCCCGCAGAACACTGTCTGCGAATTTGGAGTTATTTCAGCTCTTTGAAGATCATAAAATATGCATTTCATTACTTGTGTATTAGGAGCTAGAAGCCAGAAATCCACTTATATTTCTTCCAACTCCCTTAAAATTTTATTTTCCCCTCCTGCTCCACTTTGACAATTGGCTCATGTAAATATCATTAGGTAAAAGAATACAGCATTAGGACCTAAACAGAGTGTGTGGAGGTAATCTATTTCTCCATCTAAGCCAGCTCATGTTTTCTAAGATTTATGAGAATGTGGGAAAAGGTGCATTCATCTTCAAGTGCAACATGTTTTTAGAGCACAGAATGGATGCTTCAGCTACATAAACTTGAGATGCTTAAGTAAGAGTATTGCTCTGAAGTCCTTTTGTGGCAGCCATAACCCAAATCAGTTTCGTCAGTATCTCTCTCTTGGCTGGCCCCTGTCTTTCCCCGTGTGCACATGCCATGTGCTCTTTCTTTTGTCTCTTCCAATTTTGGTTTGCTCTTCTGAAGTCATCTTCGATTAATATTCACTGGGGGCCCATAGGGTCTAAGCTGCCACTTCTCCATCTGTTACGAGCGCAGACGTGGTGGTCCCACCCCTTTTTGGTCTGAATCACATTATTATATGCTATTTTCAGCACCTCCCTCCTGCCTTCTTCGAAGCATTCTCAAATCCCACACCTTTGTTTTGCCCTGTTGCCCTCCTCCATGATTTGACTTTCCCAGCATTGTATGATGGTGAAAAATTTAGATCCCATCCTCCAATATTCAACTCCAGCTCGGCTACTTTCTAGTTTATGTGACGTTGGGGGACTTTTGGAACCTTTCTGACATTTTTTCCCCCTTATCCATAAAAGAGGCATAATGTATGTGTCTACACTAGATGGAGATTCTAGGGTATGGAATGATGGTTGTGAAAATTAAATGAGATGAAAGGAAGAGAGTGTGGCATGGTTCCAGGCATACATTAAGTACTCGAAAGTGGACACTTTTATGGTTCTCTCTGGAGCAGAATGGGCAGATGAGTGGCAATCGTAATCGGCGGGCAGCCATCCTCACCACAAGTGGCAGCATCTTCAACCCATTTCAAAGGCACGTGTAGCCACCTCATCACATCAGTTTTTAAAACATTTTCATCAGTATGCCAGACAGAACAGTGAGGACCGTTCTGGTGGACCTTGGCTTTGCACTCTCTTCAAGTTCACTATATTCAGATGCCTCCCCCTTTTATTTTTTAATTTTTCCCTATTCTTTTAAAAATTTATTTTATTGAAGTATAGTTGATTTACAATGTTGTGTTCATTTCTGCTGTACAGCAAAGTGATTCAGATATATATATGGATATATTCTTTTTCATATTCTTTTCCATTATGGGTTATCACAGGATATTGAATATAGTTCCCTGTGCTCTGCGGTAGGACCTTGTTGTTTATCCATTGTATAATGTAATAATTTGCATCTGCTGATCCCAGTGTCCCAATCCATCCCTCCCCGATCCTCCTTTCTCTTCTTTTGAAATTGCTGTAAGGACCAGCAACTAAAATAAGATTCTCAGTGATGATCATGGCATGTAAGTAGTTTTTTCTATGCAAAAGCAAAGGCTTCAGAGAGTCAAGACATTGCTGCTTGTCTTTGCAGGAGAAGCCTGGTTTTAAAAAGCCAAGCCATTTGGCAGTATTAATGGAGTTGATTTCAGCACATTATAGAATGTGCCCGTAGCCTGTACATGCTGACTGGTCAGGCACTCAGGTAATAAACACCAAGTGAGCGATATGTCATAACAGACAAATGGGCTCTTTAAACTTACAATGGGAAAAAATGTTTTCATTGGCATGGAGACTTATCTGTCAATCAGCCCCTGCCCCGCTCTAATTATGAACATGGCATTGGGTTGATGTCAGCGATATAAAAGGAACCATCCGACATGGCCCTTGCTCTGAAGGCGTTTATGACCAAGTTGGAAAAATGAGGCATAAAGAGATGAACACGTCCAGACATGGTAAAGGAAGACTCATGGTGGTCGTCTATAAGTGCCAAATGAGTGGTCCAGGCACTAAGTATAGCTATTCTGCTACTAGTCCTTCAATTTGGGCGCAAAAGCGATGTTAAATTGATGGACAGGTACAAATTATTCTGACTTATTGAGTCAAAACATAATTTGCCCTGGTACGTGGAGTGAGCTAGCCGTCATAAATGTTTTCACGGTATCCTTTCCTTCTCTTATGATTGGCAAGAAAAGCTTAAAACCTCTCTCTCATCAAATGACTCCCCCTCCCCCATCCCAGAGGTTCCACACAAACTGGACAGGCACCTGGAAATCGCAGAGGGGGTTCTCCAAGGTGATTTGTTTCCTTATCAAAGCCAGAGTTGGGGATTTACTCAATTTTTCCGTTTGGGTAGGGGATATGGGAAGGGCCCCATATCCCTCATCACCCTGTCCCAGGCCTTTCCTCTCAATAGATGAACCCAAGGCTCATTGAAATGAGAAGCAAGTACAGCCATCAGGGAAGTATTAAAAAGGGACCATAAGTAGATTTCCTGAAGGTAGTCACCTGGTAAGAAAGACCTTGAAACGCAAACTTTCGTTACTACTGCATTTACCAAATTTTCCATACAATGTATTCATAAGTGATTAAAAGTCATAGTTAATGGCATTAAGAATTTATGATCCATCGAGCACTGCCGGGAGGACTTGAAGGTGTATTTTTAACGCTCTAAATGTCCTCTTTGCTTCTTTTACTAGTCATGTCCTTGGACTCTCTAAGCCTTGTTGTAGGTTGGGTTCTTCAGAAACAGATGCCCAGAAGGCCCTGGGTGCAAGATGCTTACTAGGGATGCACATTCATGGAAGAAAGACTTAGGGAGTGGGTTTGGGTAAAGGGAGAAGTGGGGCTGTGATGTGAGCCCAGCAGAGCCAGTGGGGAGCCCCAGAGTGGCCATCCCATCTGAGTATCCCACGTTGGGCTGCAATATCGGGGCCTCTATCCCTCATCCCTCTCGGTCATCGAATGCAGCTGCCCTCAGAAGGGTGTGACCTTGAGCTAGGAGGCTCTCTGCCGCTGAGGCTGACCCTGGAGGACCTGACAGCTGTTGTCGCCTGCTGACCTCAGACCCCACGGCTGTAGCTCGTCTTGCTGTGAAGGGGACCCTGGGTGATGCATCTCCATTGTCTACCACTGTACCACTAACTCCATGAAGTGGGAAGACAACCATCCCTATTCCCAAGGAGTTGTCCTGTGGGTTAAATGAGATTTTATGTTTGAGATACTCAGCTCAGTGGCTGGAGGGATTATTGCTCAAAAATCCTTTTCTTTAAACCTGTACAGCAAATACCGCGGGGTTTTTTTTTTTTTTTTTTTTTTTTGAGGCTTTTAAATACTTTAAAATTATTTTTTGTGGTAAAATATACATAACATAAAATTTACCCTTGTAACCATTTTCAAATGTGTTGTTCAGTGGCATTAAGTATATTCACATAATTATGCAACCATCTGTGCATCCCAGAAATTTTCCTTATTCCCAAGTGAAAACTTGATACTGTTAAATACTCTCTTTTCTTCCTTCCCCCAAGTGCCTGGCAACCACCATTCTACTTTCTGACTCTGAATTTGACAACTCATGTACTGAGTCTGCTTATAATACATGGTACCTCATATGAGTGGAATCATACAATATGTGTCTTTTTGTGACTGGCTTATTTCACTTAGAATCATGCCTTCAAGTTTCATCCATATTATAACATGTATCATAATTTCCATCCTTTTTAAGGCTGAATAACACTCCATTGTATGGGATATACCATATTTTGTTTATCTATTTATCTGTCGATGGACAGGGGTTGCTTCTGTCTTTTGGCTGTTTTGAATAGTGCTGCTGTGAACATAGATAGGTAAGTAGATACTATTCTTTTTTAAAAACCTTTTTCCAGCTTTATTGAGATATAATTGGTGTATAATATTGTGTAAGTTTAGGGTATACAATGTGTCAATTTGATACATCAATACGTTGCAAAGTGATTACCATTTTTGAGTTAGCTAACACCTTCATCCTGTGACATAATTACCATTTCTTTTTTGTAGTGAGAACATATAAGGTTTACTCTGTTAGTGATTTGCAAGTGTATAATATAGTATTATTTGCTCTAATCACTATGATGTACATTAGATTCCCCAGAGTTGTTAATTTTATAAATGGAAGTTTGTACCCTTTGACCAATATCTTCCCATTTCCCCCTCCGCCTAGTCTCTGGTAACCACCACTCTACTCTGTTTCTCTGAGTTCAGCTTTCTTGATTCTCCATATAAGTGATAACCTACAGTATATGTCTTTCTCTGACTTATTTCACTTAGTATAAGGCTCTCTAAGTTCATTCAAGTTGTTACAAGAAAGCAGGATTTCCTTCTTTCTCATGGCTGAAAAATATTCCACTGTCTTCCATGTCCTTATGACATCTTCTTTATCCCATTCATCTGCTTATGGACATTTAGGTTCTCTCCATATCTTGGCTATTGTAAATAACACTGCCATGAATGTGGGGATGCAGGTATCTCTTTGAGATCAAGGCAGATACTATTTTTCATCCCATTTTCCAGATGAGAAAATGCAGCTCCAACAGATCAAGAGACAAGGCTTGCAACCAGATTCGTATCTGTCCAGCTCTGAGTCCAACCCCTTACTGCTGCCTCTGTCACCTTCCTTCTCTGACAACTATAACTGACATCCTGAGTAACACTTTGTCAAGCCAGAGGCTATGGGAGGTGACAGCTATTTCATGTAAAAGTTGCTCTGGCTTCCCCCTTCAGCAAAGGGAATTTTTCAAGCCTCTGTTGCCCACCTTTGATTTGAACTCTCTCTGTTTGTCCATCTTTCTCCTCTGACTTCTGCCTCATTGCTCTATGCCTACCTCCTTGTTGAGTTCCTTCAAGTTGAGGAAATCCTTCAGGCCAGGCATTACCCTTACTCTTCTCAATTCTTAATTCATTTACGCTTCCTACTAACCTGATGGGGCAGGTATTATTATTAATATCATCCCATGCTGTGTGTGAGGCCATGGAGTTGCACAGAAGTTAAAAACCTGCCTAGGTTCACACCCAGTGGAAGAGTGGAGCACAGGCAGTTTGTGTTCCACACTCCCACAGCATGACGCCTCTCAGACGGAGACAGGAATTCAGACCCACCTGTAGACACAGCATCCCTCCAGCCAAGCCTAGACACGCATAGCTGAGGTGGTGCTGTCATCCTGAGCCTGCTCTTGCCGTCTCTGCTCATGTGTTCTAGCTGGGCTCAGGTCTTCCCTATTCATAGCATGCTGAGTAGCAAACCCGGAGGCCATTGTAGCTGCCTCGGTATTCAACAGCCCTCTTGGGTCTGGAAGGTTGTTGGAGGCAGGCACAGCAGACTGTTTGTAATATGGCGGCTTTTCCCTGCCCCTAGCAGGAGCCAAGGGGGCTGGGGCTGGGGGTGGAGACAGAGAGAGAGAGAGAGAGAGAGAGGCTGCCTACTGCCTCTGTATTTATCCCAAATCCATATATTATTTTGGAACATTCAGTATTGCAGAAATATGCGAAGGAATAAATCACTCCTTTTGCCATCTGGTCTCTGAGAACCTTCCCAAGAACTGTAGCTTCATTTAATTTTGTTGTGTTCCTTTCTCAACCTTTTTGTGCTTTCCATCCTCTTTTCTTGGCTGTGTTTTTGGGTTTGTTTTGCCTTCAGTTGCTTGCTCCTTTAGCTGTTTCTGGGTTTTACTTTTTTAAAAAAGAAATACCAGCTCTCGCTAATCAACGTTATGCCAGATTCTTTATTTGGCATGCCACTACCTCATGGCTGCTTTTTAACCTTCATCTGGAGCCTTGGAGTCATGTGTGGGTATTTTTTAATGCCCCAACCAGATGCATCAACCAGCTTGTTGGTCGGTAATGAGGAAGCGGTAGGACCCTGTGGTCTTAGAATTTCTTGGCAAGTGCCTTCATGGCAAATGTTTCCATGAGATGAGCATGGTGGACCAAGCCCAGGCATTGCTACACGGTTCCAAAGTCCTTTTAAATGAACAAATGGGTTGGCACTCATCTAATGGGAATACAAGTCCAGCGAGGTTACGTAGACCATACTGGGCAAAGTTTTCTCACTGTTTGAGGGGGAGGTTACAGATAAGCAAAGGAAGAAGGCTAGAATGATGATATATTTGGATAATGGATGGGAGTTGGACAGCAGTATGAACTCATTTTTAGCTTCCTATAGACACAGATGGTTAAGTATAGAAATATTTATAGATATGTGTATATACATGGATTAGTACGCACTTGTATTTTCTTGCTCTGTCAGCTAAGAGGAGCTGGAAGCAATGATACCCCAGCAGCAATGAGCACACTTAGCCCCCAGAGCTTGGTTTCTAATACCATTCTCCAGGAAAGGCAACAAGGGCTCCTTGGAGAGATGGCTGCTTTTAGGGCTGAGGGCATGAAATATACAAGATGAGCCTAGTACTGAACCTCTTATAGTTCAGGAGAATAAGGAAATGCTTAAAACAAAAGCAACACAAGCACCATGGTGGAATATGCCTTATAAATGAGAAATAAAGAGGCTTAACGTGAGTTAGATGGATGGTCACTGACCCCCCCGCCCCCTTTTTCTTACATCTTTATTGGATTATAATTGCTTTACAATGTGGTTAGTTTCTACTGTACAACAAAGTGAATCAGCTATATGTATACAGATATCCCCTATCCCTTCCCTCTTGAGCCTCCCTCCCACCCCTCTAGGTCATCACAAAGCATGGAGCCTATCTACCTGTGCTCTGCAGCAGCTTCCCACTAGCCCTCCATTTTACATTTGGTAGTGTATATCTGTTAATGCTACTCTCTCACTTCGTCCCAGCCTCCCCTCCCCACCCCCCGTGTCCACAGGTCCATTCTCTATGTCTGCGTTTCTTCTCCTGCCCTGCCACTAGGTTCATCAGTACCACTTTTCTAGATTCCATATATATGCACTCATATATGGTATTTGTTTTTCTTTCTCACTTACTTCATTCTGTATGACAGTCTCTAGGTCCATCCATGTCTCTACAAATGACTCAACCTTTTTACTCTTGTTAAAACCTGAGCTCCTGGCACTAATGGCTGACTTAAATACTCTTTGCTGTGATGGGGTTTATGCTGGATATCTTTTTGTTGCTCACGTGAGAAGGTGGGACCTGAATTCCTCTCCTTGGGTTCACAACCACAGTAACTTCCTTGGGCTCTCACAGCCCAGTTTTGAAGACCAAAGCAACTTGAAACGAGGAGAGTGAAAAATAAATCACATTTCCAAGGAGAAAATCAAGTCGTTGCAACTCAATTATTAATGCACAGAACTGTTATGTAATGTAGCAGCCCAATTAACAGGTGTCTCTTGGGGAATAATCAAGGCTTAATTTGGCATGATAATTAGTAACCTCCCCTCCCAGCTTTGGATGGAGGCCCCTGCAGGACAGCCTGATGGCTGGTAATGAGGCAGTATCACTTACTTTGCAGCCGTGTTAATTGTATCTTTCTGTGCATGGGGACAAAACAGATTTACCTGTTTCTAGATACTGGGATGTGCCACCAGTCTAATAGAGCTGTGCTCATTTTCTGGTCTTGCCAACCCTGGCTTTGCTGAAGGGCAACACTGTTATACTTTTGAGATTTCTTTAATTGGCCGAGTTGTTGTAATGGCTACACTTCAGTATTTTTTTTTTTTTTTTTTGATAGGCTGTGTGGCAGTTTCAGTTTTATGAGACATATGGCCAGAGTTGACATGTTCAAAACAGGAAATTTGTCCTGTTTTGTATATTTGTAATAATGGGTAACCACAGTCACCCTGGCATAACTGTCCATCACCTCCACGTGTCCCAGGCACTCCTGTTTATTACAATAAAATGCTGGATGTGTGTATAGTCACGGAAAGCAAAAACATGAACAATTACAAGAGTGTTTTATTTTTACCAAAAACACATAAAAGCACAGAGGAAAAAAGAAAAAAAAAAAAAACAACCATTACCTTGAATCACCCATTAACTGAGTGATATTAGCATTCTGGTATAATAGCTTTTCAATTTCACACACGTACGCACACATACGTAGGTCTATGTGCATGTAACTATTGATCCAGATATGACTTCTGTTTGAAAAATTACAATTGTAATGTGCACGCTATTCTGTTAACATGTTGTTTGCTCTTAGCAACAGATTTTGAACTGGGTCCACACCAGTTTTTCCTAAACTGTCTTCTGAAGTTTGGGAGCTGCTGGTCTATATTCTGAGAATTAAGCTGATAATTAATCCATTATTAGCTGCATTTTCCCCCCTATTTTCCCTGAAACCATTTGTTAAGAACCATTTTTCTTAAACTGTACTTGGGAAAAAGTTTTGAGCATCTAGATGGCTTCCCCATTTTTGTTTGTTTCGCTATTATAAACATCACTGCAGTGAACATCCTTACATATACATCTTTGCTATATCTAATTCTTAGAAGAGTCAGAGGTCAAAGGGCATGGCTATTTTAAGGTTTTGCATCAACTTTGGGCAATTACTGTCTCCAGAAGGTCATGTGCATTTACAGACCCACAAGGCATATGTGAGACTCCCCCTGCCATTGCTGCTCTGAAGTACATTTTTAATTCCAGGTTCTGCAACTTTAGTGGTGATGTAGGAGGCCAAAAGAGAAAGTTTATTAAATTCTTATTTATGTATTCAATTTGCATCAGCCTTTTTTCCCCAAGCTCGAGGCACTGCACAGAGAACATCAAGCTTGTAACTCTTAGCTGTGTGGATCTGAGAGAGAGGCCAAGGGGAGATAGAAGAGATGGTAAAGAGTGCAGGATGGAAGGAACGTGCTACACTGCAAAGTAAAATCTAGGAATAACTATCAACTCAGGTGGTTGAGGATCATTTGAGGTTCCTTGTCAAAACCCTAGGTCCAGAAGGAAAGCTCTTTTTCATCCTCGGCTTGACTCCTTGCATGGGTGGAAGGAAAAGTCACAGTGAGTTTTTGTGTGTGTTTGTTGCCCGCAGGCACCTGGCTGAGCAGGTAAGTTGGGGCAGAAGACCTGCCCCACCTTCTCTCACCCAGCCCTGCTCTCTTGTGTTGAGTCCTCCCTACAGAGCCTCCTGCTCTTTGAAGCCTAGTCATTGTACAGCTGTGGAGACCCCAAGGACAATCAGGACCAGACACACACGCAAACAAGCAAAAATCCACTGTCTTCCCAGAGACCGTGAGGCCATCATCTATTTCCTTACTTTTCTGTCTCTTTTCTTCAGTGAGGCAGGAGTGAACGTCTAAAATGATACGGTTCTGTAGCTAACATTTTTGTGAAAAGCGTTGCTTTCTCCCAACACCACCCAACGAGGGCCCGATAAGATCTTTCCTCCATGTTCCTCCCGCCCCGTCCAATTGTACGTTGGACAATTCCACACCGATATTTTCCCTCTCAACGATTTAAGATGCTCTTAATTGCTTTACTGGAGGGAGATAGAATACCTTTTAAGCCAACAGCTGAGCGATTTGCTATGACAATTCTGCCACGATGCATTCACTTAATTTCCAATTAATCAAACATTCAATAAATCATTAGTATAATTACACCTGCTCCCATCTTTCGCCCCAGCACATTAGCTTGACTTGGGCAGCCCCCAGACTGGCTGTGGGGAAGTGTTCATTTGTCTGCCCTGGCTTGGTGCACAGCCTCGCTCTCTGTGAGCCTTGAGAAATGACGGGTAAGAAACTGTAATTATTTCAGGCACCACAAGTTTGCTCAGTTTCCTTCTTCTCTGCTTCTCACTCCAGTGCATCCCCAACAACTTAAGCCAACATCAGAGCATCCTAGTAGCAGTGGCTGGTTAATTTCAGCAAGTTTTTTTTTTTAATCATTTTTATTTCCCGACTGTGCCTCTTTTCTAATTACACCATCTCCCCAGGTGAGCGATAATTCCCTCATCACCATATATCTCAAGCACAGATTATTAAAATAATATAGCTTATGTCATATAAATGTAACAGAAAGTATCTTAAAGATGCTTTATTGAAAGCTGGTAAATTGGTTCAACAGATGAATGTTTTAAGGCCTGTTTTTAAAAGGTTGCACAAGTATAAACCCACTGAATTACTGCTGCAGTTTCACACGAGCGGATGCAATTATTTTAAGCATCTAACTGTGCAAAAGACAGATCTGAAAGGGAAGGAGCTAAATTCTCTGAGATTAATTAAAGGGTTTCATTTTGCTCTTGATTTAAAAATAAATTTCAAGCATGCATCACTTGTTATTCTCTTGAAGAATTTGCATTGCAGGGTTTTAAAAAAAATGCTGAGAATGTTAAGCTTCACAAGTTCTTCATACAATATAGCTGGCAGCTTGTAAAAAGAAGGGTTGCCCTATTGTTGCAACAGCGTATTCGCCAACATATTTCTTTATACTTTTCCGTTTGTGAAGGGTATTAATCTTAAAACTCATTTCCAATGTAAGATGGGGCATTTACATGCATTTCCCATAAGATTGCTCCCGATTCGATCTATGCCCATTGATTTAATTTCTTCTACCTCTCAGAGCCAGTAGTGCTGAAGGGTTTATGGTAATTATAGTGTTGTGGGTTTCAGTGGAACGCTTCCCTGGTACCTTAAGTGTGGGTTTGATTCTCACTAAGCTCACCGGCTCTGGAGACACTGAGGCAAGTATCTCTGGGGCCGGGAACTCTCAGGCCAGATCAGAAAGCTGGCTGGTACACAGCCCGGAGGCAAAGGGAGGCTGGAGAGGGAATGGCCCAGGGCGACTGGCCAGATGGATCGCTGTTCTAAGGGGCCCCTTTAAATCACTTGGCGATTTTGTGAGTTGGCAGACGGCACAGCCACCTGTGCTCACCGTGAAATGAGATACAGGCAACCTAGTGGTCTGAAATATGCAGCTCACCCTTTGAGGGAGGACAGGGTGTTGCACCAGGCGATATGCCTGATAGGATGGGGGGTGGGGAGGCAACCACAGTCAAAATACCCTGGAGTTTGAGTTGGGCTGACCAGAGTTCATATTCTGAAAACCAAAATGTTCATCTGTAAAAGCACTGGCCAATAGAACATGATGCATATGTCATTGTAGTTTCCTAGTAGCCACATCCTTAAAAAGTGCAAAGAAACAGGTGAAAAGTCATTAAATACAGGAAGATATTTCCCTGTAGTTCACTATATCCAAGGTATCATCATGTCAGCGTGTCATCAGTATAAACATTAAGGAGATCGCTTACATTCCTTTTTCCAGACTAGTTCTTTGAAATCCAGTGTGTATCTTACACTCCCAGCACCTCTTCATTCGGACCAGCCGCATCCCAAGTGTCCCTGAGTCACCCACCTCCTCTGGTGATGGCTACCAAATCGGATGGTGCTGCTCCAGCTCTTACGTGACCAGGATGTTCCCAGCTGCAAGTGAAGGAAACTAGACTCACATTAGCTTCTGCAAGAAAAGACCACTTGATTTAAATGTAACGGGATCATTGCCTTCAGGAGAATTGCCATGTGTAGGCTCTGGTTGCCCTTCTGTGGACCATTAAGTGGTAGGAAAATGACCCTTGGCAACCCCAAGCCTATGTGGCCCTTACGTTTGTGACCCCAGGGGTTGAGAGAACATCTTCCTCCATAATTCTGGCAAAAACAAATTCAGGGAGGAAACAGACAGGCTTAGCTTATATCACGTGCCAGTGAATACTCTTTCCAGAAGAGAAGGAAAGGGGGTGATGGCCATATCCTTCAAGGCTCCTTATAGGAGACAGGGACATCCCCTCAAAAGATATAATCTGCTTTAAAAGTTACCTTAAGAACTGCTCAGGTCAAAACTTTGGAGTCATTCTTGATGGCTCTATTTCTTAAATATCATGCACCTAATCTCTCCCCCAGGAAATCCTGTTCACTTCCACATATATCTATAAATATACTCCTTCCCACCGCTGGGGCCATCACCCTGGTTCAGGTCCCATCATCTCTTGCCTGGATCACTTTTACATCTTCCTACCTCTCCTTTCACTGTGGGAAACCTCTCCTCCCCCATGCCCTCCATCTCACTGAGAATAAAAGCTGCTTCCTACAAAGCCCTCATGCTCTGGTCCCTGCCAACTTCCTCACCTTGTCTCTTGTGACTTTTCTCCTCACTGACCCCCTGTCTGCCATCCTGGCCTCCCTGTCCAGACTTGGTCCTCCTTCGGGATCTTTGCAGTTATTTTTTCCTCTACTTGGAGGAGCATTTCCTCCAACATTTTCCTGCTACTTTTCAACTTAGTCTTTACTCAAATACCAATGAGATTTGCCCTGTTCAAAATTGCATTTCCCTACACTTCTTATTCCCCATTCCTGCTTTTTAGCTATAGCATTTAGCACTCATATCATAGCATGTATTTTAAAGATTTTGTCCTCTCTCTGTCTCTCTGTCTCTGTCTCTCTCTCTCTCTCACACACACTACATTGCAAGCTCCGCAAGGCAGGTATCTCTGTTTAGTGTAGTGTTCCTGTGCCTAGAACAAGACCACTCGAGAGGCTCTGAAAATACTTATCTAATGAATTAATGATGTACTTGGAATATGGAAAAATGCAATAAAGAATAGCCATCATCATTATTTGTCATCAGAAGCTGTTTCCACATTCAGTGAGGATAAAAACAAAATGGAATGCTGTTATGAACAATGAAGTGCCAATGCCTCCCCCCGACCCCCGTCCACAGGGTGTTGTAACTCTCTGGGTGTGCCAAATACTCATTTACCCATGTGTGACTGATACCACATTCTTGCAGTGGTACATCTGTCCTACGCGTGGACGGGCCAGTCTGCCTCATGACTGACCCTCATATAGCATTTGGAAAGTATTACTGTGCAACGTCCTGACCCTTCTTCTCATCCTTCTAGAATTGTTTTTCCCCAGTCTCTCCATTTCAGTGGATGGTATTACCATCTACCCAGTTGCCCTGTGCATCATCTTTAAAAGTTCAACCCAGCTCAGCACCCAAGCTTCAGTCCAATGTCTTCCATGGTGGGAAAACATAATTTAATCATTCATTCTTGCATTCACTTATTCAGAAAACTTTTATTGAAGTTCTGCCATAGGGTAGGCACTCTAATAGGCACTGCAGTCAAGATACTTCCTAAGTATCGCTAAAAATATGCCCATTTCTCTCCACTTCCTCTTTCCACTTCCTTGGTCCAGAATCGATTTTGCAGGTGGACTAGGCAGTGTCTTCCTCACCAGTCTCGTGCTCTCTCTCTATGTTGCCTTTCTCCACCTCATCTTCTGCCAAGACCCAGGGTGATCTTTTCTTTCTCACATGCAACTCTGGTCACATCACTCCCCTCTTCTTCAGGAGTAACTCCAGAGACTTCCCTGGTGGTCCAATGATTAGGACTCCGTGCATCCACTGCAGGGGCTACAGTTTTGATCCCTGGTCGGGGGACTAAGATCCTGCATGCTGCACAGTGCGGCCAAAGAAGAAACAAAAGTAACTCTCCCTCACTGCTCGTGGGGTTGAGCCCCAAAGGCTCACAAGAATCTGCATGATCTGGCCCCTATCTCAACCTTCCTATCTCTCTCCTTTAAATACTAAACTCCAGACCAGGGTTTCTCACCCTTGGCAGTATTGATATTTTACGTTGGGTCCTTCTCCATGGCATCCTGTGCATCATCGGAGGTCAAGCTGCATTGCTGGCCTCCGCCCACTAGAGACCGTAGCACCCCTCCCCCGTTGCGACAACCCCAAATATCCCCAAACATTGCTGAGTGATCCTTAGTGAGGAAACCCCTGCCCTAATGGAGCACAACAGCTCCAAAAAA
This sequence comes from Hippopotamus amphibius kiboko, assembly GCF_030028045.1. Lineage (NCBI taxonomy): Eukaryota > Metazoa > Chordata > Mammalia > Artiodactyla > Hippopotamidae > Hippopotamus > Hippopotamus amphibius. The sequence continues at coordinate 126,543,738 of NC_080194.1, forward strand.
AAAAAAAAATAGAAATGTCAGTTTCTCAAACATACAATGTTCTCCCTTGTTTTCAGGCTGCTGTACAACCTTTCTTCCTTTCTCTTTTCTGACCCACCTCCTTCCTTCTGGCTGGTAACTCCTGCTTACCTTTCAGAGCTCAGCTCTAACAACACCTTTTATGGGAAGCTTTCCTGACTTCTCCCCAGGTACTAGGATATGACAAGATCCTCACGACCCTGTGGGGAAGATCAGTCTTAGAGTGGTGTGGAGATACATTTGATGGGATTTAGACACAGATAGCATGTAGGGAGTATGGGTAGGAAGAGGCCACCTTCCTAGTGGTTTAGTTGAATCCCCCATACACAGACGTGAAACAAGGATCCATATAAAAACAATTTATTGGGCAGGAAGTACTTGCAGTGGTGGTGGTGGGGTGGTAAAGTGATACAGGGGAGAGAAGGCAATGGACAGAGTTTGATCAAGCCACTGACCATGGTGTGTAACTGGAGCTTAATCCCATTGTAGGAACACATGGAACCCATGTAGATACGCACCATGGAGTTATCCCACCTAAGGGTAGAGGAGCTGGGGTATTTATACCCCAACTCTCATTCGTCATTGGTTGAGGGACTGTGCTTCTTCAGCATTCCAGGTGGGCAAAGCAGTTTCATCATCCAGCAAAAGAAATGCAGGCATTGAACACAAGCACATTAAATGTCAGGCCAGCAAGTGCTGACATTGTAAACGTGAGGGGCTCTATATAGGGCATATCCTCCCCCATGTCTGCTCCACGTGGTGACTCCAAGGTTTGGAGTCTACAAAACTGTGAGATGGGCAGTGCCATTTTCGAAACAGAGGAACTCATCAGGAGAGCTGGCTTGTTTCTTAGAATAATAAGTGCTACATTCTTGAGAGTTTGCCCTAGAGATTCTGGAGGCTGTTGGACTAAAATCTCTAGAAGGCAGCTGAGATTGAGGAAGCTAAGAGTGGAAACTGATTACAGCTGAAAAATCTAGGTGTGGAGGCATCTTTGTGGAGACGGTAGTTAAGCCTTAAAGATGGAAGAGGTGGTCGTAGAGGTAAGAAGTAGGGGAGGGGATGACTGGAGAAGATTCTGTAATTGGGATTAGCTTTGCTACTTCCCCTGAAGTCTGTGTGCAGCAGTGGGGTGGGGGGGGGGGGGGGGGATGCAGGGATGCCTGCCTCTTGGGACTGAGCCACAGTGTTTCCAAATACTTTCACAAACTCTCCTTAGAATGAATTTATGGGGCTAAACCTTATCACTCACACACACAGAACAGGGAACCTTTCCCTGAGGCAATGCAGGAGAAAGTTTTAAACTTTTTGAAACCCTGTTCTATTGAATTATCTTCAAAAGTGCTTTAGAGTGAGGGACCAGGGTGAGGAGGGACAGATGGGGTTAGTGATTTTGAATGCTACAGCTTTATCTTGGCGCATTATAAATATGTGATGCTATTTAATGTAGCAAGCCATCAGGTTAATAAACAAATGATTGCCAAGTTTGTAATTGGCAAGGAAGGAGGTTGTAATCTGTAAGGAGCTTTGTGTCCCAACCAATTTATTCTCTAACAGAACTTCATTGCCTCTGTTGCCGAAAACTCCCAAGGAGTCTTAAGAGCTAAAAACCTAGATTGGCCGAGCTTGGTTTCTCTAGCGAATTTTCCTTTTTTTTTTTTTTTTTAGCTTCCTCTCCCACCCAGATAAGATACTTGGAAAACCCATTTCTTTAAAATGCCCCTACTCACCTGGCCTAGCAATGCCTGGCTTGTTCTTTGTGGGTGGCTTTTATCCTGAGAGCTGGAAAGAAGTGAATTGCATGGCAGAATTCATATTAAATCTTTGTAGGCTACGCAAAATCAGAAAATAAAATGCTGTGGTTCATGAGAACATTAACTAGTACTGTCCGGGTTTCTTACCAGAGTATGAAGGTGCCTTGGGATTAAAGTTCAGCCTTAATCCGTGTCTCCTTAAGCCTGTCTCCTTGGTCCAGTGGCTCATGCAGGGCTACCATGCACAGCTGGCCGAAGTTCCAGTGCCCGACGCTAGGGGCGCCATTCACCTCACAATCTACGTGATTTTAGCCGCTACAGTTGTGCGAGCTGGCGGTGCTCAATAGTACATGGTGGTCCTCGTGAAAAGGTGAGTTTTTTGGGAATTAGATTGGCCTGAGGCAAATCCCACAAAAAGGGTGACCATGGATGGGTTCCTTCATTTCTAAAATGGGGATTATAATACTCTTCCTCATAGCATCATTGATAAAAATGATGCAGGAGGACTTCCCTGGTGGCGCAGTGGTTAAGGATCTGCCTGTCAATGCAGAGGACACAGGTTCGAGCCCTGGTTGGGGAAGATCCCACATGCCACGGAGCAGCTAAGCCCATGAGCCACAACTACTGAAGCCCA